>NW_020664462.1:3935966-3955113 GCF_002925995.2 Terrapene triunguis | reverse complement strand
CTCTCCTGGCTTATACACTCCCTGGGTGGAATTGGCTAGCAAAAGGATCTGAGTCCTCGCTCCCACTCCCTTTACCCAGAGGCCTGCCTGACCTCAAGGATTCCCCTTCCACTCTCCAGTCTGGCAGAGGCCTCGTAATCCCAACAAAGCTGGGCCCAGGATTCCTGGGGGGCTTGACCCCCAACCTTGTTATGGTCACTTAGGACAGGGGCTAAGGTGTCCCTACTCTGGGGTGCTCTCTCTGCACTGGATGCTTCCCTGACCCACTGATCATTACATACAGTTCAAAGCAAATACAATGTATTAAACAGCAATCAATTAAAAAAAATAAGGAAAAAATGGGAAAGGTTAAAGGAAAACATGTCACCCCGCTCTGTGGCACAGGGACACCACAGCCAGCGTCTCTGGAACATAAGGGCAGTTCAGTCTGTTCCTCACATATTCCAGGCCTCCTTCCCAAGCCCTGGCTGTGGTCCAGGTCAGACATCCTCAGGCTCTGGGTGGCAGGGCCCTTCTTCCCACTGTCTGCACCCCCCCATCCCCCGTCGGGGGGGTGATTCTACTCCAAGTCTGGCCTGCAAGGCCTCTTGCCTGGGGTGTCTCCCTGCGCTGGACCCTCTGCCCAGGGTCCCCCTCGCTGCTCACTGCACCCGGCTCCGGATTTCTCTATCCCCAGTTCCAGTCCTGCTGCTGCTCTGCCTCCAGCGCCGCTCCCTAGCCTGCTCCTCTGGCCTCGCTGGGTCTGATTGCTGCAACTCCCCTCCCAGCACTGACCTGCTCCATGCGCTGCTGGTCTGACTGCTGCAGCTTTGCTCCACCCCACTCTGTTCCAGGCAGCTCCAGCCCAGCTGGAGGATGGGAGCCTCCTGACTCCCCCATTAGCCTGCCCGCCCTGTCAATCAGGCTGACCTGGAGCGTTGGCCTCTCCCCATTGCCCCTGGGAACTGTCAGTCTCAGGGTTTTCCATCAACCATCCCCCTTTCTTTTGGTACTAGGAGCTAGAGCAGGGGTGGGCAAACTACGGCCTGTGTGCCACATCTGACCCGCCAGCCATTTTAATCCGGCCCTCGAGCTCCCACTGGGGAGCGGGTCTGGGCCTTGCTCGAGCAGGGTCGGGGGCCACTCCGCACAGCTCCTGGAAGCAGCGGCATGTGCCCCATCCAGCTCCTACACATAGGGGCAGCCAGGGGGCTCCGCTCTGCACACTGCCCCCGCCCCCGGTGCTGCCCCCACAGCTCCCATTGGCCAGGAACCGCAGCCAATGGGAGTTGCAGGGGTAGCGCCTGCAGACAGGGCAGTGCGCAGCAAAGCTGCCTGGCCGCACCTCCACGTAGGAGCTGGAGTGGGGGGCATGTTGCTGCTTCCGGGAGCCCCTATTCAGTGAGGGCTTCAGTAATTGATTCTTCCAGCCAGCTGAGGTGCTGCATTTACACATTTGTGTTTTCTAGAGAAACAAGAGACCTGGTTCTCCCCTGCCCTGCACCTCACATCCTCACGTACACCATGGAAGGTGGCTGTAAATCACTGTAATTTGCATCAATTAGCTTTTTACCCCCTCCGTGCACAGGGGAAAGCCATGAGACAAGGTCTGAGGCAGTGGAAAATCAGGCCCAGTATATTGGCATTTCCCCCTTTAAATATATTGACATCTAGTTTGGAATACCATTCCCCAGCATTGCCCTGTGGGGGGTAGCACTCAGCTGGGACTTTGTCTGTACTGTACCCGTTGGCAGTAGGTGTAGCTGCATGCAATAGTGAAAAGCAAGGTGTGTCCACACTGCAGTGTGTAGCTACATGCCTCAGTGAAAGGCTCTGGCAGTGGGGAAAGGCTCTGGCAGATCATCACTGTCTCCCCCTGCCAGAGCCTTTCCCCGCAGCCAGAATCTTTCACTGTGGCAGTGAAAGGCTCTGGAAGCAGGGAGGCAGTAGGACACTACACTGGTAAAAAATAGCAGGGTAGATGTGGGGGACTCTGCTTGGGGGAGCAGAGAGCCATGTAGGGTACATACCCTAAGGTTCTGGCATGTCTTTACTCACCAAAGCAGTGCCTCATTGTCTACGTTGCTATTTATATGCGTGCTGAGTGGGGTGTGTGTGACATGCAGTGTATGTATTCTACACACCGCCATAAGAAGTGTGCAGTGTAGCCATACCCTATGTGACATGAGGATGGGCTGTGCTTTGGGATCGCTTGTGTAGTTTTCATTTATGCAGGGGATGCTAACAGAACCAGTCTGTCAAAGCAATTCCATACCTCTGTCTCTTAGCTCATTCCTCAGAATGTCCGGTTCAGGACCATTTTTCATTAGCCACACCTTACCTTGTGTCAAAGGGTGTGTCTACACTGCAGTCAGGAGGTGTGATTACAGCATGTGTCAGACGTCGCTGAGCTAGATTTGATCTAGCTAGGAACAGCAGCGAAACTGGGGCAGGATGGACAGCAGCTTAGCTCTGCCCACTCAGGATCTGAATCATAGAAGTGTAGGACTGGAAGGGACCTTAAAAGGTCATTGAGTTGAGTCGAGTCCAGTCCCCTGCCTTCACAGCAGGACCAAGTACCATCCCTGACAGATTGATCCCTAAATGGCCCCCTTAAGGATTGAAATTACAGCTCTGGGTTTAGCAGACCAATGCTCAAACCACTGTGCTATCCCTCCCCCCCTCCGCAGCTAGCCACATGCTGAAGCAGTTAGCCCGAGCCTGAGTCCCTGCCTGTGCTGGGCCAGCCTCACCGCACTTGCTATGGGTGTGTCTACACGAGCCACAATCACATCTCCCGATTACAGTGTAGACATAAGTGTGAAATTCACTAGATTCTCTACTTTAAATGCTCTGCATATATCTACACAAGCAGAGGTTTGTTAGTATGATTATGGGATGCGCACATTACAGCTGCCCCTGAGTGCTAGGAGGAGAGTGCGCCTAGGAAACCCATGGACTCTGAATGCTCCTATTCAGAGGGCAGCTCTAATAGTTTTGCATACACTGCTTCATGGGCCAAGTGCACTCATTGCTCCAGAGGGATTTGTGTCTGGATGGGGGAGCAAGTGCAGAAACTACTGTTGATGAGCACTGCTAAGGGTTTCTGATCACAGTCACGTAGCTTAGGTCGGTTTTTAATCTCTTAATTAGGGTACGTCCAGACTACCCGCCGAATCGGCGGGTAGTAATCGATCTATCGGGGATCGATATATCGCGTCTTGTCTAGACGCGATATATCGATCCCCGAACACGCTCACCGTCGATTCCGGAACTCCACCAGGGCGAGCGGCGGTAGCGGAGTCGACGGGGGAGCCATGGCCGTCGATCCCGTGCCGTGAGGACCCGAGGTAAGTCGAAATAAGATACGTCGACTTCAGCTACGCTATTCCCATAGCTGAAGTTGCGTATCTTACATCGACACCCCCCCCCCCGTGTAGACCAGCCCTACGTGTCCTGATCCAAGCTTCAGCACCGGCAACGCATACGATGCACATGCAGCTAGTCAGTTTGCCAGACCGTGGGAGGAATCCGTGCTAAGTTGCCCTAGAGTCACTGATATACTGGGGTATAGCATAGGAATGTTACCAAAACCATAAACAGGGGTGCCATCCAATTGTCTCTGGATGTAGAAGCAGAACTCCTGAGTTCTACCCGCAGGCCTAAGGGTCTGTCTACACTGCAATCGGAGGTGTGAATTCAGCTTGGGCAGGCACGCCCGAGCTAGCTTTTCCCTAGTGCAGCTAAAAATAGCCGTGAAGATGCAGCAACACAGACAAGGAAAGGTAGTGTAATCCACACACCTTCTGGGGGTGGTGTTCTGTCCCCTCTAGTGGCACTGAGACCACTTAGAGATTAATGAGCCTGCTACAGCCTTAGCGAAGGGCTGTGTGGCTTTTAGCGCATACCCTGGGTTCCAGCCAGGCCTGGACAGTCCATCCTGTCTTGTTTCCACTGCTGTTTCGAGTGTTATTAGCTAGATTAAAGGGAGTGCAGGTATTCCTACCTGAGCTGCAGACACATCGGACATAGCAAAGATAGATACGCAATCTCTCTGTGCCCTTGGGTGAGTCAACCAACTTCCCCGCTTTGCTTCCCCATAAAGTGGGAATGAATAATACTCTGCCTGTCTGGGGTGCTGTGAAAGTCAATCAGTTAATGTTTGTAAAGGGCCACAAAGTTGATCCCACAGTGGTGGGGATTGTCAAAGAAGCCTAAAAAAGTTAGACACCCAACTCCCTTATGTTCCTGTGAAAATCCCACCCAATGAGCCTTGAGAATTATGGCTGGGATTTCAAATAAGACTGAAATGCCTAAATCCAATTGAAATCCAGACCTAATTCCTTTTGAAAATTCCAGCCAATAATCATGGCAAGATATAGAGTCCAGCGTCAATCAATATGGTACAAAATACTAGCGTGAAAGCAAACCTCCAAGGAGGAATTGTGGTTTCTTTAGCTAAAATGAGCTGTGGCTGTTAGTTCTTGCAGCAACCTGAATTTGACTCCAGACCAGGGAGCACGCTTTTGACGCCCTGGGAGAGAAGGGAAAAACAACACAGGGCAGTAAGTTCGGAGACATTGCCCTTTTGAACAGATCACCTGTGTCCTCTGAGTCACAGCCACAAGCCAGGGGTCTACGCCAATAACGTCTCTGTTTTTTAATTGGGTCTCAGCTTGTGACGTCTGATGACCCAATTGCAGCCAGGCTTTCTGAGAGTCAACGGTGAGATCTGTTTTGGGACTGCCACTATTTTACACATCAGCTGTTCCTGCCGGAACCAAGGGAAGCCCCCAGGACCCTATTCACAGTGATGAAGAGGGTAATATTTTAAATAGCTAACTGCTGAGAGAGCAAAGGTGTCCCTCCAACCCGCTATCCAGCAATACTAATGATGTGTGTTACGGTTGCATAGCTCCCCACTTGGAGACTGGCAGTATCGCTTTGGCGTGTGCGGAAGGCAATATGTCCATTGGTTAGACTGTAAACGCTGAAGAAATGTGCAACGTTTTTCGAGTGTGTACAAAATATAGGGAGGACTGAAGCCTATGCTGAGAATGAGCACACAAGCCGGGCCGTACGTTGGGATTTGTTTATTATACACTGCTGGGCTGGGCAGTGGGTCAGCCTTCCCCTAATAAACCCTTCTTACTTCCCGGGGGCTAGCATTCAGCTGTTAAAATGTACTCTATTTGCTTTTAATTATAGGTTCATTTTGTATTCAGAAAATTGGGAAGGGGGGAAACCTATAAAAGTTCAGGGTTCACGGTCAGTTCAAATGAGCTCATTGTGCGTCTGCATACCAGGAGTGGAAATCTCACAAAACCTGGTTCTTATTACGATGATAGTTCCAGGAGGCTCCAATGTGCAAGGCACTGCATAAACACAGAGTGAGACATAGAGCGGGCTGAATAACCGATTTTTCAGTTCAGTGGCAGTGCCCAAAAACCTGGGGAGAGGGGAAATAGCTTTGGGAATTTTCAATGAATTGAAGATGCCAGGTCTGTTACAGAGCAAGGATTTGAACCTGTAGCTCATGAATTGACAATTAGTGTCAGAACTACTAAGCTGAAGGGTGCTGGGTGGGGGAAAGACGAGACAGCAGCACCACCATTACCTCCAGCCATTTTGTGATTGGCCACACATTCTCAAATAGTTTGAGGTTAACCAAAACTGCTTTTTTGTCTACTCCACTATTCATCCTAAAAATTTCAGCCAGCTCTCGAGAGATGGTTCCTGCCCGGATGAGCTTACAATCAACAAAGGCAAGACAGATGAGTACTGTGAGAAAGTGAAGTAGAATTATCCCCATTTTACTGATGGGGAACTGAGTCAGAGAGACTAAAGGTAAAATTTTGAAAAGCACCTAAGTGATTTAGAAGCATAAGTCCCATCTTTAAAAGTGCCCAAGTCACTTTGTCACTAAAGTCCCATTGAAAGTCAATAGGTTTCTAAGTGATATTGATGCTTCTGAAAATGGGATTTAAACTCCTAAATCATGTAGGAATTTTTAAAATTTGACTTTAAGTGACTTTTCCCAAGGTGACTCTGGAACTTTGTGGCAGATACAAGACTTGAACCCAGGTCTCCTGAGACCATCATGCCATTGCTTCAAGTATAAGAGCTGTTGCTCATGAAAAGTATAGCTCTTTTTGCAGATGGTTGGCCTGGAGAGACCATAGGCATGGCCATGTTTGTGGTATTTTGTCTGCAGTGGAGGCAGTCAGGGAGTGCAAAGGTGATTTAGCTGGGCTTGGTGATTTGGGAGATATTGATTCTCAGGAGAGATGAGGACCAAATTTGTACACTGGACATGACACAATGGTCTTGGAGAAAATTTGGACCTGTTTCCAAACTTCAGGATGACCCAGAGATCATATCTCCAAGTCTTAGTTCATCAGAATCCATTCAACTAACCCCAAGGGTTGGATATTTAGGGTTTCCAGAGACTGAAGGGAGGGGAGATGCCTCAGGACTGGACAGTATCAGGAGTCATCGGGGGATGGAGGTGGGCTACAGAGGGGATTGCAAGGGAGCCAAGACCAATTGATGATCATAAGTAAGGCTAAGATTTTGTCACTTTAGTAAAAGTCATGGACAAGTCACGGGCAATAAACAAAAATTCACAGGAGCTGGGAGTCAGGGGCACACAGCTCCAGCCCAGCCGAAGCCTCAGGGGTAGGGGTTCAGAACCCCAGCTTCCGCTAAAGCCGTGGGTTGGGGACATACAGTCACGGCTCTGCCCCCACTGCTGACAGCTGAAGCCGAAGTCACGGAGGTCCGGTAAAGTCATATGTGCCTGAGGGAAGGGGGTCATATGTGTCTGGGTGCAAGGATCTCTTTGTATTGGCCTATTCTTGGGTGGTGGCAGGAGTGCGGCGGTGGGTCTGCAAGTCCTTGATAGGTTCTCAGGTGAAGAGGAAACTTTCTTCTCTTTGAGAGAGGGTGGTTTGTTTTGCCGTCTCTAATTGCACAATCCTAGCTGCGTAAAGTTGCACCTTTCCCAAAGAAGTATCTTTTTTTTAATTCAGGAACCCAGTGTTACTCAATGGACTTCACCCTGCAGGCTGGGTGGAATTTCAAAGCACCAGGACTGTTTTCTCTTTCATTTGTCCCCGGGATTTATATATAATCCGAGTCCAAATTTCATGGTTCAGGCCCATCTCTAACTCCGACTTTCCCCTTCTCTGCCATGAAAACCCAGCATTCCATCTGTCGATGCAAATCCTGCCTTCGGAGACCTCCAAGTGCTCCTAAACCAGCAGAACTCTCTCCAAAGAAAGAAGGCTGTTTACTCTTTGCTCAACGCAGCCACAACCTGATCCGTTGCCTGAGTGTGAAATCCAGCAGGCTGGCTGGTTTTATTCGATTTTCTTTTGTGAAAGAAAAAGAAAGAAAGAAAGAAAGAAAGAAAGAAAGAGGCTCTCCACAGGGACAGTGCTGTTAAAATATTCCACATTACCTTGACTGCAAAGGCTTGCTGCGGCTTTGAAATTTTCACTCTGTCACTCAGCCTCCTAATGGGAGCTCACTTGACCTACTGCAGTTTATGTGTAGAACTTTAAGCCACTGCACATTGCCTGCAGGCATTCATTATTTATGTATTAGCCTCTTGGCATTTGTCCCGATTTCCCCTCCTGCCCCCCCTTACCCAGTCGTGGAGAAGAAGTTACATTGCAGCACCTGGGTTGCTGTCTTAGCTATGTAGGCCGGGACTTTTTCATCTAGAACAAACTTGTTGGCTGGGCTTCTGCCAGCACTGTCCAACTCTTGTCTCTCTGGTATCTGCTGTGTAGTAGCAGGGGGTCCACCGCAGCATTTCTCGCCCCCCGACACAGAGAAGAATTCCGCAGAATCAATCTGCTCTGTTATAGCTGGAGATGACCTTGGGAAAAGGTTTAATTGAAGCATGTGGTCATTATGCAAAAACAAAAACCCACCCACACTCACCCCAATGGGCTACATAAGTTAGATTGATCTGAAAATGAGCAAGGACTGACATTTTCAATTGAGCTGAAGCATTCAATCTTTAAAGAAACCACAGCACTGAGAGATGCAAATTGTATTACACAACGTTCTGATTAATGCCCTCCTTGGATTACTCAAGCCGAAAGCCAGGATTTTCAGATGGGACCCGTGAACTTTGGGTGTCCAGCGTGAAATCTGGCGAGCCCCACGGTGCCTGAGCACCAGCCCCTGGAACAAGAATGCTTCCTGCTCTTAAGCTTAGTGTAGATTTATTTGTGATTTATACAGCACCGTAGGTGGGCATGGCACTTTGAAATGATGCAGGCCCTGACTAGGAAATCTTACAATATAAGATCTGCAGGGTAGATCCCTGATTCTGGGGCCAATCGGGAGTCAGTTTAGCAGCTGGCACAAGTTAGAGCAGCTGCCATGTCCAGTCACGTCCTCTCCCACCCAAGGCCATGCCCCAGGTATGCTCCCTATCTCACAAAGGGATACCCCTACACCAGGGAAATCCCCAGCTAAGGCAGCCAGGATGGAAGAGGGCAGATCTGGCCCTTAGAATGTTGCATCCACTTTTAGAATGAGTGCAAAAGAGGAAAGTTACACACGGAGTGTGACCACTGCAAGGGGCAACAAAAAGTGATTGCAGAGCATCTTTATCCCTTTGAGGTATTTCCTTGATTCACCCCTGCTCTGTGCGATGGCTTGAAGCGAGACCCATCATACAACACAAGAGACTTATTTCAGGGAGAAAGCTGGCAAGATGTGAGTCCAGACATTGGTCATTGGAAGCTAAATCTCCATGGTCTGGTTTCAAGACTTGCTTGCAGTAGGAGCCCTACAAAAAATCAGCCAGAACCAGGAGTATTTTGCTCACCTACATAGATATTCACAAAGTTACTGGAGGAGGGGTGGCTGCCCTTATAACCCTTAGCCCAGTGGTTTGGGCTCTCTCCTACAATGTAGGAGACCCCAGTTTCACTCCCTTCTCTATATGAGGCAGAAAGAAAGGGAACTGAACCTGGATCTTCCACATCCATATGAGTGTCCTAACCACTAGGTTAAAGGTCATCCGAGAAAGTTGCCTTCCACTTTGTGAATCTAGTTTTCATTTCCTTTGTTTTTATACTAAAAAGAAACTAAACTAAACGGTTCATTTTGTGTCGAATTAAATGTTTTGCCTGACCCAAAATAAAAGGGGGGAGGGGTTGTCGACTTCTTTGATTCACCAACATTTTTTGAATTTTTGGTTCAAAATGACTTTTTTTCTGATATTTCAGACAGGCCAGTGAATTGAAACATCACTTTACCCAGCTCCAGTAACTAGCCTGGAAAGAACTTCCTAATACGCAAATGTTGGGCTTTCCAAAAGACGGTTTTGAAGCAGGATCTTGAAGGACTGGATGCGAGAGAGCACTACTGAACTCTGAATTTAGACACGTCCATCCTTGATGCCCAAGGCAGGTTTCCATTGCCCCTTATACGCCTGACAGCATCTCTGACTGCACTGGAAAGACAGGACAGATAGAGACATGGTGTGACAGGGCCGGCTTACCCCTCACTAGCCCAGACAGGGTCAAGCCCCAGATGTTAACAGCGGAAGTCCCGCCTCCCTGGCAAGACTGGGCATGCTCCAAGTGCTCTAGTAGTATAAAGGGAGGGAAACTGGCTCATTCTGGGCTGGAGGCCGCAGGGGAAGGACCGGCCTGGGAGGATCCTGCAGAGGGCCAGCCACAGCCTCTGACTACGCCGGGAATCGCAGCCGTCCACGGCCCGCCTGCACCCGGCGACTGGAGGAGACCCTGGAGACGACTGGACCTGCCGAACACAGGGGAATCAACGTCTCATGGGAAACCCCACCACAGACTCAGGTGGGAAGTGACCCAGGGAGGATGTCGGAGTGGTACCTCCCACCCAGGGAAACTCAGCGTGTTTCGGCAGGACCCCCCCCCCCCCCCCGAGGCCGGGGCAAGCAGCCACCCCCCCGTTAGGGCCCTGGGTCGGGGCCCAGTGGAGTCGGGTGGGCCCGGGCCCCCCCTACCGGGGCAGCCACACCCCAATGCTATAGACTCTGGCCACTAGGCCATGCTACCCTGTGCCAAAGGGTTGCTTTATGGACTCTGGCCGCTAGGCCACGCTGCCCTGCGCCGAAGGGCGGCGCAATAGACTCTGGCCGCTAGGCCACGCTGCCCTGCGCCGAAGGGCGGCGCGATAGACTCTGGCTGCTAGGCCACGCTGCCCTGCGCCGAAGGGCTGCTTTACGGACTGTGACTGATAGCCCACGCTGCCCTAACCGCAGGAGCGTGGACCGTCACACATGGGCTAAGACTTTCCAAAGTGTCTAGTATCAGGAGGTAGCCGTGTTAGTCTGTATCCACAAAAACAACAAGGAGTCTGGTGGCACCTTAAAGACTAACAGATTTATTTGGGCCTAAGCTTTCGTGGGTAAAAAACCCACTTCTTCCAAAGTGTCTAGTGCCTCCATTATTTGAGTTGTCTGACTTCAGACAGCTCAAAGGAGTCTAATTTTCACAAAGTGCTGAGCACCCATCCTTTGGAAATCAGGCCTTCTTAAAGGGTCTCCAGTTGGCCTTGTGAGGACCTTGGCCAACGGGTCTTATGTTAAAAACAACAACAACAAAACAATGCACTGAAGGAAACAGTCACTGCGGTCAAAGCCCTCTCTTTGTTCAGTATCCATTCCTACTTCTGGATCTCTGCATGGGACTGAGACCACCATCACAGTAGCAGAACATAAAACAGAGCGAAGGGGAGGACCCTCAAAAGGAAGAAGTGGAATATATTCCACGGGAGAGGTAAGAGTCCAATGTGGATGTCGTGTTGGGGGCCGTGCTCCATTTAAAGTTAGCGCTACCCTAATTGCCTCTTGTTAATTCTTGATTCTTACAAGAATAATTTCAAAAGAAAGAAAGAAAAAGAACTTGTGGTGAAAGGGGGGGGGGGAAATCTGGCGCTAACTCTAAGCAATTTGCACCTTGTGCCCAGACCATAACTCTCTGCCTGCAGTGATTCCACACCCCGTGATTTACACTTGACAGGCCCAAAGTGGTTTGGAAATGGCACGGCACCGAGACCTTGTGGTGAGCCTAACTGATGTTAGAGAAAACAAAACTGAGTTAATTTATGGGAGCGCTCCTTTGCACTGGAACTCCGGGCCAACACAGCTGTCTTCTAGTGGAAAAGTTTTGCAAAAATCCCCTATTCTCTCTCTCTCTCCATCTCTGTCTCACTCTTTTCTCCATTCTCACTCCCCATTCTTTCTGCCGAACCTTTTCACAGCTGAATGAAGACTGTTACATTTTTTACTAGTGTTTTTGTATCTATTATTAGCCTGGCTAAGAACAATAAAGTTCTGGCTTTGCTCAGTTGCCTCCACTTCCCCCACCACCCCCCGAAGACAAAACATCCTTTCGCCTAGGAAAACACGCCAAGATTTTCAGAAATGACTAGTGATATTGAGCGCCCAACTTGAGATGCCTTTAAAGGGGCCTGATTTTCAGGAAGTGCTGATCCAACCCCCACATCTCAGAAAATCATTCCCCTTATAGCCATCAAGTTGGGTACCAAAAAAAAACAAAATGGAGGCACACCACATCACTAGCTACTTTTGAAAAAATGATAAAGCTGATGAAGGAATTGCCCCAGGTCAGACTGTGGGGATTTAAATCAGGAAATGTGGCATTAACATTTTAGTGGTAGCTACAGTCCTATCCTGTATATTAGACAAGACAAACCAGCTGTACAGTTCCAACACAGGCAGAAAGTTGTGCGCTGATGCACACTACCGTACCTCCTTTGACTTCATTGGAGTTATGCTGATTTTCACCGCTGAGGATTTCGCTGTTTTAGTTTCTGTGTCTGCTTTTCAGGTACAACCTTGTCAGGGGGAGGGGAGGAAAGAATCCGAAGAAGGACAAGGAAAGACCAGCTCCTGTTACATGATCAGCAACCTGTTGGGAGCTGCGGCACATCCACCAAGCATTGCAGGGCCTTCTGGATGTGGGATATAGCAGGAGGATAATTATAATCGCTAGCTCTCGCCTAGCATTTTTTCATTAGTAGATCTCAAAGCACTTTACAAAGAAGGAGGTCAGGATCATTATGCCCATTTTACAGATGGGGAAACTGAGGCACAGAAAGGGGGAAGTGGCATGCCCAAAGTCACCCAGCCGCCTAGTGGTAGAGGTGGAAAGAGAACCCAGCTCTCCCGAGTCCCACTCCAAGGCTCTAGCCACCTGTTCACATATATTTGCCAACCCTGCCTTAGGTGATGGCTACTATTTGGCCTGCACCAGAGCTTGAGACCTGTGAAGCTGGAATAGGCAGGATTTATACCTACAACTGTCATAGCCTCATCGCCTCTGTGGATCTGCCAGAGACGGGGACAATAACTTGTGGGTTACACTTATAGTTTGCATGTATAGGATTTTTTTGACTAATCAGAAGGGATTCTGTATGTGCTTGAGTATTTGCACCAGACAAGCATAATGGGATGGGATGTTACTTGACAGTATGGGGGGAGGGCGGTGTTCCCAAAACCCCACATACGAGCTTGGCACAGAGTCAATTAAATAAGCCACCTGAAGGATCTGAGTGACGTAACGATTCTTTACCTTATAGATATGAGAAGACAGAGGACAGCTCTCTTACTATTAGACTATAGCCAATGCTCCTTTTTAATGTTGCTTTTGTTTCTTTCCAATGCTCGGGACAAACCATGGTGCACGTGCGCTTGTGGCGCTGAGTGCGGCCTGCGCCTGTGTTAGCCATGTGCGAGCGTAGATGTTTGTAAGCACGAGTGAGGCGGTGTGCATATATAACACACAGCGACGGGGAAAAACTCTAATTCTAATTCTGGGAGAAAGGAGAGAGAGAGACCTTAGAGGCGCCAATGGAGCCACACCAGTTTAAACCAGTTGGAGCTCTGACACCAATGGAGCGACACCGAATTACATCCTGGCACTTTATTTTTAACATTCTCAATCGGGGGTTGGGCCAGGGGAAGAAGCTGTTGGCTGTCATTGCTGACGAGTGAAAGCTGTGATAGAGCTAATGAGTGGCACCCTTTCCGTGTGAGCCACCCAGCTGATCCTACCTTCAAGCCTCCCTTTCATCCTGCTCTCTCTCTCTCTCACTGTCTGGTACCAGGCCTTGTTAGGAACCACCCCGTTGTCTCCTATCAAAGAGAGGATGTTAGCTAAGGCCAGGGCTGGGCGTAAAGCCTCAGAGATAGCGCCACTATCGCCTCTCGCTGTGGGTGCGAAGAGGCAGTATCAGCACTGGGAGAGATAAATAGCTATCCCGTGAGTGACAGTGCAGAGATAGGGCTTGTCTGCGTTGACATACTGATAACACCCCGCCCTGTCTCTCAGGGAGCACCCTGCTAGGCGGAGGTGAAACACAGAAAGAGACAGGCTCCACTGGCATGACTGCTCCCAGCGACAGTAGTTATTTTGGTGCGCAGCTAAAATAGCTTGAAGTCAACAAGGGTTAATTCACTTGTTTCCATTGGCAGGACTGAAGACCGAGCACTTGAGCCAGCTGAAAGCAGATGGAGCAAACACTGTAGAAGATAATCCTGTATTCCCCCACACCTCATCCAGACCACGGACTAGCGGAGAAATTGCAGTTGGTCTTTTCCAGTTCTCTGTGAATTAGCACTGTAGGTCCCTATTAACAATAGGTCTTTTCCAGATCTCTGTGAGTTAATACTGTCCAGCTGACTCTTTAAATCTAGACTGGGAGGTCTTTCTAGATCAGTTCTAGTTCAACCACACGTGAATGGTCTCCGTGCAGGAATTCACTGGGTGAAATGCTACGGCTTGTGTAAAGCACTGAACACATGCCAGGGCATAGGACAATGGGGCCCGTATCAAGGTATCACAGCATCACAGAAGCTAGAGGGGAAAAGTTGGCTTAGCTCATGCAGGGAAACTTAGTCCCTAAGCGAGGTTGTTCCCAACTGTACATTTCTCCAGCCAGAAGAACCACTCAGCCATACTAGTTTGATGCTATTGATTTCAATGAAACCCCACAAGTATAAATCTAGCAATTATGATGTGGTGAATCAGGCTCCTAGTGTTTTTGTCCAGTCTAGTTTTCAAGATCCTAAATGATGCGTCTTCCACTGCTTTCCCCGGGGAAACTCTCCCATAGCCTTCATGTATCCAGCCTAAATTCTTCTGATCTTCAACCTAAATTTTCCATGTTTCATCCCATTACTCCCAGTCCTACCCATAAGAATCACACTAAATGATCCCTCAACCTCCTTAGTGTTAACGTATTTCACGACGATCACCTTTCCTCTTCTTTCTTGGGTCTTCACTAGGCGATGCTGCATCTTTAGCTTTTTAGGTCTTTCCTTAAGAGCTTCCAGATTTCAATCTTCTCTGAGCACCAATATCTTTACATCGTGCTCAGAACTGAACCCAGTATTTCAGGTGCCTATACAAGCGTATGGGTCATGATCCAACTCAACCATTTTTCTATTAATGGGCCCTTAGAGAAGTACTGATACCACCACAGCTGCATAAAAAGGACTTTTAACTCCATGCCTTTGCACATGTGGTCCCAAATTTCATGGACCCTTCTACTATTCTAATATACCATGGCAAACTCATGTCTAATTTCCCATCTACCATCACTACTACATATCTTTCAGTGTAACAGTTTCTCAGATTTTGAGTTACTTCCTCTCTAAATTCATAGATTCCAAGGCCAGAAGGGACCATTGTGGTCTCCTAGTCTGACCTCCTCTATAGCACAGGCCAGAGAACTTCCCCAGAATAATTCCTAGAGCAGATCTCTTAGAAAAGCATCCAGTCTTGATTTAAAACTTGCCAGGGATGGAGAATCCACCAAGACTCTTGGTAACTTGTTCCAATGGTTAATTACTCTGTTAAAATTTTATTTCTTGTTTCCAGTCTGAATTTTTCTAGCTTCAACTTCCAGCCATTGCCATCTGTATACCAAGATGTACCAGCTTGCATTCTTCCTGACTGAATTTTATTTTGTTATTTTAGGCTCACATGTCTACTCTCTCTCAGGGTATGCCTACACTGCCACAGCTAGTCTGAGAGCTCAGCTCTACAGACTCAGACACATGCTACGGCGCTAAAAATAGAAATATAGACATTCCGGCTTGGGCTGGAGCTCAGGTTGTCAAGCCTAGGGTGGGGGGCTGGCTTCAGGTTTACACAGAGTGAACCCAAGTCTGTAGACCCTGCCTCTAAAACTCACTGCAGCTTTGCAGTGTAGACGTACGCTACGAGTCTGATGGAAGTCAGTGGGAGTTTTTCCACTGACTTCAATGGGTTTTGTATCAGCCCTGTAGTCTCTTTGTATTATTATTATAATTATGGCTGGTGCTTGCAGTTTTCTCTATTCAATGTCACCTCAAAATGTCATGAATGTGTTGTTTACTTCACGTTCATTAATGAAGATATTAAATCTGAATGGAGCTAAGGTTGAGCCATATATTATCCCAATGGATCCATTGCTATTAGAGTCAGGTGGGAAATGTTTTTCCCATCCTGCAAGAATTTTCAAGATTTTGAAAAAATTTCCCCTCCAAAATCAGAATGAAAAGTCAAGTCTCAAATTTTGCAAATCAAAATTCCCCCCCCCCAAAAACCACCAAACTTCAAATGTTTCAAATTTGAAATGTTTCATTTTGATAATTTCAACACATTTTGTTCGGATTTAGACTTTTTAATTTTTTTTTACTATAAATTTACTTAAATTTCAAAATAAAGTCATTTTGAACTGAAAAGCAGAGCTTTTTTGTTGAACAAATGTCAAAATGGGGCAACATGTTTATCCCCCCACTCAAATGGGAAATTCATCAAAATCTCCCCTTTCCTGTGAACAGTTTCAACTTTTCCAAAACAACATTTTCCTACAAAAGAGGTTTTGTTGAAAAATTCTGGACCAGCTCGAATCTCGATGTGTTTAATCTTTTTTTTATGCTTGCTTAGCCGGTCTGCAGTGTATCTGACCACAATCCAATCTAATCCCAGATGAATTAAACTTTCAGGCAAGATTTCATGAAACAATAATAAAATCCTTTGTTAAAATCCAAGTTCATTACATTTACTATATTCCTTTCATCAAGCCACACAGTAATTCTAATAAAACAATTACGTTCCTTTGGAAAGATACAGGGCCTGCGCCTCATCTGGTATAAATCCATTATGTCAATTGACACCATCTAAGGATCTAGCCCTTTTTTTCTCTCTCTTAAGGGTCTCCACATTATTTGCTGGAGTAATGCTTCTGCAGACACCAAGTCTTTCCTGTTCGTGTTCTGATTTGAACCTCTGTGTATGATCAGAACTGATATTTTGCAGGAATTCTCGCATAGTTAAATATTTGAAGGCCTTGAGACATATGCCAAAGGCAGTGGTTCACTGAGTTTTCCATTGGGTGAATCCCTTCAAAAGAGAAAGGCCTTCTCTCCAGTGACCACCCCAATCCCGCACTTCTTCACTTTCAACAAGTTGTTGTGGACCAGCACAAAGCGTTCTATGAATACGAATCATATTCGTCCAGAGTGACACCAACTGGAAATAGGACTAGTCAGAATTTTAACCACCGAAAGATATTTTTCACTGAAAACCATCAACATTAGGGACATTTTCTGTTTTGTATGGCGTTTCCTGCAACGCTGTAATCAATTTTTGTCAACATTTTCTTGTTTTTAAAATGATTTTCAAAGTCACTATGAACCGTTTTGTTTACTAAAAGCCCAGTTTTCTGTAAGAAAACATCGTTTTCAGTAGCAACCACTCTCTTCCCCCAGCCGCATCATGATTTCAAGAACAAAACGGCTAAAAAAAAAAAATTACAGTTTTGGTAAAAAAAAAAAAAGTGAAAATGTCATCACAAATGGGAAAAGGGTCCCACTGGACACTGCAAAGTGAAAACAACTTTGGCCATTTGAAATTATCCATTGGATTGTTTTCCTATTTCTCAGTCATTTGATAGGATCGGACCAAATTCTGTTCTCTCATTGACTCCAGTGGTGACGCCTGGTATGAGAAAGGCAAGTCCCTCGTGCTGTGACACTTAAGAGATAGATTGGATCTGCACATTTGGTCAATACGTTAAATTCAATTACACATATAAACACATTGAAATCAATGAAATTAGACAGGGTGGGGGGTGAATTTGGCCTAGTGTATATTCTTCTGCTAGCGAAATTCAGCCTGTATATTTGCAAGTATAAAAATATGTTTTAAAGCTCAATCTCAGTGTAGCATAAAGGTTGGCGTCCTAAGGAATTTTCTGTGTTTTTTGGCAACCAGCAGCATCAAGGTTAACCTGATCTTTACCACATAATTTCAATCCAGAGAATGTGATTATAAAACTTTCCCAGCCATGCAGCTCTTTAACCCAAACTCACGATACTGAAGGATGGATGGATTCCATTTTCTGAGTGTATGTGTGTGATGAATTCGATGGAGGGGAGGCCTTTAGAATCCCCATCATCCATCTTTCTTTTCCACAAGTGAATTAGCAGCAGGATAACCGATGGCCAAAATAACTGGATTCATAAGAGCTGCCTTGGATTAATTAGAGCTCAATATGTACCTCATAGACCCACCACAGACTTAAGATTGAAAAAAAAAAAATCAGCAAAACCCTCCTCTTTCATGCCATTTTGTGGCGCTCAAAACATATTTACGTGATATCGTAATTTTGAAAAATAAAATCAATGTCCGTGGAACAGAATATAGCAATGGATTATTTAAATATAGCCACATATTGCTCCCTCTGGTTTTGAGATTCGGAATGGAAGCCACAAAACCAAGACATTCAGAAAATCAGTCCACCCTACCTCACTTGGGACTTGATCCAATGCCCATTGAAGTCATTGGGAGTATTTCCATTGATTGCAGTGGGCATTGGATCAGGCTTTAGGTCATGCCTAGGTATTTACTTCATATGGTTTGAAAGATTATCCAAGGATCATGAGCTGTATTCCCTAGTGCACATCAGAGGATGAAACGAAGGCATTATCTTTGAATCCCCTTGCTTTTTTGAGGTTAAAACCAAAGCCTAAACACTACTTCCATTATTTTGGAGCTTAATTTCTAGGGATGGAGAATTCAGTTGAAGTGACATCAGAAGGACCACCCTGAGCCTTCATCCACAATTGCAGCCAAATAGACTTTGAGTTTCTAAAAAAAAAAAAAGCTTAGTTACTTTTAATGTACAATATTTTTTTTTATTTTCCTTCTCTACATGAGAGGGATAAAAAAAAAAAGACTGGGATTAGATCAGATCTGAACAGCCTAGCTCCCAATCTATTAGCATCTAATTTCCCAACAATATTCTTCTCACTTCACTTCTTTTTGGTTCCTTTTCCTCATAACTGGAGTTAAGGGTGTTGCCCTTAAAAGACTCAACATTTACGTTGCCACAACATCTGGCCTTTACAACAGTATTTGTGGAATTTCCAAGAATAGCAAATACGGCGATAAAGGGCAAAACCATTGTAGGATGACTGCTGGTTCTTATTGCACCACTGAAGTGAATTGGAAGGTTGATGTTGACTTCAGTGTATGGACAATGAAACATTTAGCTGAGACAGCAGAACTGGCTGAATAGTGGGAGGTGGGGAAAATTGATCAACAATATATGTTGAATGATATGAAAAAGTCTCAGACAATTATTTGATGAATACGACCCAGTCAGCTAGAGAGCTAGTCAAATCATGCAGCTATTCACAAATAAACATGATTTCACAAATGAAAAATATACCAATGTTCACAGTGATTATTACTGGCAACCGATGATTCAGTCAGCTTTAATATGCAGTCATTTATCACTGCCTGGGTTATTATACTAGAGAAATCACACCGTGATCAGTTCAATACCTTGTAAATTTAAAATTTGGGTTTTAATTGTTTTATCAATAATTTTTATTTTTTTCTCCAAAATAAAGAGCTTCAAAATTGTCAAAATGTTTCATTTTGACATTTTTGAAATGAAAAATGCCAATGTTCAGATTCGGTTTTGAAACTTAAGATCACTATAATTTTTTAAAAAGCAACAGAGGGTCCTGTGGCACCTTTAAGACTAACAGAAGTATTGGAGCATAAGCTTTCGTGGGTGAATGCCCACTTCATCAGACGCAAGATGAAGTGGGCATTCACCCACGAAAGCTTATGCT
>NW_020664462.1:3932471-3935566 GCF_002925995.2 Terrapene triunguis | reverse complement strand
GTTTTATACTGCTGGCCCTCAACACAGTATCTGATTACAACTAGGGATCTATGGAACTCTCTCCTCTCACTCCCAAATTCTTTGGGGTATGATGAGCCAGACAGGGGACCTGACAGATCTCAGTAGGTGAGAGGTAGCTGGGAACACTGCTGAGCAACTTCATATATACGCAACACAAGACAGGGGATGCTTAGGGTGACCAGACAGGAAGTGTGAAAAATCGAGACGGGGGTGGGGGGTAATAGGAGCCTATATAAGAAAAAGACCCAAAAATCGGGACTGTCTCTATAACATCAAGACATCTGGTCACCCTACTCTGTATTGTCCTAATATTTTTTTTAAAAAGCAAAGAAATTAACACACAGAAACTCTGATTATCGTTCCAATACGGTAGAGAGTAAAGATATATATTCAGAATCCTCCCCATTCACTACAACCTCTTAAATGAGTGTGCACATTTAAAATAACAATTACCTTCTCAAAAGAACCTTATCTCTGCCCCTCCCTTTCCAACATTTGGTGCAAGAACTAGCATATATATCCATTCCCATGGGGAAATCTGATGCACCATAAAAAAGCACTCACCAAAAACAACAACTAAAGCATTGAGTTCTCTGAGCAAAAACATAGTATGTGTGGAAAGCCCAGCACCAGGCAAATGAAGTCTATTCATCCAAGGAAAGCATGTATAGGAAATATAAGAACAGGGAACCTTGGAAGTCTGATTTTCAAAGCAGAAGAATGAGGACGACAACCCAAATTTGCCTATTTCCTGTGAGCCGTCTCCAAAGATTGCACCCACGAACAGGCTTGGATTGCGAATCTCAAACTCTTGTCACATTTAAGCCAGTTTCAGGGAAGTTCCTTAGGAGACTTCTAATGAAATGAGCCTCTGACTTGGAAGAAAGAAAGGATGCTATCATGGTTAGGGTGTTCACCTGGGCCTTGCAAGACTGCTCTTCAATTGCCTGCTTTGCCACAGACTTCCTGTGTGACGTTGGGTGTGTCACTTAGGAGCCACTGCCATCCACAGAACTCCGACTTGTCTGCTGCCCAGCCCTGCAGGCCCCAAAATTCACTTGACACCTACGTTTTTGCAGTAAAAGTTCTCTGGGTGCCTAAGTTTCTGCTCGTGGGCATGTGCGTGGCGGCCTCCATCGAGGCCTCTGGAGGCCTCTGTCCGGCCTAAGCCCCAGAGCTTTCCATGAACTGGGGGAAGACAGGCCCTCTGCCTCACTCACGCATAGGGCCCAATCAGGGAGGCGAGGGGAGGGAGCAGCAGTAGCAGGAGGATCTCTTTGTAACCTGCAGCCCCCTGATTAGAGTACTCACCTGGCAGGTGGGAATCCAGCAGTTCAAGTCTCCCCACTATCTGGTCAGAAGGGATTTGAATAGGGATCTGCCGCCCCTCAAGGGAGTGCTCGAACCAGTGGACTGGAGAGTGATTCTCCCTCTCTTGGGCTCCATTAATATTTAAATTAAAGTGGAACAACTTCACCAGCAGAGATTGAGGGAGACCCACACCAGAATGCCCCAGAGTCCAATGGTTTGAGCACTCAGCTGAGAGGTGGTAGATCCCAGTTCATCAGACAGAGGGGATATGGATCCCAGCTCTCTCATGACCTGGCTGAGTGCTCTAACCACGAGGCTAATGGTTACCCGGGAGCTCCTTCTCCTCCAGCCACTTGGTGTAGAATTAGGTGGCCCCTAAGCATGCCTGCCCAATCAGGCCCCGCATGAGAGTTAGGTTGAGGAGCAACTATCTCTCCCCAGTTTGTGGATCACAAGCAGAAGTAGGCAACTCCCTGCAGCCTTTCTCTGAGAGAGGGGTAGGGCTTAGGACACAACTGTCCCATCAGCATGGTCCACTGGTTAGCGTAGGCAGCTCCCCGCCAAGTGTACTGGTTTTTGGGGATCACATTCTAAGTCACCTATCTATTTAGCTTAACAAAGAGAAATGTAAGGGGTGACTGGATTAAGTATGGGCTCTTCAGTCTGACAGAGTGGGGAGGAGGGATAGCTCTGTGGTTTGAGCATTGGCCTGCTAAACCCAGAGTTGTGAGTTCAATCCTTGAGGGGGTCAGTTAGGGATCTGGGGCAAAAATCTGGGGATTGGTCCTGCTTTGAGCAGGAGGTTGGACTAGATGATCTCCTGAGGGTCCCTTCCAACCCTGATATTCTGTAATCTAACAGAAGACCTCTCATTTAAATAACACAATCCAATGTCTGGAAGTTGAAGTTAGATAAATTCAGAGTAACTTTTTTTTTTTAATGGTGAAAGTAAGCCTAAGTCCCCTGGTGGATCTGGGCCCTAGTTTCTTTGCGCCTCAGTTCCCCATCTCTAAAATGGCAATAATAGCATTTCCCTACAGTACAGGGATGTTGTGAGGATGGAAAGATTGTGAGGTGCTCTGGTACTATGGAGATGGGTGGCATATGAATACATAAGATCAATATAGCCCTAGGCCCATGTAAAAGCAACCCAGGCTAGTGTTCAATAGCCAAAGAGGACAGGAGAGTTGCCCTAAGAGGAGGATTTGGCCAGTTAAGTATACCTTTGGTGAAACTACGCATAAGGAGGATCGTGATCAATGTCTAAAACTAAATGAAGGATGCAAACACTAATGGGATGAATTGTTTCATTAAGTACAAAGGGGCAAAACTACGACATGGGATGAATTTTAAAAGGTAATTCTAGCTAAATATCAGGAAAATCTTTCTGACAGAGAGATCCAGTAGACTATCAAATAGTCTCCCCAGGGAACTAGCCGAGATTCATTGGGCTAGATGATGAGTTGTGTTATATAACTGTCAGGGATTTTTTTTATTTTGGACGGCTTAGGTTTCGTTATCCAACCGCAAAAAAACAAGCAACGACCAGCAAAAATCCAACTATCAAGCTCTTTATTGTAGGCATGCAATACAATAAAGAACTACTACCCGTCTTCATAAAACCAGCCCCCTTCCCCTCTGCAAATGCAAACTGTCCTTATTAGCCACTTTGCCGTGTCATTATTGTATTTTCCCAGCTATATTTTCCCAGCATACAAAAAAAAAAAAAAAAAAAAAAAACCTGTTATGTTTTAATAAGCTTC
>NW_020664462.1:3886969-3932371 GCF_002925995.2 Terrapene triunguis | reverse complement strand
AAAAAAAAAAAAAAAAAAAAAAAAAAAAAAAAAAAAAAAAAAGACCTGTTATGTTTTAATAAGCTTCATGGTTAAACAAAAAAATACAAGTTACTTCAAAAAGCGTCTGCAAGCATTTTTCCCAGCCTCTGCAAGCATTTTCATATTTAGCAAAGTCAAGTAACCAAGCGCCTAACTGTTTCAGCTAGTATATTTTTTTAATAGGCCTCGCTGGTTGCTAAGCAAAACAGGCCATCAAAGCAAATTCATCATAACTATCTATGACCAAAACTGGACAAAGCAATGGGAAATATATTGTAGGGCACAATTCTACGTTGGCAGATAGGTGACCAAACAGGGCTTTTCCATCTCTAACATTTATGACTCTGTGTTGATGGGCTCACCCTAGACTTGGATTGAAGAACCTTGCATACAATTAGGAAAGAGCAGTCGTTAGAACACAGCAGGACTAAATGCAATTCACCCAACATAATATTATCCATCAATAATCCCAACAAAATTATTGTTCAGACTGCCAATAGTTTATCTGATGAAAGCTAAGCTTATAAAGTGCATTAAGGTATTTGTGGGAAGTTTGGATCCTGGGATATTTTGATACAGTATATGTGCCCTTCAATTCCTTCATTACTTATTCTCCCTGCATGTTTATTCATTGCCAGAGGCCATTGTCTTATATTTGTGACATCACAGTCCATTGCCATAGTAACAGTGATGATGTCACAAAAGGAGAATTAGCACTATTAATCTGAATAAGCACAAGAAGAGATGAATAATGAGAGCGAGGCCTGATTTAGACACTAATTACTAGGAAATTTTTTGGACAAGAAAAATACTTGAAAGGTAAATGGAGTTTATATTTAAATATTATGTTTTCATTACACTTGGTTGGCGAAAAGTTCATATTTGAGTAATAAAATTATAAGTGCCGGAGTGAGAACATCTGCAGGCTCATGAAAGCTTTTTTCCATGCAAATGAGCCAAAAATTATGGTTTTATTTTTAATGCTGATGGATAGGAGCATATGAGCGAGGACACTTGAATACAGCGCGGCCCATTAATGTCCCAACAACTGAGGTTCAGCATCAGATACACTGCTATCCTAAAGGGGTAGCATATTACGTCCTTCAGAACGTTCTGTATTTCACATTCAGACATCCCTCCACTCACAACCGTTTGCTTTAGAGGGAACGTTGTTACATTCTGCTTTTTCAGAACTCAGATGAAGTGGACGGGAATAATCCTGTGACTAATTGCTTACCAACGGGCTTTGTTGAAACCAGTAGCAATAACTCACCTTGACTTCAGCAGGCAGAAGACTGCCCCTTTTTATCTCTTTAGCTCATAGTCTGCTCTCAGTTACCCAGCGTAAATCCATAGGAACCGTTAGCTTCCGGGGGGTTATAGTTATATTTATATCCACGGAGCAGAGAACAAGAATTTAGCCCTTTGCCTCTTTCTTATTCCTATGTGTTTCTGATTTGAAAGCCTGAAAGCCTGTGGACCACTCTAACGGAGGCTTATTTCTATCGGGTATATACGCTAATTCACTGGCTATGGTCCCCTGTTTCATTATGGACTGACTTCTCCTTCCACTGGAAGGAAGTGGTCATTGTCCTTAACAGGCTTCTACAGGAAGGGGAAAAAAATCACCGGCTGGTCTAGAGGTTGTGATTCTCCCTTGCTAAAGCCTAGTCTAAACACGGCTTTTGTACCAGTACAGCTGTGTTGATTAGAGGTATGATTTTTTAAAATAGTCATACTGGTTCAATACCAAGTGTGGCTGCAGTTATACTGTTGTAAAGGTGCCTTTAATATACTGGTATAGTTTACTCCCTTTCCTGTAGGGTATACCACTATATGCACTTTCATACCAGCCTAACTACATCCACTCTAGAGGGGTTATATCATAGGGCACGTCTTCACTACCCGCCGGATCGGCAGGTAGCAATCGGTCTATCGGGGATCGATTTATCGCGTCTAGTGAAGACGCGATAAAATCGATCCCTGATGGCTCTGCCGTCGACTCCGGAAATCCACCGCGGCAAGAGGCAGTAGCGGAGTCGACGGCGGCGCGGCAGCGGTCGACTTGCCGCCGTCCTCACAGCCAGGTAAGTCGACCTAAAATACGCCACTTCAGCTACGCTATTCACGTAGCTGAAGTTGTGTATCTTAGGTCGACCCCCTGCTGTAGTGTAGACCTAGCCATAGAATATCAGGGTTGGAAGAGACCTCAGGAGGTCATCTAGTCCAACCCCCTGCTCAAAGCAGGACCAATCCCCAACTAAATCATCCCAGCCAGGGCTTTGTCAAACCAGGCCTTCAAAACCTCTAAGGATGGAGATTCCACCACCTCCTTAGGCAACCCATTGGTTTTAATTATAGGGTTAAAATGACAACACTTGTTTGCAGACTAATTCTAATTGTCAAAACCCCAGAAAATCTGAGGCAGAGGATTTTGGTCTAGTTCAAAACCCACACACATAGGTTCTCTTCACTTGTCATTGTTTCCTTTCCTTCCCTTTCTTCTTATTTTCCCTCCTCCGGTTATTGTTTTTTTTTCTCTCTCCAGTTTTATCTAGAGCTAATGGAAGGTTTTTTCAATGCATTTATGGGGGGGGTGTCAAAAAATGGAATTTTGTCAAATTCAATTTCCAGGAAAATGTTGTTTTCAATGAAAATATTTGTGATTTTGTCCCAAACCCCCAAACCAAAAAGCTTTGGGGTTTTATGTTTTGGTTTTTTTTTAATAAAACTGGAAAAAAAATGTGGGGAAACATATCATTTCCCAACCAACTTTAAGCCGCAGCTTTCAGGGCAGTTTATGCTTCTAGCTACAAGGACTTTTCAGATCAATTTTGCACAGTACCCGGTTAGCCACCTGCTGTGCTATCAGAACCTTTAGGGTTGCTACAATGAAGTTGCCTAATCATTCTATTTCCCTTCCCACAGAAAGACAACACTTACAACATCTCTGGCATGGCTCAATTTCCAGCTGTCCTGAGAACCCCTTCTGAGTGCCTCGCCAGAGGTGAAAGTAAGCCGGTCCGGTCCGGTATGGCGTACCGGCAAGAGCCAGTATGCTGTGCCAGACTGGACCAGCTTCCACGGTGGTGATTTAAAGGGCCCAGAGCTTCAGCCACTGCGGGGAGCCCAGGGCCCTTTAAAGAGCCACCGGAGCTCCGGCAACCGGGCTCCCGCAGTGATTTAAAGGGTCCGGAGCTCCACAGCGGTCGGAGCCCCAGGCCTTTTAATTCGCCCCTGAGCCCCGGGGCTCCCAGCCGCCTCTGCAGCTGGTAGCTCCGGGGTGATTTAAAGGCTCCCAGGGCCTTTAAATCTTGAAAGGCCCCGCCTCTTCCAGTTTAGGACACCCCTCTTCCAGTTGAGGCCACACCCCCCGCTCAGGACACCGGCGTACCGGTAAGTCCTTTCAGTTACTTTCACCCCTGGCCCTCGCTGGAGGAGTGTCCACTCTGAAGCAGGAAGGCTTTCCACTCCTGTGCTGGGCTGTGTCAAATGTTACATGCAGGAAGTGGAAGCCGTGTTTCCAGGATCATGTAAAGGTACAGGGTTCTCAGGCAATCAGACCCTGCACCAGCTCTTCGGATCTTTGGCAGGTGGCAAATGACACATTTTAGCTCTATGCTTGGAATTCTGACAGTAGGATCTCATGTGAGGGTACAATCCCTCTTCCTCTTCCCGGCCTTGATGTAAAGCCCAGAGGAGGAAATAACAGAGCCTTACTAACTTCAGTGGGCTTTGATCCCTGCAGGAAGCAGCGCTTACCCTGTGAAGTCTGACTTTGTGAGCCTCATTCTAAATTCCCGCACTTAGGAACTGTTTGTCTATTGAACAGGGTGTCTATGAATCATGGTTCCTGGATTCAATTCCTCACTCTGCCACTGTGGGACTTTGAACAGCATTTTTCCGTGCCTCCGTGTCCCCATCTGAAAAATGGCTACAGTGTGAGTACTGACCTCACATGCATTTGGGAAGGCTTACTAGACACCATGGAGCCTGGCATGCTACAAGGGAATCAATTAGAAAGCTAGTGAGCTAAACCAAATCATACTTAGCCATAGCACCAGGGCACCCAGAGGCCCCATTTGGCGAGCTGCTGTACATATTAAAGAGACAGTCGTTGCCTTGAAGAGCGTACAATCTAAATAGACAAGACTAAAAGGAAGCAGCTGGGGAGAACTGAGGCTCAGAGAAATTAAGGGCAAGATTTCAAGGTATTTAGGGACCTAAAGATGCAGTTAGGTGCGTAACTTCCACTGATCTAAGCAGGTGAGGCACCTAATTCCCATTGGTTTCAATGGGAGTTAGGGACTTAACTTTTTTAGGTGCTTTTAAAAACCCCACTAGGCACCTAGCTGCATCTTTAAGCACTTAAATACCTTTAAAATTCTGGCCCTAAGTGACTTGTCTACTTACATATAGTCACGACCATCCAGCCACTATTCCACACAGACACTCATGGGCAAGAAGCATCAAAGAAACCAGGAGCAACCTAAAAAACTCATGCAATCCTTGCCAGATTCTACTGCAACTTGTGTTTTATGAAGGGCATCCTGCCTCTAATTCTGGGGGTACCACAGGTCTTCCATAGCGGGTGACTCACTACAGGCATGCACCAGCATGGTCTCCACCTATCACCTTCTCGTTCATCACAGTCCGTCCCTTGTTTCTCATTGCCTTTGCATGTGCATCATATCTGCAGCTCAAACTATGAAACACTGATTGCTGTTTGAAATCCAGGATTGGTGAAATGGACAAATTCTTAGTTAAAATACTGTGATTCTCATTCGGATCTTGTAATTAACGTAGGGCTAGATGGTCATAAAAGTCCCATCAGGCCTTAAAAACCATGAATTTCAGTCCACAGCATGGAAACAATTTATTTTCTTTTTCCTGTACACATAACCCCTCACAGACATGTCTATAAATTTGTAACATCTCCAGTTCATGCAGTCCCTAATATTAAACTACAGTGCAAATAATTATCTCCTGAATACTTTACAAATATTACCAAATCATCATAATACCCCTGTGCAGTAAGTAAATATTATCCACATATGGGGAAACTGAGGCACGGGGTGGCTATTTGAATCTCCCACTATCGAGCAGGAAGTCTGTGGCAGAACCAATATTGAACTGATATAGGCTGACTCCTATTACAAGGCCTTAATCACAAAGCCATCCTTTTTCTCATAAGTCTGGACCTATACCTTCAAGCTTCATCTCTTCTCCATCAGTGTTTTCCTTTCCACTTGGGTAAATATTCTCCTCCAGTTAAGTAACCTTTCTTTGGCTGACATTGGAAATTTGAATAAGGAGAAGTTATTTACTTGTTCCCATAATATAAGAACTAGGGGCCAGCAAATGAAATTAATGGGCAGCAGGTTTAAAACAAATAAAAGGAAGTTCTTCTTCACACAGCGCACAGTCAACCTGTGGAACTCCTTGCCTGAGGAGGTTGTGAAGGCTAGGACTATAACAGGGTTTAAAAGAGAGCTCGATAAATTCATGGAGGTTAAGTCCATTAATGGCTATTAGCCAGGATGGGTAAGGAATGGTGTCCCTAGCCTCTGTTTGTCAGAGGGTGGAGATGGATGGCAGGAGAGAGATCACTTGGTCATTACCTGTTAGGTTCACTCCCTCTGGGACATCTGGCATTGGTCACTGTCGGTAGACAGGATACTGGGCGGTATGAACCTTTGGTCTGACCCAGTATGGCCGTTCTTATGTTTTTATTGTTTCTGCCCTTTTATTCCTCCTGGTCTCAGAGGTATGTCTACACTGCATTGTAAGTCCGGGGTTCAAACTCAGGCTCGAGAATAACTCCCCCTTCTGTGTACACATTGCACTAACCCTGGGCTCAGACTCTGGATCCCAGGACCCTATGGGGTGGAGGGTCCAAGTCTGAGTCAAGGTGAGACCCAGGATTCGAGCCCTGTTGCTTTGCAGTGTAGATACAGCCCAACTGTATCCCATGGGCTGATTTTCTTTGTCTTCTGGACAGTTTGGTGGACAGTCAAGTTTTCCCACACTGCACCGCAAACAAAAGGCTAAAGCGACCACTTTTTGGGAGGGTGCTAGGAAGTCTGGGATGTGGGCAGCTGGATTCAGGCCTGCATAATGCAGTGTGGGTGCTGGAGCCACAGGTTGGGACTCAACAATTCCTAACCTGGGGTTACAAATGAATGTAGACACTCAAGTCCTAGGTTAACAAACCCAGGGTCTGCTAACTTGAGTTCTATTAACCCTGGGCTTACATTACAGTGTAGACAGACCCTGAGAGTCAAAAAATAGCCCATTGGAGGGGGAGCTTTTACATGCTAATTAATGAGGGGCATTTTAGGCTCTAGGGGATTGATCTAGCTCCGAATGAAGTCAATGGGAGTCATTCTGTGCACGTTAGCAGAGCTGGATCAGGTGCTAAGCTGGTGGGCACAGTGATGGAAATAACAGAAACACTTTCTACGCCTATCTGGCTGGAGCTGGAGTGTACCCGTGGAAAGTGCATGGCTAAGAGGCATTTGCGTGCCTCGCTTAACATTCCAGTCATTCAGCGTGGGTCTGTTAATGACTGTCCTTGTCGAGAAAAGTAGGACAAATTGGCAAGCGTGTCTGCCAGCTCAGACTATTAACTTTACAAAGGACAAAGCATGCGCACCTGGAATACAAAGCAGACCCAGATGAATAAAAGAGAGCCACAAAAATGCTCAGTTACCAAGAGATGGAAGCTAAGAAATGAAGTTATCAGATGTTCCCTCTCCATGTGTTGCAGATACTCGTCCCAAGAGCCCCTGGCTAAGGGTATTGTACCTTTGGCTTTCTCATCAACTCCTCCCAGCTTCCAGGCAGTTGGAAAGTGATTCATACCAAATGAAACTGGAGCAAAGGTCATACTATTGTTATGGCAGGCGCCACCAGGTGCTGATGTACCAAATAGTCTTCTAAGTTCTTTTTCTTAGTGCACAAGTAAATGTTCAGTTTAGGGAGGACATGCTGCTAGTTGTTAGTTTTTGTCATGCAAGATTCTCCCTAGAGGCAGTGGTCCTTGAAGAACGAAATGTGTGAGCAAGTGGAGTTTGCTCTGTGCCTTGGGTGGAGCCCATTCTTGAGCAGAGTTGCATCTTGGGAACTAGGCATTGTTGTTGGGCTGAGATTCCAGGAAGAAGAGATTGCCCAGCATGCTGTTGGCAACCACCTCTGTTCTAGGACTGGGGTATATGTAACTAAAACAAGTTACTGCCCATTACTGATTACTCCTCCACTCGGAAGCCGACCTGCAAAGCCCTGGATTTCTGTTACTGCTCAGTAGAGAGGTTGCACTGGTGATGGCAGAAAGGTCAGCATTACCAAAACTATGTATCTAGTCATTTAGGGCCCAATTCAAATCCCACTGAAGTCAATAGGAATGTTTCCATTAACTTCAATGGGCTTTGGATCACAGACTTAATACTGTACTTATCAACATTGTATCTGAGCACCTTACGACCTCATGTAGCGCTTATACAGTTACAAATCAACATACCCTTAGAGCCCCGACCGGGGTTATTCTATCTACTACCCAAGATCCACAAACCCGGAAATCCTGGACGCCCCATCATCTCGGGCATTGGCACTCTCACTGAAGGACTGTCTGGATATGTGGACTCTCTACTCAGACCCTACGCCACCAACACTCCCAGCTATCTCTGTGACACCACTGATTTCCTGAGAAAACTACAATGCATTGGTGACCTTCCAGAAAACACCATCCTAGCCACCATGGATGTAGAGGCTCTCTACACCAACATCCCACACACAGATGGAATACAAGCTGTCAGGAACAGTATCCCTGATGATGCCACAGCACAACTGGTTGCTGAGCTCTGTGACTTTATCCTCACACACAACTATTTCAAATGTGGTGACAATATATACCTCCAGACCAGTGGCACCGCTATGGGCACCCGCATGGCCCCACAATATGCCAACATTTATATGGCTGACCTGGAACAACGCTTCCTCAGCTCTCATCCACTCACGCCCCTTCTCTACCTACGCTACATTGATGACATCTTCATCATCTGGACCCATGGGAAGGAGACTCTGGAAAAATTCCACCACGATTTCAACAGCTTCCACCCCACCATCAACCTCAGCCTGGACCAATCTACACGGGAGGTCCACTTCCTAGACACCACGGTGCAAATAAGTGACGGTCACATTAATACCACCCTATACCAAAAACCCACCGACCGCTACACCTACCTTCATGCCTCCAGCTTCCATCCCGGACACACCACATGCTCCATTGTCTACAGCCAAGCACTGAGGTACAACCGCATCTGCTCCAACCCTCAGACAGAGACCAACACCTACAAAATCTTCACCAAGCATTCTCAAAACTACGATACCCGCAAGAGGAAATAAGGAAACAGATCAACAGAGCCAGACATGTACCCAGAAGCCTCCTACTGCAAGACAAGCCCAAGAGAGAAACCAACAGAACTCCACTGGCCATCACCTACAGTCCCCAGCTAAAACCTCTCCAACGCATCATCAGTGATCAACAACCCATCCCTCACTTTCACAGGCCTTGGGTGGCAGGCCAGTCCTCGCCCACAGACAACCCGCCAACCTGAAGCATATTCTCACCAGTAACTACACACCGCACCACAGTAACTCTAACTCAGGAACCAATCCATGCATCGATGCCAACTCTGCCCACATATCTACACCAGCGACACCATCACAGGACCTAACCAGATCAGCCACACCATCACCAATTCATTCACCTACACGTCCACCAATGTAATATACGCCATCATATGCCAACAATGCCCCTCTGCTATGTACATCGGCCAAACTGGACAGTCCCTACATAAAAGGATAAATGGACACAAGTCAGATATTAGGAATGGCAATATACAAAAACCTGTAGGAGAACACTTCAATCTCCCTGGACACACAATAGCAGATTTAAAGGTAGCCATCCTGCAGCAAAAAAACTTCAGGACCAGGCTTCAAAGAGAAACTGCTGAGCTTCAGTTCATCTGCAAATTTGACACCATCAGCTCAGGATTAAACGAAGACTGTGAATGGCTAGCCAACTACAGAAGCAGTTTCTCCTCCCTTGGTGTTCACACCTCAACTGCTAGAAGAGGGCCTCATCCCCCCTGATTGAACTAACCTCGTTATCTCTAGCCTGACTCACTCTTGCTTGCATATTTATACCTGCCTCTGGAAATTTCCGCTACATGCATCCGACGAAGTGGGTAGTCACCCACGAAAGCTCATGCTACAATACGTCTGTTAGTCTATAAGGTGCCACAGGACCCTTTGCTGCTTTTACAGATCCAGACTAACACGGCTACCCCTTTTGATACTATACAGTTATAGTAAATGCTTAAACATGCTTCACTTTTATATAGTTCCTTTCATTTTCAAAGTGACTATCAAGTAATAACAAATTTATCTTCACAATGCTGTGTCAAATAGACAGGTCAGCATTACTAACTCCTTTATACCAATGGGGAAACTGAGGCAGAAAAGTTGTGTCTTGTCCAATTTAGCATGTAAATCCCCCCTGAAACCCACCTCTACCATCCACCGGGCATATCATTCTTGCTTAAAATCATTGCCTACACATAGATAGATGCAGATATACATAGCGATACATTTTTTTTCTGTATTTGCCGAATAAATGAATGTCTGCAATTGTTGTATGCAGTGTTGTTGTAGCTATGTCGGTCCCAGGATATTAGAGAGACAAGATAGGTGAGGTCATAGCTCTCATTGGACCAACTTCTGTTGGTGAGAGACCAGCTTTTGAGCTTACCCAGTGTTCTTCCTCAGGATCTTGAAAGTTCATCTCCCTCACCAACAGAAGTTGGTCCAATCAGAGATATTACCTCACCTACCTTGTCTTTCTCATGTCTGCAAGGCACTTTGTGACCAGCAGGTGAAAAGTGCCATACGGTATACATGCCAAGTGTTATTATTGATATTAATAATAACAGTAGAAATCCAAAAGCAAAGACATTCACAGGCTGTAGGACACTAGAGACCTTTGCATCAAGCTTTCTTGACTAGCAGCCCTGAAGTGACGTAGTTACAGGCTCTGAAAAATGTGGGCCCTCCAGTATTTCCCTTCCTCAGCAGGGGAATTCCATTGCAATTAGGTCTTTCTAGGTTGGTGCTAAAACTGAGGTCATTGGTGTGATTCAACGGCTATGAATTTTGAAGCGTGAGACAGGGCTCTCAAAGGTTAAACCTATATCAGGGCAGTGGCCTACGGCAGCTCAAAAAACCTCACCCTCTGCTGAGCCTTGCGTGCCATCCCAGTGGCCAGCACTCAGCGTAGTAGAACCAGGGCTGAGCAAAGGAATGCAGCGATGAGCGAGCAGGCAGTCGTAGGTAAGCGCGTGTGTTTCAGCCAGAGCGTGACGTTCCTCTTTGGGTCAGTGCAGCTCTTAGCTGCTTCTAAGGCCCGATCTGAAACCGACTGACCTCAGCAGAAAGACTCCCACTGACTTTGGTGAGCTTTGGATCAGTCCCCTAATGCTGAAGGTTTGGAATGAATATTTAGAGCTGTGTAAAACTCGCCGTTTCAGTTTGCAGAGGTTCCCACTGGGTCAGGAACTGTCTCTTACTATAGATCTGTACCGTGCTTAGCACAATGGGGCTCTGACCTAAGCTGAGGTAAATAATAAATAATAATACCCCATGCAAATATTTTCTTTGGTTTCAGGTTTTGTCTCTTCACCGCCTCGCTCCTGAATTTATTTTCTTTTGCGTTTCAGATTTGAATGAGCCAAAAGCTGCAACATGAAACTCATGAGCAGGGCCGGTAGGGGAACCCTGGCCCTCCCTCTCCATTGGGTGCCAGCCCAGGGATCCTGTAGTAAGCACGCAAGGACTGTCTATCAGACCCATCCCCTGCTTCTTCCTGCCTCAGACTGTCTGCAGGCCTTTCCCACCACCTCTTCCTAGGCCCAATGTGTACCCAATTCTTCACAAGCTCCACAGCCTCTCAGGGTTCACTCTTCTTTCAGGGCAGGGCCTTGCAAGGCACCCTCCTGGATTCCCCTAGCAAAACTCATGAAGATACAAACTCAAACCACTTCGGCCCAACTGGGGCTTGAACTTTTGTCCCTCTAAAGTTTCCCCTCTGCTTTGGTTCTCAGTTGACTGTTCCTATTTTGAGGCTTATTGCAGGTAATAACTTCCCCTTCACCCAAGGTTTCCTCAGTTCTGCTTTCACTGAGTCTGAGCAGGTCTTTTCCCAAGAGAGGGAACTCCCAATCTCCTGGGTCTCTCTCTTCCCAACTGAGCCCCGTCTCGCTGTAGGCCTTCCTGACCCTTTCCCAACTGTGTCCAATAATTGCAATTAAACCACTCAGTCAGGATCAGCTGGGGGATGGTTGCTACATCCCACGTGAAACTGAGCCCAATTCCTCTCAATGGGCCAGACCAACTATGACAAGTTCCCTTCTAAAAAGAACTGACCCAAAATAGGTCCTTTTCAAATAAGTTCAGCTTGACGTAGGTCTCTTCAAAATAGTCACCCAAAACCCCATATAGGGAGCTAAGGAGGTAGAATTCTGAGGCACAAATACATTCTCCCCACCCTCCCTAAACCTGGGCTCAAATTTTGTTCTGAGTTATGCCAGTGCAAATTTGGAGTATTTCTAGTGATGAGCTCCGCCAGGTTACTCCATACCTAGGGCATTGTAACTTGACTAAAGAATTTGGTTCTTCTCAGTGGTAGCAAATGGCCAAACAAGAAGCAATGGTATCAAGTTGCAGTGGGGGAGGTTTAGGTTGGATATTAGGAAAAACTTTTTCAGTAGGAGGGTGGTGAAGCACTGGAATGGGTTACCTAGGGAGGTGGTGGAATCTCCATCCTTAGAAGTTTTTAAGGCCCGGGTTGACAAAGCCCTGGCTGGGATGATTTAGTTGGGGATTGGTCCTGCTTTGAGCAGGGGGTTGGACTAGATGACCGCCTGAGGTCCCTTCCAACCCTGATATTCTATGATTCTATGACTTGCTTATGCCACTGTAAATCAGAAGGAACTCACAGACCAAAGAAACTGCCTTGGGGGGGTCAGAACTGTGGCCCATCTGGTCCAATCTCTGTAGTGTTATAATGGATTTACACTAGTGAAAGTGGAATCAGCATCTGGCCTCTTCTCTCTGTCAGTTAATGTGTATGCCATCGTGAAATCTATCCCCATCCAGAGGACACCGGCTAAACGCTCCGTCAAAAGGTCAAAGTTCCGGGGCTACATTTCTTTTTTAGAAGAAATCATATCCCTGCCTTAAATTGGATAGAGCCAGTGACAATCCCACACGACAGTCCATTAGTCCACCCGCTTTTGAGTCCTGACATCTACTGTGTTACACGTCGTGTCATGCCTGATATACACCTGGGGCACGCACCTGCACACACACATGCGGGCAATGGGCTTGCAAGTGATGAAAACAAAGCACAAGCCTGACTCAGAACCTTACGCCTGCTGAGTTTCCATGCAGTGTAATGCTAATATTTACAAGATGTATGCATTCCAGAGGCCGGGCTGCCTCGCTCCGTTAGCCCCCCACGCTGACGTACATTTTACATGGTTGGAGGCGTGACATTACCAAATGGTTCAACTCCCTGATGGATGGTGTCTGAGAACTTCTCCTTCATGCTGAAATTGAAATCTCGGTGATGTTTGGACATTGAAGGAACATTGGGTTTGCCTTGACCTGTAACATGCTGGCAATCAATCACTTGACATCCTTTCTGGCGGGAGCTGCCCCCCGCCTGCCACCACCTTCAGAGTTTATCCATGTGAATTATGCCAAAGACTGAGTTATTCCAACACTGCAGATGAATTTAGTGCTCTCAAGGGGTGTTGCACTGACAGACGGACAGCTGTCCTGCACAGGTGAAATTCACCCCAGTGCTGACAGACTACACAAGGCCTCATGCACAGCTTATGCTCTGTGTAACGCCGGCAGACCCCGGTCATCAGTGGCTGGGATCAAACCTGGGATCTCTGGAGGTTAATGCATGAGACACTACTGCCTGAGCTAAAAGATGTATCTCTCTTTTAGCTAAGGCTATAGGAGGGTCATCAACCTTGGCTGATATAGCTACCACTAGAGGGGGACAGAGCGCCACACCAAGCAGGCCTGGGTTACATCTGCATTAGAGTTTTAAGTGTTATTAAAATTGTGCATAGAGTCCAGGCCAGAATCACACCCACCCACATATCCTGAAATGCAGCCTTTTCTGGGGTGGAGCACAGTGGCTGTTTAACAGCGCAAAGCGGTTGTCTCCAATTAGCTTTTTATTTTAGTTCAGTAAGTAAAGAAGGAGAGACTCTTTAGCAAATCAATAGGACAGTCCTGTACTTGATCTCAGATTGGCACAGATGGTCCCAACTCCTTCTGTCTTAAAATATTGAGTAGAATTGCTTTGTGCTGATGAACAGCTTCTCCATTACCTGGATAACACCGGCCAGAGAACTTCCCCCAAAATAATTCCTAGAGCAGATCTTTTAGAAAAAACATCCACTCTTGATTTAAACATTGTCAGTAATGCAGAATCCACCATGAGCCTTGGTAAATTGTTCCAGTGGGTAATTATTTTCACCATTAAAAATGTACACCTTATTTCTAGTCTTTATTGGGGTGGGGAGGCATAGCTCAGTGGTTTGAGCATTGGCCTGCTAAACGCAGGGTTGTAAGTTCAATCCTTGAGAGGGCCATTTAGGGATCGGGGGGCAAAAATCTGTCTGGGGAGTGGTTCTGCTTTGAGCAGGGGGTTGGACTAGATGACCTCCTGATGTCCCTTCTAACACTGATATTCTATGATCTTCAACTTCCAGACATTGGATAGTGTTATACCTTTCTCTTCTAGATCAAAGAGCCCAGTATTAAATGTTTGTTCCCTATGTAGGTACTTATCAACTGTAATGAAATCACCGCTTAACCTTCTCTTTGTTAAGCTAAATAGATTGAGCTCCTTGAGTCTGTCATTATAAAGCATATTTTCCAGTCCTTTCGTCATTCATGTGGCTGTTCTTTGAACCCTCTTGAATTTACTAACATTCTTCTTGAATTGTGGGAATGCACCAGAACTGGACCCAGTATTCCAGTGGCAAATACAAAGGTGCATTACTCCTACTCGAGATTCTCCTCTGCAAAGTGAGTGTGAAACCCCTTCAGGTCCAAATAGTAACATTGTGCACATTTGTCCCTGTCACATGGGGCACTCACCGCTAGTGGCACATCCTCCTGACCATCCTGGGGATTAGCTCTGCTGGCAACGTCCCTATCCGTTGTCCTTTCTCACCCCACAGGCCCCTCTCACTCCAGGTACCACTGCCTCCTCTTTGTGCCTTGGCTCTCCGGATGGGTCACTATGTGGTTTCCCCTTCCGGGGGTTACCTAAAGTCCTTCCACACAAACACAGTCTCAGGCAGTCCTCTCCGGCACTGTCCTGATGGTACCACTTCCCCAGTGCTCGGTAGGGGAACCCGATCCCACCCACTACTCCAGGTTCCAGCTCAGGGGCCTCCAGTCAGCAGCCAAGGTCTGCATTCCTATTCCTTCCTGCTATTCCCCTGAGCCTTCTCCTACCTTCCTGGCTTCCCTCCTCTTTGGGTTTGCCAGCCTCCCAACTCCCTCCTCTCAGGGAGTGCTTGTGGACTACCCTCTATTGTCCCAACTCACCTCCCTTCACCCAGCGAGTGACTGCAGCCTATCTCCCTGCAGCCCTCTTCTTCTCTCTGCTCCCTGGCTTTATAGAAGTACTGCTTGTTCCTGTCCAGCTAAGCCTGCTCCCAATCAATCCCCTGCTCCCTGGCTCCTCCTCTAGGTGCAGCCTGTGGAGTTAATTGGCCCTCCTGGCCATCATAACCCCTTCCAGTCCTGTGTGGGGTAGACACCCAATCACAGTCTTCCTTCAAATCCCTTCTTAAAACTCTCCTTTGCTGGGATGCAAAACTTGACAACTGTTATGCAGTTGGTGTCAAGAGGCCACCGCCCATCATGACCAATATTGACTCATTGTTCCCTGGTACTCCCCTGTCTGTCTGTATCTACCTGTTGTTTTTTGTCTTATACTTAGATTGTCATCTGGGTCAGGGACCATCTTTTTTGTTCTGGGTTTGTACAGGTCCTACACAAGGGAGTCCTGCTCCAGGACTAAGGCTCCTAGGTGCTTCTTCTTCTTAGCATGTGCGCCACATGCCTCAGGCGGCACATGATCAGGATTCATCAATTAATTTGGTCTGCTGATTGTATCATTAGCTTCCCCGGCCCGGGCCGGGTACTGACGGGGAGCACAACGTGAACACTGATCCATGCCCCCCTCCAAGGAGCTAATGAAATGCAAATAATAAAGAATAATGCGTATGTTGCAAGGCAGTGGGGAATCCGGCCCAGGGTCTGTTTTCAGCTGTTCTAAAACAGCTTGGCCTTCTAAGGTGAGGTTAGCTATGAAGTTGCTCTACTGTGTTATCATACCAGGGGGAGGGATAGCTCTGTGGGTTGAGTATTGGGCTACTAAACTCAGGATTATGAGTTCAAGCCTTGAGGGGGGCCACTTAGGAATCTTGGGCAAAAATCAGTAGTTGGTCCTGCTAGTGAAGGCAGGGGGCTGGACTTGATGACCTTTCAAGGTCAGTTCTAGGAGATAGGGTATTTCCATTAAATTATACCAAGGAACTTCAGTTCTAGTACTTATATAGGAGGTAACATTTCAAGTGTTGTTTTAACCATTTGTGGATGCGCCCTCAACCTAGAGCTGGGCGAAATTTTTCAGGGGAATAGTTTATTTGCAGTTTTTGTCAACCTGAAACCATGTGTGAATTTGACACAAATTTGCTGAATACTTTTCATCGTCGTCTTCTTCTTCTTCTTATGATTATTACTACTATTATTTATTTTTCAGGACTTAGATGGCATTCACAAACCAGCCAGAGGAGGAAGTAGAGCCTCCTTATAAATTTTAGCCTAGTGGCTCAAGTACACACTTGAGAAACCCAAGTTCAATTTCCCTCTCTGTCTGATGTGGAGCATTCTCCTTGTCTTTCCCTGGCCCAATGACTATTCACTGTCATTCATAGTGGCAAGTCAGAGTCATTCATAAGGACAATAAATAGTCATTGGGATAAAAGAAAATGTGGAGAATGGCTCTATACCCGCGTGGTTAGGGTAGTCTCCTCGCATGTAAAAAGCCCAAGTTCAAGCCCCTCCTCTAATGACTATGGATAGAAATTCCATGCTAAATAATAAGAGCAAAGCAGTAGGAATATACTAGTGATAGCCTGACCTGCAGGGGGGTAGTCTTTTGTCACTCTCTGGGAGGTGTGTTTGGGGGCTAGAGAGACAAATAGCCCCCAGTTGCTCCCTGGGAGGAGGGAGTAGAGAGGCCAGCAAACCCCACCGAGGGGAGGGTGTTGGGGGTAGGAAGCAGCTAGGGTGAGCAGATGTCCCGATTTTTTAGGGACAGTCCACATATTTGGGGCTTTTTCTTATATAGGCTCCTATTACCCCCCCCCATCCTCTGTCCCAATTTTTCACACTTGCTGTCTGGTCACCCTAGAAGCAGCCTAGGGAGTAAGCAGCAAGGTTGGGGACAGAACAGACCCTGGCTGCTTGTTGTAGCGTCCCTTGTTTGGAACCCAGGGTAGAATGCGGGCCCGGGTTCCCCTACCCACCACTGAGGAAGTGGCACCGGCAGGGCTGTGAACTGGAAGATTGCCTAGGTCACTGTGGGAGTGACAGAGACTTTGAAGGACTCTACCTCGGAAGGTGTGGAGGGACGCTGAATGATCTGGCTGGTGGGCTGACTCACAAAGAGGACACTGCAGTTCCTGGAGTGAGAGAGGGGCTACAGACCAGGGAGAGAGACGAAGTGACAGTGTGCGACTGCGGGAAAGGGCATTGACCTCATGAGCTAATCCCCAGAGCACCACATGCGGTGAGTAGAGCTCCCCATCACATTGTAGCAAATGACTGGAGGATAGCTAACATAACACTGATTTTTTAAAAAAGGCTCCAGAGGCAATTCTGACAATTACAGGCCAATACGCCTCACTTCACTACTGTGCAAATTGGTCGAAAGTATAATAAAGAATCAGAGGGGTAGCCGTGTTAGTCTGGATCTGTAAAAAGTGACAAAGAGTCCTGTGGCACCTTATAGACTAACAGACATATTGGAGCATAAGCTTCCGTGGGTGAATACCCACTTCGTCGGATGCATAAAGAAGAGAATTATCAGACACATAGATTAACATGATTTGTTGGGGAAGAGTCAACATGGCTTTTGTAAAGGGAAATCATGCCTCACCAATCTATTAGAATTCTATGGGGGTGTCAGCAAACATGTGAACAAAGGTGATACAGTTGGTATTGTTTTCTTGGACTTTCAGAAAGCCTTTGACAAGGTCCCTCACCAAAGGCTCTTAAGCAATCATGGGATAAGGTCTTCTCATGTTGAGTAATTGGTATAAAGACAGGAACCAAAGGGTAAGAATAAATGGTCAGTTTTCACAGTGGAGAGAGATAAATAGTGGGGTCCCCCAAGGATCTGTACTGGGATCAGTGCTGTTCAACATATTCATAAATAATCTGGAAAAGGGGGTAAGCAGTAAGGTAGCAGTTTCCAGACGATACAAAATTACTTAAAATAGTTAAGTCCAAAACTGTTTGCAAAGGTATCTCACAAAACTGGGAGACTGGGCAACAAAATGGCAGATGAAATTCAATGTTGATAAATGCAAAGTAATGTACATAATACCAGCTATACATACAGAACGACGTGGTCTAAATTATCTGTTACCCCTCAAGAAAGAGATTTTGGGGTGATTATGGATAGTTCTCTGAAAACAACTGTTCAATGTGCAGCAGCAGTCAAGAAAGCTAACAGAATGTTAGGAATTATTAGGGAATGGGTAGAAAATATCATCATGCCACTATATAATCCATGGTACACCCACACTTTGAATACTGCATGCAGTTCTGGCTGCCCCATCTCAAAAAATGATACATTAGAATTGGAAAAAGCACAGAGAAGGGCAATTAAAATGATTGGGGTATGGCACACCTTCCAAATGTGGAGCGATTAAGAAAAGACTGAGACTGCTGAGCTTAGAAAAGAGATGACTAAGTGGGGGATATGATAGAGGTCTATAAAATCATGAATGCTGTAGAGAAAGTGAATAGTGTTCTTATGTCCTTAGCATAACACAAGAACCAGGGGTCACCCAGTGAAATTAAAACAAAAGGAAGTATTTCTTCACACAACATACAATCAACCTGTGGAACTCTTTGCCAGGGGATGTTGTGATGGCCAAAGGTGTAACTGGGTTCAAAAAAGAACTAGATAAGTTCATGGAGGATAGGTCTATCAGTGGCTACTAGCCAAGATGGTCAAGAATGCAACCCCATGCTCTGGGTGTCCCTAAGCCTCTGATTGCCAGAAGCTGGGACTGGATGATGGGATGGATCACTCGATAATTGCCCTGTTCTGTTCATTCCCTCTGATGCATCTGGTACTGGCCACTGTCAGAAGACAGGTTACTGGGCTAAGTGGTCTGACCCAGTACGACCATTCTTGGATTCTTGTGACTGTTTGCTTGTTTATAAAAAGTGGAACAGATTCAACAGGAGAAATTGAAAAAAGGCCCCCACGAAAATATCCTTCATCCCAGTAGACTCTCCTGAGAGGCAGAAGACCAAGTTTCAAATATCTTCCCCATATGAGGCAAAGGGGAGGAGAAAACAAGGTCAAAGAAATGCACCTTGCCCTTGGATCAGAAAGTGGTGAGGTTTGTGATGGTCCTTAGTGCTTGGGGGAGTTCATTCTAGTCTCAGACCAGCCCCAGAGAAAGTTCTGTCTCCCACACAGATGAGCTTTTCCTTTATTGTTGAGAGTTCCACTGAAACTTGCCCAGGGTCACACAACAGGTGCAGAGTTAGAAACAGAACTAAAGTTCCTGACTCATAGTCCAGCTTCCCATCCACTAAACAGCATTGCTGGCTATTTGCATAATATATCCCAAAAACGACATTAAAAGAACATTAAGGTTGTAATGTTAAGCCCCTGAGCACACTCAGTCACTCTGTGAGGATGACACATGCACGGTCTGGTCACATGTAGGAGCTGTGAGGGGATGGAGCATGCTCAGTGTGGACAGACTCTCCTGAGACTTTAGCTGCAAAGCTTTAACAAGTCCCCACTGAGCATGTGCAAACTACAGTTTTTCAAAGGCTCGGCACTTGGCCCCATTTGGGTGGATTTTCACGAGGACAGCAAAAAGTGTATCCCAGACACAGGCCTGCTCTACACTACAACTTTTTGCCAGCAGAGTTGTGTTGGTCAAGGGTGTGATGAGGTGGGATCCCAGACGGATGTGGCTGTGCTGGCAAAAGCCCCTCATGTAGATGCAGTTACACCAGCAAAAAAGCGCTTTTACGGGTATAGCTTGTTTCACTCAGAGGGCCTGGAATAAGTTACCCCAGGAAAAGTGTAGTTTTCCTGGAATAATTTGAGTCCTCACGAGACGTGCTTTGCACAAATCTGACATCAGGAATCATAACATTCAAAAACCAGTTGGAGAACACTTCAACCTCTCTGGCCATTCAGTAACAGATTTAAAGGTGGCAATTTTGCAACAGAAAAGCTTCAAAAACAGACTCCAATGAGAAACTGCTGAACTTGAATTGATATGCAAACTAAATACAATCAATTTAGGCTTAAATAGAGACTGGGAATGGCTGAGCCATTACACACATTGAATCTATTTCCCCATGTTAAGTATCCTCCCAGCTTCTTGTCAAACTGTCTTAAATGGGCTATCTTGGTTATCACTACAAAAGGTTTTTTTTTCTCCTGCTGACAACAGTTCCTCTTAATTAATTAGCCTCTTAGAGTTGATATGGCTACTTCCACCTTTTCATGTTCTGTATGTATATATATCTCCTTACTATATGTTCCATTCTATGCATCTAATGAAGTGGGCTGTAGCCCATGAAAACTTATGCTCAAATAAATTTGTTAGTCTCTAAGGTGCCACAAGTACTCCTGTTGTTTTTGCGGATACAGACTAACACGGCTGCTACTCTGAAATTTGCCCACACAGTACACCGGTATAGGCATATCAGCAAAACACTGCAAGGGTAGACCTGCCCACAAAGTCTACCCCTCTGCCAAATTCCAAGTCCCTGCTCCAAAATACGGGGGCACTAGAGCTTCTCAATCAAACTATTGTAAAAGCATTTTTAACCTGGAAAAATAACTTTTTACCCCCCCTTAACCTCTTTCTCAGAAGCAGATGCATTGTTTTATCTGAAACTTTCCAAAAAGATTCAGACTGAGGCAAACACCGAACATGGGAAATTTCATCCCAAATAATTAAAGTTTGATAAAGTGATAAACAATTGAAAACAGGGGCTTATAATGGGAAGTGATCGGCAACCTTAATAATAGGCTGTGCTACCAGTCCCATCTATAATATTCCTCACTCACAGGGGTGTTTTGAGGCAAATTAATCAGGATTCATAAAGCCTAGTGTGAACCTCTGATGGCGTGTGGTTTGGGGTACTGTTGCTATATTTATCTCAGTGGAAAATCCAGCATATATGCCGTAGAGATAGATTACTTGTAACCTCAGGTTAAACAAATATCTGTAAAACATAAACAAGGGTCCCTCCAATGGCGGCAAAGAAAGAGAAGTCAGGGGCTTTTTGTTTTTTTCCCTCTGCTCTAAGCTGCAGAAATGGGTGAGATCCTCAGCCAGCGTAAATCGGTGTCCATCCAGTGAAGTCAATGGGCCAGATCCCCAGCTGGTGCGAATCAGAATAGGTCTCTTGAAGTCAGCTGATGTAAACCAGACTAGTTCTACTGAAGCGACTAGCACCTTGCCAATTTATGCCATCTGAGGCTTTGGCCCAGAGAGGTTTTTTCCAGAGATGTGGCCAGATGTCTGCTGTGTGTTTGGGCTGCATTGCCGGATCCTGTCAGGGGCAGCCTCACAGGTGCAGCTCTGATATTGTACAGGGGCCATTTCTGGCCCCACGAGGATTTTTTTTTTCCTTTCCTTGCATGTTTCTAAAGTAATTAAAAAAAACCCGGGGCCAGATCCTCCGCTGTAAATTGCCATCTCTCTGTGGTCTGCAATAGAGCTCCGGCACTTTACACCAACTAGGGATCTGGCCATGGTCTTCCCTGGGGAATTTGCCAGCAGGAGGCTTAAGAAAAGTCTTGTATCTAATTGTATTTATTCCCAAGCATAAACCAGACATGGCTGCATGCGCACTGCAGGTACGTTTTTTGAAAAGATTAAATATATTGTTTTAATATACATTTTAAACCTGCTGGTAATTAAAAAAAAATGATGGTAAGTGGAAATCCATTTTGCTATGACAGAGTAATACCCTGGCTATGTATATTTTTACTGTACTGCTGTTCCATGGGGGAAGTAAGCGCCAATAAAAGGGATTATAAAGCAACATGCATTTCCAATTAGGGCACACAATACGGCTCGATCGGAGCTTGCCAAAGGTCTAGCTGATGCTACATAACTAAGGGCAAGTTCTAGGCACACACACAGGGCAGGTGGGGAAGTAAGAGGCCATCTTAGTGTCCCGCATGAGCTCCCTGGGTTGCAGGTCACATAACAGGAGGCAGAGCAAGCGCATGGGGCTACTGACCTTCCCATGCAGGTGGGCAGGCAGTGGGCAGGGAATGGGCAGGGCCTTGGCTCCACCCACACTGCTCACCATTGAGTGAGTCCAGCAGGGTATGTAATCTGTGTAAGGGCTGAATTGGAGCACTGCCCCTCTGAAGCTAGTGGGGAGCCCAGGCTGGCAGTATGACCATCCGAGGGTTTGTCTACACTGCAGTATAAGCCTAGGATTCAGACTCAGACTCAAGTCTAAACCCCCTTCCATCTACACACAAATCTCGCTCCAATCCAGAGTCGCAGGTTGGTGGCGGGAGGATTCCAACCCGGTTGCTTTGCAGTGTAAACACAGCACTCATGCTCTGGGTGTCCACCAGAAAGTATCCCATAATCCCATGGGCTGACTTGCTTTGTCCTCTGGACAGTCAAGTTTGGTGGACAATTAAGTTTTCCCATGCTGCAGCATGAACAAACTGCACCATGAGCAAACATCGTGGGAGGGCAATAGGACATCTGGGTTATGGGTGGCTGGACTCAGGCCCACGTAATGCAGCATAGAGATCCCAGGTTGGGATCCAGGATTGAGCAATTCCTAACCAGGCCCTAGAGTAACAAACCCAGGGACAAGTAGCAGAGGGGTAGCCGTGTTAGTCTGAATCTGTAAAAAGCAACAGAGGGTCCTGTGGCACCTTTAAGACTAACAGAAGTATTGGAGCATAAGCTGTCGTGGGTGAATGCCCACTTCATCAGACGCCAGGATGATGAAAGTGGGCATTCACCCACGAAAGCTTATGCTCCAATACTTCTGTTAGTCTTAAAGGTGCCACAGGACCCTCTGTTGCAAACCCAGGGACTGCTACCTCGAGTTCCAATCGCGCTGGGCTTACATTGCAGTGTAGACAGACCCTGCGTCTCAATCCATTCCCTGCTCTGTTTCTGGGTCAGTGCACCTCTTACTCAGGGCAGAGTGGATGTATCCCTAAATAAACCAATATATAGTGTATATGTAGAGAGAGACCGACACATATATATTTACAGTGCTTTGCGGGAACATCCAGCATGCAGTCTCTGGCACAAACTCCCTGACACATACATACACACTCAACCATCACCGACAAGCGCCAGCCTCAGCCTTTCTCTTTTCCTGCTCTCTTCCATCTGGGAGTGGCGATCTGTCTTCGGTCGCTATCTGGGACAGGATTTGACAGCTTGCATCAGGAATGGGCCTGAAGTTACCCAGATGTGTCTCGTGAAGTAACTATTTTCCCGGCGACGACAGAAGTCTGGCAAGATGCCTGAGGAAAATACTGAGGTGGGGTTTTGGGTTTGTTTCTTTTAAAAGAGGGGGAAACCCACACAGCAGCAGCTCGGGCAAGAAATCTCTGGCTTCTTTCTTGGTGGAAGGAGCATTGCGGTGTGCAGAAGAGAGGATGAGATGTCTTAATGGAATGACAGCTGTTCTCCTACAAATGCCATCCATCGGGTGCTGTTTCTTCAGACCAACCACTTTCTCTTGAGATACTGTATTACTATAGCATGTACAGGAACCCCTGGCCATGTTATTGTGTTTGTCTTTTACACTGGCAACATATAGGTCAGTGCGCAAGTCAGGCTACATAATGAGATCAGTCCCCAGTGACTCTCCGTATAGCAAAATAATCCCAGTTTAATTGTACTTTTATTCTTCCTCTTTCCCCTGGCTCCATATTTCCTGAGCCGACACATTTTAAGCACTCGTCTGCACAAATCTACTCTTATGAAAAGTAAAGTCCACTTTTTGAGGGAGGCAAACAGGGCTGAGCGATAGGTAGCTAGTATTTCTCGCCCCTGCTCCGGGGATATTGCTCTCAGGTCTGTGTGAACCTAGGGGGATGGAATTTTCAAAAGCACCTAGATGACTTTGGTGCCTAAGTGTCATTTTCAAAAGTGACTCCAGTGCTTAGAGCCAGATTTTTAAAGGTGTCTGGTTGCCTAAAGGTGCAGCTAGGGCAGACGTGGGCAAACTATGGCCCGCGGGACCATCCTGCCCGGCCCCTGAGCTCCCGACCGGGGAGCCTAGTTCCCAGCCCCTCCCCCGCAGCCATGCCGCTGCGCAGGCCACGCTCTGGCCCGCCGCTCCCGCTGGGCAGCATGAGGAACGCAGCTGGCTCTGGCCGGGTGTCACGGCTGCGAGCTCCTGCTGCTAGTAAGGGGGCGGGGAGCGGGGCCATTGGGTAAGGGAGCAGAGGGTCCTGGGGGGCAGTCAGGGAGGAGGGGGCAGTTGGATGGGGCAGAGGTTCTGGGGGGGCAGTCAGGGGATGGGGAACAGAGAGGGTTGGGAGTGGGAGTCCCGGGCGGCCAGTCAGGGGGCGGGGATGTGGATGGGGTCGGAAGGGGAGTCAGGGAACAGGGAGCAGGTAGGGGTGGACAAGGGGGTGGGATCCCGGGTGTCAGTTAGGGGCGGGGGGTCCTGGGAGGGGGTGGTCAGGGGATGAGGAGCAGAGGGCAGTTGGATAGGGGGTGGGAGTCCCAGGGGAGCTGTCAGGGGGCGGGGGTGTGGATAGGGGTCAGGGCAGTCAGGGGACAGGAAGCAAGGGGGTTGGTTGGGGGCGGGGGTCCCGGGAGGGGGCAGTTAGGGGACAAGGAGCGGGAGGGTGGATGGGTCGGGGGTTCTGAGGGGGGCAGTCAGGGGGCGGGACATGGAGGGGGTGGATAGGGGGCAGGGTCTAAGCTGTTTGGGGAGGCACAGCCTTCCCTACCTGACCCTCCATATAGTTGCGCAACCCCGATGTGGCCCTCGGGCCAAAAAGTTTGCCCACCCCTAAGCTAGGGGCATAATAAGATTTTCCAAAGCGCCTAGGCATCTAACTGCCATTGATTTCAGGGTAACATGGCAAACATTTCTTTAGGCTTTTCTTAGCACAGTATGTGGCCTTTGCAAGAGGAAGGGTGGTCCAGTGGTTAGAGTGCTAGTCTGGACTGTAGGAAACAACCCCTGTGAGCTTGGGCAAATCACTGGTTTTCTGTGCCTTAGTTCTCCATCTGTGAAATGGGGGTAATCACACAGCCCGACCTTTCACCGGTGTTCGTGAGGCACAGGTGCAGTAAAGATTGTGAGGTGCTCACATACTAGGTGACGCGGGCAGCGTAAGTGCTTAGGATAGAGAGAAGTCAAGAACCGCCTTGGTTTCTTGAGTATGATGTTTCCATGGAGCGAGCAACAGACATAACCTCAGAACAGCCTGTTCTGTTTGAGACACTTTATACATTTTGAAATTTCAATTTCAGAGTTTTTTAAACCACATTTTCCAAATCCTCGCCCCCGACCCCTTCCCACCCCTCCCACCCAAACCATTTTTCAACCACCAGCTGAAATTTCAATTTTCAAAATTTGGTAGTGGGTGGAGGACTGGGGGGCAGGAGATTTTTTTTTTTTACTTTCTGAATAATTTCCCCCCCCTTTTTTTGCCCCCAACTCGCTCTAGTTTCTATTCACATTACGCACGTGCAGCAGTTACTGTTAGTCCTTTAAACAAGGAGGGAGAACAGCGGTAAGAGCAGCGGCAACATTTCCTTTATGCAGACCCAGAACCAGCTTTCAAACTGCCAGAAAACAGTTGTCTGTTTTCACCTCCAACCATCGGCTTCTCCCGTACAAAACTGACCCTGACTCCCAGGGCTCAGCTGTTCGTGGAAAGCAAATACAAAGGCCCAGGTTCAGCAAGGTACTTAAGCACATGCCTCATTCAAAGCATGTGAATAGTCCCTATACGTCATCTAGACCATCTGACCCTAAAACCTGTTGAAGCCGTACACATGCTTAAAGTTAGGTGCATGCGTAAGTATCTTGTTCAGCTGGGATCACAAACTTGGTCAAATCAATCTGATTACTCATGAATAGCTTATTTTTTTCCCTGCTACTCACCCAATTCTATCCATTCCCTCTCATTATCCTTAGGTGGAATTATTCATTGGCAGAAGTTCTGATAAAGCAACTGTTCTGGTTAAGAGTTGGATCCTGCACTAATTGAAGGCTAGATTATAAAGCCATAAGAGAGGGTTCTCATAGAATACCAGGGTTGGAAGGGACCTCAGTAGGTCATCTAGTCTAACCCCCTGCTCAAAGCAGGACCGATCCCCAGACAAACTTTTCCCCAGATCCTTAAGTGGTCACCTCAAGGATTGAACTCACAACCCTGAGTTGAGCAGGCCAATGCTCAAACCACTGAGCTATCCCTCCCCCCTTATAATCTAGTTTGATGTCCTGTCAGAGACAGGCCATAGAATTTCACCTTGCATTAAAGCCCTTATCTTGTGGTTGCGCTGGATTATAGATTTTGGAAAGGCATCCAAAGTCAACAGAAGTTTTGCTATTGACTTCAGCGGGAACAGAATCATGTTTCAGGTATATATCAGGGAACTGGAAGGGTAAGTCAAAGGTAGGTTAGCCTGGCCTAGTTGGTCACGTGTGGGACGAGGAGGCAGGCATGCTGTCTTAGAATCATAGAATCTCAGGGTTGGAAGGGACCTCAGGAGGTCATCTAGTCCAACCCCCTGCTCAAAGCAGGACCAATTCCCAATTAAATCATCCCAGCCAGGGCTTTGTCAAGCCTGACTTTAAAAACCTCTAAGGAAGGAGATTCTACCACCTCTCTAGGTAACCCGTTCCAGTGCTTCTACTCATGCTTCTAACTTGCTAATAACCTTGGGCAAATCAGTTGCAGCTCCATGCCTCAGTTTCCCCACCATTAAAATTAGCACAGTAATAAGGACCTTCCTTTACAAAGTGATGCCAGAGCAACATACATGTAATGCTGAGACCAGCGTACTTAATGGTGGTCTTTGAATTGACTTAGTTGGCTTTTGATCTGATCGCATAAGGCCTACGTGCTATTAGCAGATAGAACGTACATAACAAAAATAACTCCATTTGATTAGCTTCATCTTGAATGAAACTCAACTGAGAAGGTACGAGAGCTGCTGAAGAGTAAAAATCTCGTTGGACAGAGTCTGCTTACTTCAGCTCTGAGCCGTATAAGGTTGGAGTTAGTCCACTGCTCCCTGCTTTGAAACACGCTGCTTTATCCTATGTAGCAGGGAAACATTTGTTGACTAGCTATAAATCGGCTGTTATTGAACACCGAGAGGCCCCATCAGCAGCCCATTACTGAAATGCTGTAATTGGACTGGAGAATACGGAGGAAGATTAGGCACTCTACGAGGGGAGCATAAAACAATATGAAACACATAGGAGGGCAATGAAAATTTAAACTAAAAAAAACCCTTCAGACCATGCACACGATAATTCAAAGCAAATGGGAGGCCATTTCCCTAGGATAGACAACCGCAGCGGATCACACGAGCACTCGTTTCTTAACCGTACGGCATTAGCCAGCAATCCTGGATACAAACATTCTTGAATGCCATGTGCGCCCGCGCTGTTAAAAAATATATATTATTATTTGAAATATGCTTTCGGTGTTTTCCCCATATAGAAAAACAATGCCTAGATACCCCAGGCATTTCTCATAGCATCTATCCAATGTGTATGATGGAAGATAGGGGCACAACAACCAACTGGACAGGATCATAGAATCATAGAATATCAGGGTTGGAAGGGACCTCAGGAGGTCATCTAGTCCAACTCCCTGCTCAAAGCAGGACCAACCCCAACTAAATCATCCCAGCCAGGGCTTTGTCAAGCCCGACCTTAAAAACCATTAAGGATGGAGATTCCACCACCTCCCTAGGTAACCCATTCCAGTGCTTCACCACCCTCCTAGTGAAATAGTGTTTCCTAATATCCAACCTAGACCTCCCCCACTGCAACTTGAGACGATTGCTCCTTGTTCTGTCATCTGCCACCACTGAGAATAGTCTAGATGCATCCTCTTTGGACCCCCCTTTCAGATAGTTGAAGGCTTTTAATGACATTGGGGGCAGATTTTAAACGCAGGAACATAGGGCTCAGTGGTAGTTTTGCTACAAGCCTTGCATGTGGGGGAGTGTGCAGCTGGGCTGCCATGGGGCGGAGGGGTAGGGGCAAGGAATCATTCCTCAGAAATGTACAATTCCTTTGCCGCTCCCTGTTTACTCCAGTGTTGCCTACTGGATAAAGGACTGGACTAGCATTTGGGAAGCCTGTTTTGTATTCCCAGCTCTGCTACTGGCCTGCTAGGTGACCCTGGGCAAGTCATGTCACCACTTGATGCCTCGGTTTCCCCATCTGTAAAAATAGGGATAAAGGTACCAACCTTTAAGAACATAAGAATGGCCATGCTGGGTCAGACCAAAGGTCCATCTAGCCCAGTAACCTGTCTTCCGACAGTGGCCAATGCCAGGTGCCCCAGAGGGAATGAACAGAACAGGTGATCATCAAGTGATCCATCCCCTGTTGCTCATTCCCAGCTTCTGACAAACAGAGGCTAGGGACACCATTCCTGTCCATCTTGGCTAATAGCCATTGATGGACCTATCCTCCATGAATTTATTTAGTTCTTTTTTGAACCCTGTTATGGTCTTGGCCTTCACAACATCCTCTGGCAAGGAGTTCCACAGGTTGAGAGCTAGGTATTATTATCCATTTGCTATTGACCTTCACCACCAGCCAATTACTAATCACAGGTCCACCCTTCCCAACCCTGGCTTTGCTCAGACTCATTTGCTGATGTGCTGGGCATTCCTCACTCACACACTCCAAGGATGGGTGAGGAGCAGATTCATTGGGTTTGCTGGGTGAACCAGGATCCATGACCTGAGGTCTCAACAAGCCACAACTTTCCCCATAGTAAATTAAGACGAGATGTTCTGGAATGCGTTTCGGTCGTATGGAGTCAATTTGCACTGACATTTATGATGGCCTCCAAAGACCCCTGCTGACCGAGTCATGGGAACATTGCTGGTATGTTCTAATCCCGGCTCTTACTTCTTCTGCAGCCCTGAATGTTGTGCAGAGGGGAATTCACCAGGGGGCGAGGTGGACGCTCTGTGAGGGGGGAAAGAGCACTCTCTGTTGACCGTCTCGAATATGATACGTGTTTTCAGAGGGCAGGTGGGATGCAGAAGGGGCTTTGTAAATTTATCCCCAGTCTTGCCCACTCCTGCAGGTTACTGGATTTTCAGCAAGTGCAAAACTAGCTGGAAAGTGACATGACACAGGGGGATAAACAAGGGATGCTACTGGACAGCGGGCCTGACTCTCAGTTATGGTAAGGTCTCGTTACATCCCTCTGGCAATGTAAAAAGGCCTTATAATGGGGAGAAAGGCTCCCTGAGAATGTCCCACATGCAGGGGTTCTCCCCAGCCGGGGTAGAGTTGCAGTCATGGATCTACATCCATATTGGGAGAGGGATCACAGTGCACTGTGCTTTGGCTAGTCTCTGCTTTCCAAGACCCACGGGAAACCGAACATATTTGAGCAGCTCTGAGGCTGCTCTAACTTACACCAGTCACCAGGCAGGACCTCGCACAGCCCTAGAATACAGGAGGAGGTTTACAGCTAATTTAACTCCCCATTCCGGTCCCATATACAAGAATGGAGTAACAGAGAAAACTGGCCCCAGCATTTAGATTGTCATGTGGCTATATATGATAGCTGTGGCTTCGAGGGGGGTGCTGGATGCTAAGGAAGATGCGCTTGTGAGCCATGTAGAAGGCATGAGGAATGTGATTGGCCCTGCCACTGAGCAGTCACTAGCCTGGAGATACCATTCACTCTAAATCATGAACAAATTATCAATGGCACAGACTATGCTACAGTGGAAATCCTGCTTTTCTATCACTGAGGGCCAACACGGCTGTACCCTAGTCCAAAAGGACAAGGAAGTGAGTCCCAGCCTGGTTTCATTTATTTGGGTAAGTCTAGGCTCGGATCATGGGCATACAGAGCATTGCCAGCTCTCACAATATTCGTTGTATTTCTTAAATGCTTAGCTCCTGGAGTCATGTGAATATGTGAGAATCTTAGCTTTTATTAAAAAGAAAAAGAAAAAAGAGGACACTTTTAGCCCTCATTGCTATGGAGAAAATCTTAAAAATGCCACTTAAATGTTGCAAAACCAGAAGATAAATAGAAAGAATCTATTTTAAAATATTGTGATTTTTAAGTCACATGTGGTGGTTTTTGAGGGCCCAGCTCCTGACCGTTAAACCCTTGGGGTTTGGAATACACAAGTGACCAGATGAGATACTAGATACCACTAGTCATCTCCATGCTTGAAAGCCATCGTTCCAGATAGCCACTGAGCCTGCTACCGAAAATCCAGCAATGGAGATTGTGCTAGGAGCTTCTCCTAACCACAAAGCACGAGTGTGACTTAAATAAGTGGTGGCAGGAAGAAAATGCCAGCCGGCTGGTGATCCTGCAGAATTCTCCGGGAAGCAGGGAGTTTGGAATTTCAGCGAAATGCTTTTATTGATCAATTACAGCAACAGTGTAATGCAGAGAAAACAGTCTCTAACGCCGAGAATTCCAATACCCTGGTCTGTGTCCATGCCCCTTGCTAGCCTGCTTCCTGCTAGCTACCTGCAGGGTCCACAGAAGACACAATAATGCCTATGATTTTCAGAACCATTGGGCTATCAGGGAGGATGTAAATCGGGACAGGAAATTAAATTAATGGAGATATCCTATCTCCTAGAATTGGAAGGGACCTTGAGTCCAGCCCGCTGCTTTCACTAGCAGGACCAAATACCGATTTTGTCTCAGATCTCCAAGTGGTCCCCTTAAGGATTGAATTCACAACCCTGAGTTTAGCAGGCCAATGCTCAAACCACTGAGCTATCCCTTCTCCGTTACATTTTACTCGTGGAGGCGATTTTTGACCTGCCGAGTCAGTGCAGGCCCCAAGGGGTCACATCAGGGCTCGCTTGTACTTAAGGCCAACTCAGGATTGGATGGAAGTAAACATAATTCCCAGGAAATTCGCTTCTGGGATCTCTCTGTCTATTGGCATGAGGTTAGATAGAAACCACAGGAAGTCAGCCCCTGGTTTAAATTGTGTACATTTTAATAGCTCAGTGGTTTGAGCATTGGCCTGCTAAACCCAGGCTTATGAGTTCAATCCTTGAGAGGTCCACTTAGGGATCTGGGGTAAAATCAGTACTTGGTCTTGTTAGTGAAGGCGGAGGCTGGACTCGATGACCTTCCAGATCTATAAGATAGGTATATCTCCATTTATTATATAAGTTAGTCACTTACTGGACACCTGGGGGTCTCCCATGTTTCCCATACCAAGTTCAGCCCACATCTAAGCTTATGGTTATTATTAATTGATTTTACCTTGCATTTGTTTGCTTTGGGAGGCCTAGGCTAGAAGCTTTAGAATCTGTGCAAATACTGGAGTAAAATACATGTGGGCTCTGGTAAAAGGCATAACATAAAGGAGAAAACAGAAGCAGAATGAGAAACAGGACAACCCAAGTGAATCCAAACATAACTTGGTCTTTCTTTTTTCTTTGCATATCTGTGTGTTTCCCTACTGGATATTTCCATTGACTTTCAGCCTAATTTGCAAGTGTTTCTTGGGACCCGCTTCAAAGCGAACAGGGTATTCAAAAAAATGACATTCAAATACGATGCCTTGAGGCACAGCCCAAGTCAACAGTCTCAGATCAGATGCTGTGCCAGTTCCGAATTCTGTTCCACTGTCCTCCCTTTCCTTTGTTCTGTTTAGATATGACACACGTTCACTCCGGCATGGGGCTGGATCATATGTGTCTGCCCTCCCCACCCCACCCTGTCTGGTGCCATCCCATCCCCCTGGATTGCTCCAATCTCCGTCACATTATTGTGAGGAAACCAATGAAAACATCGAGTGCTTTGATTCTTGCTCAGCCTTGACCGGGACATTTCCAAAGCAAAAGGAGACAGGAGGGAAAGGGGATGATACAGGAGGAAAGTGGCATTTTGAGTGTTCTTTTATTGGCAAGGGGAGGAGGTGGGACTGAGCTGGAGGCCAATAAAATTGGTAAAAAGATAGTGGCAATAAATGACCAAATATTCACAACAGGTCAACCACAACGAAGGTTTCCTGGCAGACACGCACGCGCACACACTTAAAGGCTGCACTGGAAACCTCCATTCACAGATTGTACGTCTTCCTAAGGGAGGGGTGGTTACTTTTTTTGCCCCAAGAGTTTGTATCTGTTCCTTTGCTTGCATTTTTACACCTGGCAAAATGCACCCCTGTGCATTTGACCTCTGGGAAGGAGGTAGGAACCCACCAAACAGCACCACTCCAGGACCAATTAGAGCTAAAGGAAAAGTGTTCAGCTAAACACATGGGACAACCAGAAAGAGAGGAGAGATGGGAAATGGTCGGGGGGGGGGAATAACAAGAGCATGAAAGTCCCCAGCTTGAGAACTCTGGGGACTGAACTCCATTTTTCCAAGGCAGAGGTCTAGTGTAACCCACTGATGAATGTGTCATGACCACATATGGGTCTGGTAAAGCCCGAGCTACAAAGTTTCGCTCTTCAGCTCAAGCTGTAGAGGTGAATGCTGTGAAGGTCACAGGTTCAATCCTTGGTATGGTGAATAAGATGGTGGGCAGCACAGGAAAGGTAGGGCAAGTATTTCCCGCTCCACCCATATGTTTCTTCTCACGCTGAAGTAGAGGGAATATCCTTGGGTCTGAGACAGTAGATCAGTTTCCTTGCAAATCCAATCCTTGGCTTCTTCGCTGAGATTACCAACAGTCCTTTACTTCAACTGGCCAGACTGGGTTTACAGGAGATCAGAATCTGGGCCCCATTGGGTTCAATGAGTGCCAGTTTTGATGGTAGGTCTTGCAATATGGATACCTGTCTCTGGACAAAGACCACCCACTTATTTCATGCAGCCCAGTAAGTAGCAATTAGAAAGGAATGGCCTTCAGTCACTACCAGCATGGATTTGATCCAACCTGCTTTCCTGAGCCACTTCTAGAATTTCTGGACAGTCCTTCAACTGGACTCCATTTGTGTTGACAGTCTCCTTTGGTTTCTGATGGAGGACCAAGAGTCTCAGGTACCGGTAGATGAAAAGACCAGTTGCTATGGTCAAAAACCGAGTCACCTGTTGAACACTTTGTTTCTGTTAGAGAGCCCTCGCACTAGATCTAGTCAGAGTGACTTATCAAGGGAGGTTTCATAGAATCATAGAATCATAGAATATCAGGGTTGGAAGGGACCTCAAGAAGTCATCTAGTCCAACCCCCTGCTCAAAGCAGGACCAATTCCCAACTAAATCATCCCAGCCAGGGCTTTGTCAAGCCGGGCCTTAAAAACCTCCAAGGAAGGAGACTCCACCACCTCCCTAGGTAACGCATTCCAGTGCTTCACCACCCTCCTAGTGAAATAGTGTTTCCTAATATCCAACCTGGACCTCCCCCACTGCAACTTGAGACCATTGCTCCTTGTTCTCTCATCTGCCACCACTGAGAACAGCCGAGCTCCATCCTCTTTGGAACCCCCCTTCAGGTAGTTGAAGGCTGCTATCAAATCCCCCCTCATTCTTCTCTTCTGGAGACTAAACAATCCCAGTTCCCTCAGCCTCTCCTCATAAGTCTTGTGCTCCAGACCCCTAATCATTTTTGTTGCCCTCCGCTGGACTCTTTCCAATTTTTCCACATCCTTCCTGTAGTGTGGGGCCCAAAACTGGACACAGTATTCCAGATGAGGCCTCACCAATGTCGAATAAAGGGGAACGATCACGTTCCTCGATCTGCTGGCAATGCCCCTACTTATACAGCCCAAAATGCCATTAGCCTTCTTGGCAACAAGAGCACACTGTTGACTCATATCCAGCTTCTTGTCCACTGTGACCCCTAGGTCCTTTTCTGCAGAACTGCTACCTAGCCATTCGGTCCCTAGTCTGTAGCAGTGCATGGGATTCTTCCGTCCTAAGTGCAGGACTCTGCACTTATCCTTGTTGAACCTCATCAGGTTTTTTTTGGCCCAATCCTCTAATTTGTCTAGGTCCCTCTGTATCCGATCCCTACCCTCTAGTGTATCTACCACGCCTCCTAGTTTAGTGTCATCTGCAAACTTGCTGAGAGTGCAGTCCACGCCATCCTCCAGATCATTAATAAAGATATTAAACAAAACCGGCCCCAGGACCGACCCTTGGGGCACTCCGCTTGAAACCGGCTGCCAAGTAGACATGGAGCCGTTGTTTCATGCACTGGGATGAGCCTTTGCACAGGCTGCGTCTCATTTTGAAAGGGAAGTGGTCTCACCTAAGAAAGGGAAGGACCAGGAGCACACACGAAAGGTAGGAGCAGGAGATGGGAAGGGAAAAGCAGGAGGGTCAGGTCAGCTCCCTACCTCCCTTTACAGTCCTATGGCTAGCATACTGAGTGGCAATTGATTTAACAACCTCTTAGTATTGATTCATGATTTGTATTCCAAGTAGCACCTGGAGACCCCAACCAAGATCAAGGCCCCATCATGCTAGCCACTGTATATACACATAGTAACAGTGAGGCCATGCCCTAAAGCACTTATGTAACCCACTCACCTCCTGAGTGTGATGTTCTGTCCCATCTAGTGGCACTGAGACCACTTAGGGAGAGAGATAAAATAAGTCTGCTCTACAGCGTTAGCTAATAAGGAGCTGGCTTTTAGTTCATGCGGTAAAGGCTCATGCACTAAGCTCCCAAGACCCCAGGTTCAATCCTGCCTGCTGAGGACCAGGGTCTGTCGGCGTTACACTTACAATCTAAATAATCAAGACAGATAGGCAGGGAAACACCCACAGCGAGGTGGAGGTGCTTGCCTGAGGTCCTGGGCATACCCAAGAATAGAATCTACGTCTTCCGGCACTGAGGCCAGTAGCCAATCCTCCGCCTCTTACACTGCAATGCTACAAATGGGCAAGTTTCCAAGGGTTTGGAGCTGAGTTAGTTAACATTTTCTGATTTTTTAATTAAAGGTTTCATTTCTCTAATGGGCTAAGCTAAGGTCCAGGCTCAAACACCCCTAGAGAATCAATGCTTGAAAAAAATATCCATGACATTTAGGGCATTTTTTTCCCTACTGCTTCCAACCAAGATTACTATAAAACTCTGCAAGAGCCAAAACCCCAGACAGAGAGGAAATTACAGTTTATCCACGACTTTTCCTGTTTTCTACTATGGATCTAACCCTCTGCAGATGGGCTGAATGGTTTTGGCCTAATTTTTGATGGTTCCATCTGCAAGGATAGCCCTCTTCTGTCTGCAGGAATTACAGGCAGTTTCCGCTTGGACTTTCTAGTTGCCCATAGAAAACCAATCTGGTTATTGAAACTCGCCAAGTCAAATGTTTGGAAGGGTTTTCTTTAACCACGCTTTTCGGAAAACCGCCTTCTTGGAAAAACAACAGCACAACTTCCTGGTTAATGGTCGATTCACTGTCTTGGAATGAGCCACTTCACCCACTGCTGGGATAGGGTAGGGGATCACATTCAATGTTTGACATCATCCCAAGGGAAGAGTTGTGCAACGCAGTGGTAATTTTAGGTTTGCTTGATATTATGTGCTGTATGGTAGAGCTTCAGCAGTCAGCAGCGTTGAAGTGCGTCACGGTTTGTTTTTAGGAACCACTGTGTATTTTTCTCACCGTCACATGCCACTGGTAAGTGGCAGGCTGGAATCTGCCATTTAGACCGTCTCTCCTCAACATAGGCATCTCCTAACTAGTGGATACATCTCATAGGTTAGAAACAAAAAAGTGAATATATTCTGTATAGCCCAGCGTACTGCCCAAAACAATATGATTGTGACCATGGAGCCTCGAAGGTTCAGAGATGCGGTCTGGTTTAGCTCAGCAGCTGAAAGCCTGGATGCTTAGCTGAACATACATGGATTTCTTTGGGTCTGGAAAATCGAGCTGGGAAATTTCCCAAGACCAGACTTTCATGGCATTTCAAATACTTTTTGTTTCCAGCCAAGACAGAGACACTGATGGAACAACTTTCTTTCCACTTCAGCCCTTCTTCTGAATCCAATCTCAGGCTAGGTCTACACTGGGGGGGGGATCGATTTAAGATACGCAAATTCAGCTACGCGAATAGTGTAGCTGAATTCGACGTATCCTTTTCGACTTACCCCACTGTGAGGACGGTGGCAAATCGACCGCCGCGGCTCCCCCGTCGACGGCGCTTACTCCTCCTGACGAGGTGGGAGTACGCGCGTCGATTCAGGGATCGATTTATCCGTCTAGATGAGACGCGATAAATCGATCCCCGAGGATCGATTTCTACCCGCCGATCCGGGTGGGTAACGTACACTAGCTCTCAGTCCAAACTGAAAGTGGTCAGGACATCTCCACTGAAACATTTTGTTCTTCAAAAAATGGTATGTGGGGGGGAGGGTGAGTTGCAAACATTTTCCCAATGTTTTGATCAGCTGTAGTCAAAAGCAAGAAATGAAGAAGGACATGGAATGAATTCAAGTATTTAATTAATTAGCAGGCCAGATCCTCAGCATAGTTCGACTGAAGTCCTCTCTTCCTTCTAATCCCACCTTAAAATTTCTGACACAGTTGTGATAAGAAATTAGTCAATTAACAAGCAGTTGACAATAATAATTAAAGCAGATCAAACTTTTTTGCAATGCAATTTTCCCCATCAGAAATGTCGTTTTGTCAAAATCAATATTTTCCTCAAGAAAATGTTGATTTTGAGTATCCTTTTTGATTTCCCAGCCAGGAGAATTGAAACAAAAGGAAAACCTTGTTTCAGGAGGCCTTTTTGTAACAAAAAATGTCATTTCAACCCGTTGAATCATTTTGTTTCAATTAAAAATGTCCAAAATGTTTGTCTCGGCTTTTCTCATTTGAATCTTTTCAGATTTTTCCAGTTTGCATAAAAATGTTTCGATAGTTGGACTTTTTATTAGGATTCTGACTGGAAAAGTAATTTTGCAATGTTAAAATTTCTCACAAAGGAAAAAATCCATTTTCTGAACAGCTCTACCAACAATTATAGGCGTGTCTGGTAGTGCCTTCTTTTATTATGGTTGCCTGTCACTTCCCGTTCAGAGACCAGTTATCAGTTGCTTATAACTTTGCCGATTTTTAATAGTTTGGGCTGAAATTTTCCATACTGGGTTTTTGCCTCAGGCTGATATTTTTTTGGTTAGTTTTATGTTAAATTTCAATCAAAACCAATTCAGTTGTTTCCAAGAATAAGGTTAGGGAGAAATATATAGTGTTGCCCCGGTTAAAAATATTTCTTACTACTGTTTCATTGAGAAGTTCTAGTGCCCCTTTGCTTTGGAACAAGGCCTGGAAATTTGTCTGGGAGTAGGCCTTTGTGCGAGGGATGTGCCTTTCACTACCTTGAGAAAATCTGCCCAAATTTGGCCAAGTTAGAAGCCTTTGATAAAATCACAGTTCACCCATGCTCAGTAGAGATTTCTTCGATTTTAGCAGCTAAAATGTATGACAGTTCCATCCATGCTCCACCCCCTCGCAACTCCTAGCGCTGACCACCCGGCACCTGCTCCATTGCTACAGAGTGACTGAGCATGCTCCAGCCCAGGGCTACAGGGGCAGCTTGACTTTCCCAACAATAGCGGCTCTTATCTGCCTGGCTCGGGAACTGAGATCCTGTGCTCTCAGAGTTGCAGCACAGAGGAGGAAGCCACCTGATTTGAATGCAAAGGGGACAAATGTTGGACCACCGGGGAGGGAAAGGAGTAGATTGGGGCAAGGAATCTGGGGAGACTGGGACTGGAGGGGAGCGGGAAGTGACTGGGACTGACTAGGCAAGGAGACTGGGATGGGGAGATGGACGCAAAGGGGGGAGGAGCTTCTCTGCTTCAGGGACCCCTATGGGATTTGCAGCAGGGCTGGGTGCTGGGCCGGCTCTGCCCCAGAACGGTCCTTGTGTAAAGGGGCCAACAATGAATTGAGTCCATAGCTGACAAGCTTGCGCTCTGACCACCAGAAGCAGTGTATCTGATTGGCTGGACGAGACGACGCCCGGTATCGATTACATTCCAATAAATTCCAAAGCTGCATGTGACAAGGGAGAAGATGAAAAGGAGGCCGGGGGGGAAAAAGAAGAATCAGGGCTTGTGTTTACGTCGGGTGGTGAATCTGCTGTGGACTGTTTCCATGATCCGTAACGTGTGGGATATAAATAACATGACCTGGTACCACATTAACAATTGCACTTGAGGGAGAGTGGAAAGAATGGATAAAAATCAACTTGGTAACTTGAGATTAGCGGAGCTGTGACGCTTTCCCTTGGCTAACTCCTAGCTCTGCGCTTTTCAGCAGACCTGGTGGGTTTTAAATATATGTTATGGTTCCCACGACCTTCAGATAACCCAGAAGGAGGCGTCAGCGCGTCAAGGCATGGACAGATAGGAAAGCATGTGATTTTACAAGAAAATACACCAGGCCGCTCGAAGAGCCGCTCGGTAGTGCCCCCGAGAGCTATTCCGTCATCCTTGTTCCTAAAACTCTCTGGAAAGCAGTGAGGGCATTAACAGCTAGACAGCACTGATGGGCGCGCTGGGAGGAGAAAGGAAGGCTATAAAAATTGGCTTGAAAATAATATTTATTGCTCATGAATCAGTGTGTTCCTACTGATTTACACTGGCGAACTTGAAATCAGAACCGTGCCCCTAGTTACACACCAGTGCTCTAAGGCAGCAAAGCACTTAAGCACTTGCTTAAATCCACATCCCTGTTTCACAAAGCACTCAAGTTTGAGCTTAATTTGAAACACATGTTTAAGTACCCTTAAAGTCACTGGGACTTAAGCAAGTGCTGTGGTCAAGTGCTGTACTGAACAGGGCTGGTTGGATGTACTAAAGAAGGGAAGGGGTAGTTGATGGTTAGGGCAGTCGCATGTCACTTAAGAAGCCTCAAATCCTTAATCTATCACATACCTTCTCTGGGGGGGGGGGAATGTGACTTCCTTGGGCAAGTCTTTCTACTTCAGTTGCCCATCTGTAGGAATAACCTCAATTCCTTGCCTCACTGGGGTGTTGTAAGGATGGCTGTATTAAAGATGAGGTTCTCAGAACCGATACAAATGGTGACTAGATAAGTGCCTAATATTCAGACTGCAAGAGGCAGGTGGCCCTTGACTTTGATCAGAGTTCTGCACCTCTCAGGGCTGAAAAACTATGACGAAGGCACTTTTAGTGCATCTCCCAAGCACATTGCTGCATTTGGCTATGTTCAAATCACGTTATTCCTTTGGCATAGGAATCCCCTTCACCTGTGTTTGCTTTACTCTTTCCTGTCTTATTACCAGCTTCATAAAGTTAATAATGATATTAATGTCCTAATTTCATACTGTAGGGCTGGGGATTATTACACTGGCAACCAACCAAATTTACTGCCGTACTGTATAATGCAAACGTTATGTGCACATGCTCTTTTACTACTAGGGTCCTGGGAGAAGGGGAGTTTTCATGGGTATGAGAGGGAAATAATAATTTGTTCTTTAAAATAAAAGAAGGGAGATACAGTGCTACTGAGTAAGGATGAGGAAGCTGGGGGGGGGGATCCCAAAGAGCGGCTCTTCTGAGGAAGCTGGTTTTTTCTGGATAAGAATCAGAAAATCATAGAACTGGAAGGGACCTCGAGAGGCCCTTGATACTGGAGCATGCATGCCACGAGGCCAACAGTTGTGGCAACTCTCGTGATATTATTGCGAGTCTCACAATATTTGACATTTTTCTTATAGCCGCAGCTCCTGGAGTCATGTAACTGTGTGAGAATCTCAGCTTTCTTTGGGGGGAGGAAGTATATTTCTAGCTCTTGTGGTTGTAGGAAAAGGATTGAATACATGATTCCCTAAAGGTTTGAAAACCAAAAGACCAATAAAAGGAACTCAACATTTTTTTTTTAAACCTCATGATTTTTCAGCCAATCTCATGATCTTGGTGGGACCCGATTCATGATTTTTGAATGAATGGGGTTTGCCAATCAGGGTCAATAATACTAGGCACTTACTGTTTTCAAAGCACTGAAAAATCACTAGCTAATTAATCCTCGGGACGCTCCATTCTTATTATCTCGGTTTAACAAAAGGAGAAGCAGAGGCACAGAGAGATTAACTTGCCTGTGAGGTCATGCAGGGAGTGAGTCTCAAAGGTAGAATTCAAACTCATTTGTTCCAGGTATCTAGAGCCACTGGACCGATAGCATCCCGACTTTTCCAGCCTGAGGCCCTAGCCAAAGAAAAAAAAAGTTAAGGGGCCACAATCATTGTTATTTATTATTTGTATTATGATAGTGCCAAGGGCCCCCAGTCATGGCTCAAGATGCAACGTGCTAGGGGCTGTACAAACACAAAACAGATGGTCCCTGCCCCAAAGTCCTAAGCATCAGAACTTTGGGACAGATTCCTTGGCCTCTTCTGCACCCTTTGCATCACTGCGACAGACAGATTAAGTCTGATTACCCCTAAGTCCCCTGCCTGGGATTCTGCTGATACTGGGCGAGTCTCCGGTGGGCATAGCCAGTTTCTGTGCTGCCAGCCCTGCCAGCCCATTGCACGAATTTCACTGAATTTCCTCCCCGACCCTTGTGTTTGTTTGTTTATTTATTTGTTTAGTGCCAACATTGAACATTTTGACTAAAAATGTATTGAAATTTGAAAACGGGATGAAAGATTCCATTGAAATTGTGAACGCTGGAAAATGTGCCGTGGCTGGTATGTTCTCAAAGCAGGGAGTGTGGTCTGGTGGTTAGACCAGGCACCTGGGACTCAGGCAGGTGATTCAGTAGGGTTTCATTTGGCTCTATTATCCTTGCCCTCCTAACGAAGGCATCTGAGTCTACTTTTATTAATATTTGCAACGAGCTTGGAGATGCTCAGATAAAAGGAGTATAAAGAACACTCCTCTGGTTTACTGCTTTCATGAGCAACCTGTTTCTAAGATGTTATAGGTGGGGCTGGTAGCACTGCCTATTATTAAGGGTGCTTGACACTTCCCATTATAAGACCCTTTTTTCAGTTCCCTCTAACTTCATCAAGCTATAACAGTTCCGGTTGAAATGATCTATGCCGCCTGTCTGCCTCAGTCTGAATATTTTTTGGAAAACATCAGCCAAAAGGGTCCAGCTGTTTCCGAGAACAAGGCTAGGGGAAAAGACATGATGTTGCCTCTGTTAAATGCACCATCCCTTGCCTGGCAGGGATGGTGTGGAGAGCAAGGAATGTTTGTGAAGCACTCAGAGGCTGTAGTGAGGAGCATCATAGAAAAGTCCAGGAGGAAATTAATCAGTCTGTCGTCAGAGCAGGGTTTGAGGAGTGTGCAGTAAAGAAGGCCTAGGCCCTCCCACTGAACAACGAAGAGGAAACAAAATATTGAAGAGCTGCTCTGTCAGTGAGCACTGTCCGTCCTGTGCACTCAGTGAGGGAAAATCTTACAGAATTAAAGACGTATCATAATGCATAGGCACAAGGCGGCGGAATGAAAGGCAGCCTTAATTCTGGCATTCCCTATCTTTTTGCATGCTTGATAATGATCTTATCATGTAACTTTTTTGTGTGTGTCATCGAGCCAGGGCCAGCTCCAGGGTTTTTGCCTCCCCAAGCGGCGGGGGGGGAAAAAAAAAAAAAGCCGCGATCGTGATCGGCAGCAGCTCCACCACGCCGCTTTCTTCTTTGACGACAATTCGGCGGCAGGTCCTTCCCTCCGAGAGGGACCCGCCACCGAATTGCCGCCGAAGAGCCCGACGTGCCACCCCTTCCCCTTGGCCGCCCCAAGCACCTGCTTGCTGGCCTGGTGCCTGGAGCCGGCCCTGTAGCGAGCACTATAACTGGGGAGGAACCCAAGGCTTTATCTAGCTAGCTACAGTTCTCTTGGTTTCCTGTCTTTAGACGCTCCAAAAGAGCCAAGTGCTTAGTCCCAAGAAGCCCGCCGCGCACATGCTGACTCGAGACTGGGCGCAGAATGGGAGCAGAATGCCAAAGGTCATTGGGAGTGCTCAGCGGGGCTAAGAAGGCCAGAATTATTGACCGATGAAGTGTCCTTTCAGTGCACAACCCTGCCTCCCAAGCTGGGCGCGTTCTTGCCCGTATATCTGACAAAACAGGAGTGAGTGGGACCCGTTAAACTCATTCGTACTAGCTACTGGAAGAGCCCAATGCTTAGTGGCCAGTAAGGGCTGCAGTTAAATTCACGTATCTGAAAAGAATTCAGCACTATGGAGCGTTATTGGACACCAAGAATTAGACCCTATTAAGAGGCAGTGTGGTCTAGTGGCTAGGGCGCTGGATCGCAGTGGCTAATTTGTGCCAGGGCTGAGTCCTGGCACCTCTAGGCTTGGCCGTTCATAGCCCAAGCACCTCTGGGCTTGCTGCATCAGCTATGAAAGTAAAAAAAATTGCTTGAGCCCCAGCACCTCTCTCCTTACAAATGAAACACTCCTGGGGATAGCTCAGTGGTTTGAGTGTTGGCCTGCTAAACCCAGGGTTGTGAGTTCAATCCTTTAGGGGTCTACTTAGGGATGGGGGGCAAAATCACTACTTAGCTCTGCTAATGAAGGCAGGGGGCTGGAGTCAATAACCTTTCAGGGTTCTTTCCAGCTCTATGAGATAGGTATATCTCCATGTTGGGGGGGGGAGAACTCTGCTACTGACCTGCAGTGTGGCCTTGGGCAAGCCATATTAACCATTCTGTGCCTTGGTTTCCTCTGCTACCTTTTGTCTGTCTTGTCTTTTAGATTGCAAGCTCTTTAGGGCAGGGTCTGTATCTATTTGTATAACAAGTACCAATCTCAGTTGGTGCCTACAGGTGCTACTGTAATACAAATAATAATAATAGAAATAAAAGAGCAAGGGGAACATTGTGAGATTTCATGAGACAGATGCTTTCATTGCTATTTTTCAATCACGCTAATTCAAAGTATACGGCTTTCTGGAGTCAGACCTATGGCCTTCTTTATAGTGACACGCCTGTTGCTTCTTATGAATATTGAGACCTCTTGGGTTCTGACACTAATCTCCGTTTTCCAGAGGAGGTAGAAGAAGGGGAAGCGATTATGCCAAGTAACATTGGAGAACTGGTAGCAGAGCTTGGACTTGAACAGAGGGTTTTCTGAGGCAGAATGCACTGCCCTAGTCACTAGGCCACACGGCTTCCACTGCTTAAGGACCACAGTAAACAAAAGCATTTCAGAGGCTATTATCTGCAACACAAACTTCATACCAGAAATGCAAGGCTAACTGCAGTTGGAGGACTTTGGATGATCTTTTGGAACAAGTAGCCTTGAGCCATCAGAACCCATGAGGTCTGGTATAATTTAGGTTTGTTTGGGTTGTTTGATTTTTTTTTTTTTTATTTCTTCAGAAGTTCCTCCTTCATTACAAACCCTTCATTCTCTTGCCCTGCCAAGACCAGTCAGTGGTTTGTCTGCGAATCCAATCTGACCACACGCTGTGATCTCAAGGCCCAATCCCGCAAGCACTTAAGCCCGGCAGTGACGTTACAAGCACGGTCCCATTGAACTCCTACGCTTAAGTGCTCCCAGTATCAGGCCCTACGGCTTTAATCAACTGAGATCAAATCTTTCCAGGAAGAAGAAGGAAAATTATTCAAATCAAAGATCTGCTTGAGTTCCAGGGCAAATAGTTGGGCTGGATTCAGGTATTGCTGGGTAAGGTTCAATGGTCTGTAGTGTGCCGGAGTTCAGACTAGCTGATCCCATCTGGCCTTCAGATCTGTGACAATAAACAAATAATAATTGAGGAAGTCAGATTAAAAAGAAAAGGGAATTAAAATCAAAGGATTCTCCAAAAATTGGTAATTAAAGAGCAGCAGCCCAGGGACTCCCACTTTTTCTCATTGGAAGCAAAAGTTCAGAGGAGCACGAATCAAATCCTGAAAGGAACTCAACCACTACAGAGAGCGTCTTCAGAGGGCCACGGTCTGGAAATCAGAGGGCCAGCTCTGTTTTGCATTCATTGAGATGGGGCTTTGACACTTCGATGCTCCGTATTCTGGCTTTGATAGTGTCTTTGATCTGTCACTGTAGTTTTTCAGAGGGGGTGGGGGGCGCATTCCACTCAGCTATGGAGAATTGCCCTTTAAGACCCCAATCCTGCTCCCACTGAAATCCATACCAAAATTCCCCAGTTTCATTTCCTATCACATTGCATTTGGAATCACAGCGTCCGTCCTCACCACTGTGGGCCAAGCAGGCTCTCTGCATCTTGCAGATTTAAAACCATCCATTGTACAAGCCCTAATTCCACAGAAGAGTTTGGGCCCTGATCGTGGATCAGTGCAGTGAAGTGTGGGGCGGGGGGAACAGATTTGTCTAAAAGTGTGTTAGACCAAAAGATAAACACCAGAACTGAAACTACTCCCAGAGAGCCTGATCCAAACCTCAATTAAATTACTCAAAAGAGTCACTTTGACTTCAACGGGCTGTGGATCACGCCCAGAGTAGTGTCGCTACTCCACTTGAGTAAGGCTGGTGGAGTCCAGCCCTTAATAACTACAGCCTCACCCGAGATAATAAAGTCCGGCAGAGTTTAATAGGCTGTGATAACTTTTCTGTAGCATTTTCAAACCATTCTCTGCGATTTATTCGAAAATTAGTCGCAATACCATCAAATTTGGTAGGATGGTCCCAAAAATCCAGGAAGAGGATCTCATTTACTCTTTAATTCGGCAGCTTTTTAGAGCAATTTCTAGCAGCCCCTGTTAAACTGCTGTAGGACCCAACTGGCTTCCAGACATTAGGAGCTGGATGATCATACCTGACTGTTACATGGGTGCACTGGAAAGCACAAGGAACCTCACACCCCCTGTAGCATCCCACACAAGGGCCAGGTTCTCTAACAGTAACTACTGGACTCAAACTGATACAGAGCCCTGTCACGTGACAGTTATTTGATTTCAAAGCTCTGATCCAGGTCACGTGTCTGGGGCCAGATAATTAAGTTCCGTTTCTTGCCAGCTCTCCTGTATGCTGGGTCCTTATTACAGGGACAATTGCTGCCCCCAGGGGAACTCCTTAAGTGAAAGAGGGTGAGGAAGGGCAGAAAGGAAGTAGAGAGATGGCTCCGCCTCCTTTCATACCAACCTGATTGCCCCACCCCCTTTTCACACCAGTCCGCAGAGCAGATCATATATACCTGTGCTTACAAATGTCACTCCCCAGCTCTTAGAATGACAAAATGGATATTTTCCTCTCTAGTGGATTATTTAGGGTATATACAGAAAATCAAGATTCCTGGGTTTTGTTCCACATCCTGCCACTGACTCTCTGTGTGACCTTGGGCAAGCTACTATACCATCCCATGTCTCAGTTTACCTGCCTGGAAATGGTCATACTTTCCTCCGGTACCAGGGTGTTGGGAGGCTTAATTCCTGTCTGCTTTGAAAATGCAAAGTGGGACCTAAATGCTCAGTCTGGCTAATTCAGCCATCACTAATAAAGCAATTTACTCGTTAGAACTGTGCATGCTCACTGGCGCATTTAAAAGGGCTAGGGTCAGATCCCAGGTTGGTCTAAATCATTGTAGCTCCGCTGTCTGCAGGGGAACGATGCTGGGTTACATCAGCTGAGGCTATGTATCGGCCAGTCCTCAGCCACTTTTGGGGGGCTGCTGAAGGAAAAAGGCTGAGGAAGGATATTTGGGGCTATAATGTCTAGTGTAGGGTTAAGCTGCATTTCTGATTAACATGTAACCCTGATGGAAAAGCATAACATAATTTAATAGGGATGAAACCAATAGTTTTCTAGACTACACAAGGCTAATCTATCTATCTATCTATCTATCTATCTATCTATCTATCT
>NW_020664462.1:3885549-3886959 GCF_002925995.2 Terrapene triunguis | reverse complement strand
CTATCTATCTATCTATCTATCTATCTATCTATCTATCTATCTATCCCCATACACCCCCTCTACCTATCTATCTATCTATCTATCTATGTATCTATCTATCTACCCCCATACACCCCCTCTATCTATCTATCTATCTATCTATCTAGCTATCTAGCTATCTCCATACACCCCATCTATCTATCTATCTATCTATCTATCTATCTATCTATCTATCTATCTATTTCTAACCTACCCACGGGAGGAAGTGTGGATTGGATAGAGCACTCAACTAGGATCACTTCCCAGCTCTGCCATTGGCCTGCTGGGTGACCTAGGGGAAGTCACTTCACCACTCTGTGCCTCAGTTTCCTCATCTGTAAAATGGGGCTAATGATACTGACCCTCCTTTTTGAAGTGCTTTAAGCTCCACTGATGAAAGGTGCTAAATAAGAGCTAGGTATTATTATCTCTCCCCAACCTATCCACCTCTCTAGCCATCATCTGCTTGAATCACACTTGCAGAAATCTCCTTTAAAATAATGTCCTGAGCTCTACTATACTAAATAATGTCTGTATTTTTCTGGAGCACTCCGGGGCTGTTTATATGAAAAAGCGTGAAGCATAAATAGATGCATCATATTGCACATGACAATTAGCATGTGTACCATGTAGCCTTCTAAAAAGATGGTCCTTTTATGGCCGGGTCAGAGGACTTGTGGGCTGTGGGTAGTGGTGTCTGCTTGATATATATGTTTAACGGCAGAGATTTTCTTTGAGTCACCCAGAAAGTCAAGATGCCAAGGAATAGTACGGGTTCACTGAGGCAACAGTTTTTTCCAGCTGAAAGCTAGTCATCCCGAAGAATGGATGCCAGGCCCGAGCACAGGTCTGTCAACACACGCAGGGTTAGGCTTTCGGGAGGGGGGAGAAGGGCCTCTGACATGATCGCTAGAGGCAACAAAGAGGTAAATAAACGCCTGGACATGCGCTGCAGGAGGCAATTTCACTGGTCCGGGGAGACGGAGAAACAGCTGTGTGAGATCAAGGAGAGGGCAATGGCACTGAAACCGCGACACCAGGGCAGCGTTCGAGCCGGAGGGAGAAGCGTTTGTGGTTTGTCACTTTGGACTTGCCTGATACCAGCGTGTAAATAATGACCTCTTTTTTTTCTCTGCTAGTAAGATGGCTGCCTGCAGGAATGGCCAGTGCAGCGAGCCAGATGCTCAGCTGATGTGATTCAGAGCAGCCCCATGGACTTACCCCAGGTGGGGATCTGGCCCCATTGACGGCCTTTGAGCTGTTCTGAGTTACACCAGTGGAGGGTCTGGCCTGATTGACTTCATTTGAGCTAATGCTGATCTACATTAGCTGAGGATCTGGTCCCATTGACTCCAATGGAGCTACGCTGATTTACACCAGCTGAGGATCTGG
>NW_020664462.1:3868052-3885539 GCF_002925995.2 Terrapene triunguis | reverse complement strand
CTTGTGAAGGGAAGCAGCCCTGCTGATACTCCCAAAACCACAGAGTGCTACAGTGGAAAACATTGCTGTGTGAACTGTCAGCGCCAGATGCTGATAATGAAGATGCAGACGGGAGTTTGGAGGTGGTGGAAGGCGGGGGGAAGCACCATAGACGCAGTGGACACGGCTGCCCTGAGATTTAACTCTTACAGTGCTCACTGAGGATAGGCGCCCTCCAGAAGCCAATCTGTGTTATGCACAGGCCTGATTCTCAGCCAGGCCGTTCTGGCAGCATAACACTGTGGGCAAAGATGGCCCCTGGGACTTGTGCCTGGGGCTCCCCAGCCAGTAACCAGCCCGTCTCCTAGCCCCCAAGGTAGAGAGCAGATCGGGAGCTTGGCTGGAGCACGCTCTACTCTGGTTATTCTCTGCTTCCCAATGGCCCATAGGGAGGATGTGGGGAAGCACAAGGCAAATCAGAGCAGCCCCAAGGCTGCTGTAATTTAGACCAGGAGTTGGGCCCAGGAAAGAGGAGTGCAAAGGTAGCTTAAACCTACCATAACCCTCCATCCTTGAGCCAAGCACAGGAATAGTGTAATTGAGAATCAGACTCCTTTGTGGGGTTTTTGGCTGGATCCTTCAGCATAGCCTAAAGTGTGAAACCCCGAGGTGCTTCTGTAACCCGCTGGTGAGGGAGTCTTACAGGTCCTGCTTGGTGCTGAGCCATAGAGGAGAGGAGGCTGTTACAGCCCCACCTAAGGAGACTTGGCGGTTTAGCTCGTTCTGTAGCTGCTTGTCCTTCTGAAGCTCTGGAGGTCCCCGTTTCAGGCCCCAGTTTGTTGGCCAAGATGGCGACCAGCGCGATGCCTCAGGGGTCCATTGCCCCCTCCTGTGGAAGAAGCAGATGTGTGTGTGTGAGGGGGGGAATCTTTGCAACCCTTTCCCCCAGACCATCCCAAGAGGGGGAGGAAGGTTTGCCTCCCATTGGCAAAGCCCCCACAAACTCTGGGTGGATTTTGGGGCCTCCTAGACCCCCCTCTAGCTACTAGATGGAGCATCAGTACCCCGGTCAGCTGTGTATCTGGGACAGACCTTAAAGGGGTTTTGGGTGGGGACTTAACGCGGAGAAGATGCAACTCCAAAGATTGTTTGGCTTTACTGCCCATGATTGGGGGATGACATTCGTCTCCTTACCCCGTGGTCCCTTCTCCTCACACAGATCCTGGGGGGGTTCTCTCTGGAAAGGGAGGAAGCGGGCAGCCGCATGGAGATAGCCGACAAAGCCATCCACACCTAAAGGGCGGCTCCTGCACATGGACACTCTCCTCCTTGCATGTATCTCAGGGGGACAACTGAGACATTCAGGCAGTATTGTCACGGAAACGAGCGGGAGCTTTGTTGGAGGAAAGATCTTGGGTTTCCGCCCAGGGGTCAGCCCAGACTTGCCGGCTTCCCTTCCAGTTCTCTCCGAGAACAGCGTCTCCATCGCATCCCAGTCTCGCCAGAACGGTTTCCAGCTCCAGCAGCGGCAACGCCCTCTCCTCCTCCCATCCTGCTCCCTCCGCCTTCCCAAACAACAAGGGACTGATCCTTGTCTCGCACACCCTGAGTTGACTCTGCTGGCTTCAGCTGAGTAACCCCTGATTTACCCCTCTGTGAGACGGAGGAGAATCAGGCCCCAAAGAGTCACTTCTGTGCAAAGTAGGGTCCTCTCTCCACATCCCCATAGGCAGGAAGGCAGGTCACGTGACTGAAACCTGTTCTAATGTGTAGTTGGAACTTTAGCACCTATTTAATCCGCAATTACAAGCCAGAGGAGACGCTGGTGGCATGATGTCGTTTAGCTGGGGGTTCTCCATCCATGAATCAATTTGTGAAGGGTTGATAGAAGGGATGATATCCACGCAAACTAGGATTACTACATTGAATGGCGGGGGGAGGGAGAACATTGGATTTATGTCTTGGAATAGCCACAAAAAATACAAAACAACGACTAAAACTAATCTGCCATGGATTCCCCTTCCACAAGCCTTCACTTGGCAGTATACAAAACAAAACAAAACCAAAAACGTGGCCTATAAGCTATGACTCTTGGGCAAGGGCTAGGAACTAGAAATAATTCCACCAATGTCAGTGGAGTGACTCTTGAGTGACTCCGGTGTAAGCAAGGTCAGGATCTGGCTTGAAGGCATTTTGCACATCTGCATTTAATATTATTTGATTAAGATAGCTGCACCATGGTGCAGTATATAAGGAGTTTATATTTCCTAATAAAGTGACTCAGTAGGAGATCTGATGGGGTGGTGGAAGGGAAGGAATTGGGCTGATCTGGGATGGTTGGTCGAGCATTCACTTTTCTTTTTGCTGGTGAGCCTCTCGGATAATTCTGGGTGATATTTTTAGCATAAAATTGAATTTAAACTCACCTCTGCTGTGAGTTCACCTACATAAATCTAAATGATAAACAGCTGTTTTTCAGTGACTGGTGCTGTGCGAATAACAGACTCGGTGGTTCACTGAGTGTTCCAAACCATTGGAAAACAAGAATTTTGTGTCGAGCTCAAAACAAGATTTTTCAAAATTTTCAGCAAATCAAAAAGTAAAAGCTCATCATAATAGCAATTCGTTTCAGGTCACACAACCATTTCATCTGACCACAAATGAAATGTTCTGTTGTGAATTTGAGTGGGGGGAAAGGGGGGGGGTGGTGATGTTTTTCCTTTAAAAAAAATAAAATGGAGGGAAATTTCAAGACCAAAAACGTGGCTTCCACCTGACAAATCACAACTTTGGTTTCAGAAACGAAGCCTTTCCATTTTTTCAGATTTTTTTTTTTCCAAAATGAACAATTCCTTGAAACTGACCTGAATTTATGAAATGTTTTGGTGTTGCTGAATCTGCATTTTTCGCTGAAAAAAGGTTCCAGCCAAGAAATTTCATCCAGCTCTAACTGTGACCACTCTCTTTCGTGCTGCTCAATAGCGTCTCATTTTTATCTTGTGCTGCCCCATCTGCCTGTTGCATCCACCAGTTTGTCTTTCATCTTATACTGGTAAGTTCTTTGCAGCAGAGGCTCTTTGTTCTCTGTGCACACAGTATCTAGCACAATGGGACCCTGATCCATCGCTCTGGGCCAGGTAGACTGTTTACAAATAATAAAACACCGTCAGTTTGCTGGGATGGATTAACTGCCTTTGCACCGGTGTCATAATGATGACAATAATAATACCTAGTTACTTTGTAGCACTCAGATCTCAAAGTGCTTTAATGCATTGATTCTCACAACACTGAAGGAGAGCAGTGCGCCTATCCCCCTTTGGCAGATGGGGAACTGTGACAGGGAGAGGCTAAGTGACTTGCCAAAGGTCACACAGGAAGTCTGGCAGAGCTTTAAACTAAACCCAGATTTCAACCAGTGGATTACCACAAGACCACTCTTTAGCCCTTGAGCTTGCACACCCTGAAGCACCTGAATATCTTTATGTACGAGTCGTTTCATTGATACAAATGTGACTAGTCCCATGTATAAAATCGCTCACATGGTTAAGTATTTGCAGGATCAGGGCCTTATGTTGCTCAAATCTCTCCTTAGGCACAGAAAGCGAAGCCATTTTGTTCTCAGCATTGCTGTAGCATGTTACAGAAAACAGAGAAACACACACTGTGCTCTCTCTTGGAGGCTCACAGGATTGAGCCTCTAGCCCGCAGCCTGTACCCTGACTGCTTTATTCCAGGGTAGGATTTAAGGAGCTCTCTTTTGCACGACCAAATTAATCTGTCTGGGTACAGAGAAGTTAATGAGCACATAAACATTCACATGCCTTATTCTCTCTCTCACGCACACACCTTATCCACGTGCCATTTCTAGAGCCCTACCAAATTCACGGCCATGAAAAATGCGTCACGAACCGTGAAATCTGGTCTCCCCTCCATGAAATCTGGTCTTCTGTGTGCTTTTACCCTGTACTATACAGATTTCACGGGGGAGACCAGTGTTTCTCAAATTGAGCATCCTAACCCAAAAGGAGTTGCGGGGTTGGGGGGGTCGCAAGATTATGATAGCGGGACCCTTATAATTACAACACCATGAAATTTCAGCTTTAAATAGCTGAAATCATGAAATTTACAATTTTTAAAATCCTATGACCGTGAAATTGACCAGAATGGACTGAATTTGGTAGGGTCCTAACCATTACACACACTCCGCTACAACATACTATTACACACACTCCGCTACACACACTAAACCATTATACACTTTAGTGCTCACACACATAGAGATACGCTACATCATGTAGACCCTATGACTTCCCACCTCCTCCTCTCAACCCCATTGCCCTCGGGTCATTTTATTTTAAAAATATATTGCTGGTTCTCCCACTGTCATTGTTACAAGAAAAAAACAAAGCAAATGAAAGTTGTTAGGCCAGATGAAATGTAGAGAGATTAGTCCTCTGTTCGCTTGGGACACTTTGCACTAGCCATTTCGTTCACTTCCTTATGATTGACACATTTGCTGGCAATGAAACCAACCACTTGGCTGCCAACTGGAGCTTGAAAGCAATTGGAAATTACCATGGCTGCTGTTACAAACCGGAGGGCCTGCAGAAGGAAATTCTGTTTTGTTGACATGGCAACAGTGACCCAATCAATCTGAAAACGAATTAGGGACATGGCCAATAATTTGGAAGGGCTGTGGTTTTTTTTGAGAAGCTGTAGAGCAGAAAAATAAAGAGAAGAAGAAGAAAAAAAAGTTAGCGTGTGCTGGAATGGCCTACGAAAAAAAAAGTCACATTACACATCCAAACTATATAGGTGGTAAGTTGGTAACTGAAATCGATGCCAAGATCAGGGAACCTCCAGCCAGAACAGATGTGGGTTTATAGAGGCGAAGCGGGCCTTTAAAATGGGTTTAGGGAATTTCCAATTCAATAGTAGGTTGATATAAATGTGAAGACATGAAAATGGGTATTTAATGGGATCTGAGCTTTTAAACCGAAAGAACTGATGAAGTGGCGTTTTTATGTGTCCCAGCCTGAAGTTCATTTTAAGCAAAAATCACGGTTCTCTCGAGCGTCAGCCCCGATTTCTTTGCTCTGGGAGCACTGGCAAGTCACTAGACAAAGCCCCGAAGGGAGCAATTCAGAATGATGACATCATGAACGCCGTTATTGTTCCCTCAAGGTATCCGTTTATATTGTATTCAGACCACCCAGATCGTTTGCACTCATCAAAGCGCCACTCTGACGAAGAAAATGTCTCATTTCACATTGAAGAATTGAGAATAATAAAGACATTTGGGGCCAGATCCCTGGTTGGTGTGAATTGGCATTGACTTCAATGGAGCTAAACCAATCTATGACAGCTGGGAATCTGGCCCATAGATGGCAAGCATGCATGAATACACACACACACACACACACGTTGGAAAAATTTGGCTTGTGTCTATCTATCTACAAATACACTCATTATTTATCATTATTATCATCCCTCTTTGTTACGTCATGGGGATTTATGTTTTAAACAATTAGCCTTCACAAAACACAAGATCTTGAAGCCTACAAAGGGGAAAGCAGCTGCCTAAAATTTATCTCCAGGAGTCACCAATAAATCCTGACCCTGAAATGACTCCGTAGGTTTGGGTAGTCGGGAGGTTTGTTAAACCCCTCTGCACCATTCCTGCATGGTAGGTGCTCAAAAGCACCTGTTTGCCTTTGACTTTTCGTAAAATTCTCCCAGTGCCTGACAGCGCTGTCTCCTGGAGGTCACTCTCATGATGTCTTGCACTCCTAGCAGGTTCTTGAGCTGCTCGTTCATACCCTTCGGGATCGCTCCAAGTGTCCCAATTGTTTGTTTATTTGCATAGGGCAGCGCCTTGGAGCCCCATCATGGGCCAGGACCCCATTGCATTTGGCACGGTACAAGCACAGAAGAAAAAGACCGTCCCTACCCCAAAGAGCTTACAATCCGAGTATACGGATGTGTCGCCCTCCAAAAAAAAAAAAGGCATATTCTTCCCTCAGGTTAGTGACCGTGGGTTAAAACTGCAGCGAAGACACACAGCTATGCGGCTTGGATCTCAGGTTAGCACTTCGAGCTCAACCCTGGGCTACCCTACTGGCTTTAATGCAAGCTGCTTACCCGAGTCAAAAGCTGAGGTGCTCCCCCCCAGTGTGGCCTCACGGCTATTTCTAACCCAAGGTAGCCAACCCAAGTGAAGAATCTGCTCCCTTTTTTTTTTTTTTTTTTTTGCAGTGAAGATATACCCTAGTCCAGTGTTTCCCAAACTGGGGCCGCCGCTTGTGTAGGGAAAGCCCCTGGCGGGCTGGGCCAGTTTGTTTACCTGCCCCGTCCGCAGGTCCAGCCGATAGTGGCTCCCGCTGGCCGCGGTTCGTTGCTGCAGGCCAATGGGGGCTGCTGGAAGCGGCAGCGAGCACGTCCCTCGGCCTGCACCACTCCCAGCAGCTCCCATTGGCCTGGAGCGGCGAACCGCGGCCAGTAGGAGCTGCAATCGACCGGACCTGCGGATGCGGCAGGTACACAAACCAGCCCGGCCCGCCAGGGGCTTTCCCTACACAAGCGGCGGCCCAAGTTTGGGAAACACTGCCCTAAGGCAAAAGACAACAGGCAGACAGGGATGTGTATACGTGAGTAATGCTAGAGAGATAGAGGCCAAACTTTTCCAACCTGGTTTCCTCGTTGACTCCTAAATCTTACTATTTCGGCACACAGAAATGGTATCCCAGCGTGCTGAGCACCGACAGCTCCCTGGGAAGTCAGTGCAAGCGCCCAGCACCTCTGAAAACCAGGCCGTTGTCTAGGAGCATAAACATGGATTTATTAATATTTGTATGACAGTAGCGCATAGAGATCAGGACCCCATTGTGCTAATTACCATGCACGTACATCACCCCTCCCCCTTCTTACAGTCTAAGAAGACAAGACACACAAAGGATTGCTTATTATCCCTGTTTTACAGCTAAGGAACCAAAACACAGAGACACTAAACATCTTGCCTAGGGTGACACAAGGAGCACAGGGTAGAACCAGGACTTGAACGTAAGCGTTTCTGAGGCCTACCCCCCTGGCTGAACTGCAAGAGCAGCCTTCTGTGGAGTAGGAAAGCTTAACATTAGGCGACCATGTTTGATAACGTAGGGTACCGAGCTGCAGCTGGTATAACGAACACGACTAAAACACAAATATTGTCTTAAAGGGGCTGTGCCCAGCTCCAGAATTTGAGCCACATGTCTATCTCAGAGAAGAAATTGACGCAGAAACATGGGGTACAATCTTAGCCCTATTGAAGTCAACGGCAAAACTCCACAGACCTCAACTGTGAGTCACTCCAGGCCTTTTTCAAAGCTCACTGACATCCAGAGGTCGTTCTATTTAGGTCAACAGGCGTTGGATCAGGCCTCATGTGTCACCCACTTAATACAATTTACATATTATTTTTAAAAGGTTCTTTCCCCTTTACCTCCCCCTCTTCCCTAAAAACTGAAGAGAATTCAATTTTAAAAAATCTTAAACCAAATCTTTCCTGGCAGATTATAAATTGTGGACTATTTACCCAGATAACTGGAGTGACTGTCAACACCTGCCTTCTGCCAATAACACAGATTTAGGACCAACTGTTTACACATGGGGCATTTTGCAGGTATATTAATAATGTGGTTGAACATGGAGCATGGTTATGCATATTTGGCAAATGGTATTATTTACCCAATGCACCACAGCGGTTCTGTCAGAAGCTTTCCATTCCATCCAATGCTGTGCATACAGGGGGACTGAACCAGGGACCACGAGAGCTAAAAGCAGGAACGAACACACACACACACACACACACACACACACACACACACACACCCTTGCTCTATTGAAGCTCTCAAAAGAATAATACATCGCTGTTGAATTGGCCTGTGTTTAAGGCACTGGACTGAGCCTTGGGAGATGAGTGAGACTGCCCGAGTCATTTGGCTGCTCTATGCCTCACTCCACCATCTGTAAAATGGGGGCTCATGATTCTGTCTTGTCCATGCTGCTGCTAAGCTCTTTGGGTTGTTTCTCAGTGTGTGTGTGTGTGTGTGTATGTGCGTGTGTGTGTAAAGCCTAGCACAATGGGCCCTGATTCTTGGTAAAAGGCCCAGTCCTGCCTTGTTTGAGTCACTATGAGTTTTGACTTGGACTTCAGTGGGAGAAAAATCAGATCAATCAGGTTTGGGAGCCCAACGTTTGCTCTTCTCTGATCCTGTGACCATCCTGGAGCCAGGCCAGCCCCTAGGATAATTTAGAGCGGCCTTGGAGCTGTTCTAAGTTGTGCCAGTTTATAAGAGCTCCCCCCCAAGGAGCCATTACACCAGCAGAGGATCAATGGGAGTACAGTAGCACTGTGGCATGGCCTTTCTGCCCACCCTCCTAACTGTCCCTTATATGACCCCCTGTAGTGGGGCTGAGAAAGATGGGGTGAGACATCCAGCCTGTCCCCCCTGGAAATTCCACTATGCTAAGGGAATCCTCCGCTGCTCAGATAGGGCAGTGTTAGGTCCCTTTTGTACCACTGGAACGATGCAAAGAGTTCCTCCTGGGGGCCAGGATCTGGCCCTACATCTCTACTCATGGAAACAAAGGGCCCGATCAAACCCACTGACGTGAATGGGAGTCTCTCCCTCAACTCCAGTGGGTTTTGGATCAGGCTCAAAGAGAGAAATTCCTCCTCGAAGATCACAGCGTGAGCTGCCTTTCTGCACTATCGGCATTCTCCCCCCCCCAGTTATAAATAGCAATGACAGTAGCTGCCGGGCCCCCTTTTGACTCCCCTTGTGCTTTCCAAAGGCAGCACAGTGATTATAGGGCCGGCTCTTTGAGTAAACAATGCCTCCTCCGCGTGGTACTGTTTCAGCGGCCTTTGCCCTGTCCCACCATGAACTGCGGCAGGAAGTCCTCCTGAGCTATCAGCAGGCTAATTAAAGGAACAGCCTGGAGACCCCATAACCTCCCAGAGGGCCCGCAGCATTGTTCTGGCCTCCGTCAATGCACATGACAAGGTTACGGCTGCAGAAGGTTGAAGTGGCTTCTTCAGTCAGCAAAGTTCCAAGAGGAGATACCGTATTTTATAGACACTGCCCAAGATTAGCTGCGTATAATAAATGGGCCTTTGTCATGACAAGCTAAAGCCCTCTCGCTTAAGGGCTTGTGTGTTTCCTGGCAGTTCTCTCTTCAGGACTAATGACCATCATCTGCCATCACGTACGTGCCCCATTGACAACAGCTCTGGGGTGTGTGCAAGTTTAATTAAAGGGCCAGGGCCTTATGCATTTCGCTAACATTAGATACTCCAAATAGCGACCCCTTGTATTGTTCTTCCCATTAAAGCCACAAAAGCTTGCTCTGAGCAACTAGATCCTTTTTTATTTCAAGATGGCACAACGGTAACACAGTGCTGCCAACTCAGAGTCTTCCAAAATCATGAACGTGGCTTAAAAATCAGAAGATCTTTAAAATAATACATTGGGGGTTCTTTTTATTTGCCTCTTGGATTTGGAGACTTGAGGGTGCACAGGGGTCATCTTTTTGAGGCTTTTCTCTGCACTCATGAGGCCTAGAAACTTTTTTTTTAAATAAAAACTGAGGATTTTCCCATTATGCACATGAATCCAGTAGCTGGAGCTTTAAGAAACCGTATGAGAATCCCAGTCTAATTCCCAAGAGTTGGCCACATGGGGAACACAACTGAAGATTGTTCACTGCAGCCGATTCTGAGCTATCCTCGGCCCTCCAAGATGGACTTTGCCCTTTTGTCTCTGCAGTTACACCCCACATCTTTGCACACCAGCAACAGCTACCCCACCCCTGGTTCTGCAGCTGCTTCCATGATTGCTGGTGGGGTAGGACCCTGTTTGTTGTTGTAGTACCTACATGGCTGCTCAGCTGTACACAAGTGTCCGTGAGTCCGCTCAGCCTGACAGCCATATAGAGCAATTGACATCAGGAGAAGCAGATCTTCCAAATGTCCCAGAAAATGGGTGAGTTCTTCCTTTCTGGATGACAGCCAAGGAGAGACTCAATGGGTTGTGGCCCATGATGGTGTCACTAGCTGATGGATCAGAAATAGAGCTGTTGTAATGAACCTTCAGCAGAGTTTGAAGCCATAACACAGATTGCTGCCACTTGAGTTAAATGAGTAACTTTGCTAGCTGGCAGCAATAGCAGGCTTTTATCCACTAGGGGGCAAGTCAACACACATTTTGTCAATGCTAAGGGGAGATATGATTGAGGTCTATAAAATCATGACTAGTGTAGAGAAAGTAGATAAGAAAGCGTTGTTTACTACTTCTCATAACACAAGAACTAGGGGTCACCCAATGACATTAACAGGCAGCAGGTTTAAAACAAATAAAAGGAAGTATTTCTTCACACAACGCACAGTCAACCTGTGGAACTCCTTGCCAGAGGATGTTGTGAAGGCAAGACCATAACAGGGTTAAAAAAAGAACTAGACAAATTCATGGAGGAGAGGTCCATCAATGGCTATTAGCCAGGATGGGCAGGGATGGTGTCCATAGCCTCTATTTGCCAGAAGCTGGTAATGGGCGACAGGGGATGGATCACTTGATGATTACCTGTTCTGTTCATTCCCTCTGGGGCACCTGGCACTGGCCACTGTCAGAGGACAGGATACTGGGCTAGATGGACCTTTGGTCTGACCCAGTAGGGCCATTCTTATGTTCTTATGTTACATTTGGAGACCTTGGACAGGATGCATCGGGATGAAGAAACCCTCATTCCTGATTGGTATGTTGGATGATTATCTCCTGCTACCCAAACTCATTGTTTCACCTTTGTTTCGATGTTTTTGTTTGTTTGGCTCTGGCCCTGCATTTGCCCAATCACCTAAACAAACCAGATTCCAGTCCCAAATGCCCGATGAGTGCCCTACCCACTGGGCTATTGGCTACCAGGGGGTGGGTCTCTCCATTTTTGTGTGTGAAAAACATCAAAAGAGCTACGTTTCATCCCATCCTGATGCAGAATGGGGGAAAAAATAGAGACCTCAAAAATGTTTATGGGATGGAAAATCCATTGTCTGCCCAGCTCTACTTGGGGGCCTTGGAGTTTGTCTCCAATGCAATGAAACACCTGCAATACCAAAAGCAACAAAGAGTCCTGTGGCACCTTATAGACTAACAGACGTATTGGAGCATGAGCTTTCGTGGGTGAATACCCACTTCGTCAGACGCACGTGGTGGAAATTTCCAGAGGCAGGTATAAATATGCAGGCAAGAATCAGTCTGGAGATAACGAGGTCAGTTCAATCAGGGAGGATGAGGCCCTCTAGTTGAGGTGTGAAAACCAAGGGAGGAGAAATTGCTTTTTGTTGAGGTGTGAAAACCAAGGGAGGAGAAACTGCTACAAAAGCAGTTTCTCCTCCCTTGCTTTTCACACCTCAACTGCTAGAAGAGGGCCTCATCCCCCCTGTTTGAACTGACCTCGTTATCTCCAGACTGATTCTTGCCTGCATATTTATACCTGCCTCTGGAAATTTCCACCACGTGCGTCTGACGAAGTGGGTATTCACCCACGAAAGCTCATGCTCCAATACGTCTGTTAGTCTATAAGGTGCCACAGGACTCTTTGTTGCTTTTTACAGATCCAAACTAACATGGCTACCCCTGTCATACTTGACTGCAATACCAAGTCTCAGAGCCCACATCAATTGATTCAGGCTCATGGGGCTCAGGCTGCAGAGCTAAAAATAGCCATGTACATGTTCAGGCTCGGGCTGGAGCCCGGCCTCTGAAACTCAGCAAGGGGAGAGGGTCTCGGAGCCCAGGCTCCAGCCCAAGCAGGAACATCCACACTGCTGTGTTTAGCCCTGCAGCCCAAGACCCGTGAACCTGAGCCAACTGACCTGCCTCTGAGACTTGGTGCCATTGGTTTTTCTTTGCGGTGTAGATGTACCCTTGAAAGCCACTCATAGAGTCTAAAGCCAGAAGGGACCACTGTGATCATCTAGTCTGACCTCCCGTATAACACAGGCCAAAGAACTGCCCTGAATTAATTCCTGTTTGAACTACTGCATATATATTTAGGAAAACATCCCGTCGTGATTTAAAAATTTCCAATGATGGAGACTCCACCACAACCCTCGGTAAATTGTTCCAATGGTTAATTACTCTCGCTGTTAAAAAAAAATTGTGCCTTATTGCTAGCCTGACTTTGTCTGGCTTCAATTTCCAGCCATTGGAACTTGTTAGACCTTTGTCTGCTCTATTGAAGAGCCATCAGTTGTCCAATTTCTGTTTCCCATATAAGTACTGATAGACTGTGAGCAACACACCCCTTAACTTCTCTTTGCGAAGCTAAACAGATTGAAGTCTTTCACTGTAAGGCATTGACATAGTTCTCCACTCAGGGTCCCCGTCTGGATCCCTTGTTTGACCCTGTGACATGACCCCCATTTCTAGTTGGGTTTTTGGTTTTTTTTGCATTCTTTGTCCCCCATAATCAGTTGGTATCTGGTGACACTGGCTCCATCCTCTCCTGAGGGTCCTCTCCTAGATATCAAATAGGCTGGCACCTTTCACCACCATTAAAATTCACATTGTTTTCCTTCGTATCTTCATCAGCTCCCCTGTCTGAATATGAAGGTTCCCATATAAGCCAAACTTGGCCTTCTCTGATGCTAGACCCTTCTCAGCACTACTCCTACTACATTGGATACAGGACTTCAGCCAGTGCAGGTTACGAAAGCTGCAGCACCATTAAGCAAGTCCATCTCCCCGACTTGACCACCACGCCTGCAAGGGGAATGCTTCCTCAGGCAGCATCACTCAGCAGTTGTCTCTCCTATCTCTTGCCTCGGCGTCACTGACTACGAGGTAGTGTCTCCGTGCTTCTGGGCCGGTTCAACTTTGCTCAGCGTCCGTTTGAGGTCTAACACGCCAGTCCTCGCCTCCGGAGAAATCAGGTTTAGTATCCAGGAGCCAACCCCTGTAATAAAAAGTGATAATCACCATTCTAAGAGAGTGAAGGGGGGAACCTGTTTGGGATTGAGGAAGGGGGCGGGAGGGAAGTACAGCAGGATATGGTCTAAAATCACAAAAAATATAATGTAGCCACAGTAATAAACTGGAGAATGCTGCCTAGTCTGCATCATAAAACCAGAAAGCAACTGCAGTCCTGCTGTGCAACTGAGCAAGCACTTGCCCCTTGCAAAGGCCTTTCCATCTAGTTCAGGCTGAGAGCAAACCCAGATGGGTGCTGTTTTCGTCACGTCCTCCTCTTGCGAGTGTAATATTTTCCAGAATGCATTTTTTTTTTTTTAAGTTTAAGTAGGCAAGGACAAACAACACAATTTCCCTTCTATCTAATGAAATCCATCTGCCTGGGCCACGCGTCTCTATAGAAACTCAACATCGGCTCGCTTCATCATGGCTATACGTTGAGACGTGGAATTGATTTGGCCTCCCTGAAGTCGTGCCGGGCTCTTTGGCTTTTAGGGTTTCTGGGGGAGCTCTTTTCTTTCGGTTTTAATGGATGTGTTTTCCCCCCTTGATTTTCTTTCACAAGGGAATCGCTACGAAATAATTCATGGTCTCCCCTAGTGTAGGGTGACCAGATAGCAAATGTGAAAAATTGGGACAGGGGGTTGGAGGTAATAAGTGCCTATATAAGAAAAAGTCCCAAATATCGGGACTGTCCCTCTAAAATCGGGACATCTGGTCACCCTACCCTAGTGAAACTTGGTCTGAGTCATGACAAGCCATGATGTCCCATCGGTGCTCTTTTGTGCCTTTAGACCAAACGCCTTCCACCCAAGGGGCACAGAGCATCTTGAGAAGCACAACTCCCTGGGGAGGGTGGCAAGTGTTACATCTGTTATATACCTCTCCCCAGCTCCCATCTTGCACCTACCCTGGTCTGTAGCCATTTTTGTTGTGGGTCAAGATTTTGAAGCCTGATTCTGATCCCGCTCATCCTGGTGTCAGCAGCAGCTCCATGGAAGGCAACTCAGTTGCAGCATTGTAAAAGTGGGATGAGATCAAGCTTCGAGCCCTTAATTTAGAATTTAAGGGCCAGATCCTCAGTGGGTACAAATCAGTTCTCTTGACGTAGGAGGAGTGGTGCTGTTTTAGGCCAACTGAAGCGCTAACCTACATTCTCTGGGGCAGGGAAAATGTGTTTATTTAATGTTTTAATAGGGGCACAATAATGCATAGCTCTCCTAGAGCACATTTTATCAGCACACCACAAAGCACTTTACGGGGGAGGTGAGCAACACTACTCCCATTTTACAGATGGGGAAACCAAAGCACGGAGTGGTGACGTGACTTGCCTAAGATCAACCAGCAGCCAAACCAGGACTAGAACCCAAGTCTTCTGAGACCTAGTCTGGTGCATGCGCCGCTACACAGATATAACCAGGCCATTGGGGAGATAACTTGGTACCTGTGAAGCACCATGCACACCTATCATACTATATAAATAGCAATGATAAAATGAGACACGGGGATTTGAATCGTCTTATTCAGTGTAAATCAATGACCAAGCTAAGACTAGAACCAAAGAATCAGGATTCCCACCTTCCCTACTCTAACCACTAGACCACACTCTTTACCTTACTGCTGCACTTGAGGACTCAGTTAAATATTTTTCCAGTGTCACCAGATGCTTAATTACAAGCCTCTAGCACAAAATGTAGGCAGCGTAGTAGCTAGCTGTCTGAAAAGCAGGAGCACTAAACCAGCACTAATTCCCAATCTGAGCCCGGAGAGAGTAGCGTTTGCAAGTTATCTTATGGGGGAGCTCACACTTACACGTGTTTTTTTTATTCCTGGCCTTTTGGATAGAGAGTGAAGGCAGAGTACTGATGAGTGCACCTCAAGAGAGCCAGCAGAACCGGAGAACATTAGACCTGTGTAGAAAATACATATACATTCATTGTAGTATGTAGAAAGGAAAGATATGGATGAGCTGGAGAGAGTCCAGAGGAAAGCAACGCAAATGATAAAAGGTTAAGAAAACCCGACTTGTGAGGAAAGGTTAAAAAAAAACTGGGCATGTTTCGTTTTGAGAAAAGAAGACTGAGGTGGGACCTGATAACAATCTTCAGATATGTTCAGGGCTGCTATAAAAAGGATGGGGGTCGATTTCTCTCCATGTCCACTGAAAGGAGGACAAGAAGCAATGGGCTTAATCTTCAGCATGGAAGATTTCGGTTTGATATTAGGAAAAACTTCCTAACTCTAGCGTAGTTAAGATTCGGAACAGGCTTCCCAGGGAGGCTGTAGAATCCCTGTCATTGGAGGTTTTTAAGGAGAAGTTGGACCATTGCCTGTCAGGCATAGTCTAGGTCAGTGGTTTTCAACCTGTGGTCCATAGGCCCGTGGGGATTCGCAGACTATGACTAAGATTTCTAAAGGCGTCCACACCTCCATTTTTTAGGAGTCTACAAATGAAAAAAGATTGAAAACCACTGGTCTAGGTTTCCTCAGTCCTGCCTCAGTGCAAGGGACTGGACTTGATGACCTCTCAAGGTCCCTTCCAGCCCTACAATTGTATGAAAAAGATACTCTGTGTTTCCAATTCCTTCACATTGAATCAGTCCCTAGTTCAGAGCCAGATCTGCACAGTTTATGATGTCCGAGAATTGATTTGCTTTAAGTTCTGCGTTTCCCTCATTAAACATTACTAAAAGGTAAGGCAAAGCCACAAGACCACACACGTTGGCATTCGTTGGCATTCAGACCGTATGTATGCCGTGCACAGCTGGCACGCCAACATAAATTAATGTTTGCTCCCATCTAGTGGGTGGAAGTAGAAATTGCACGGAGGTGGAACATTATGCAAATTGACTTTTCAGTGAGTTGTGGGTAATGTTTACAGTGGGGAGGTTAAGCTGTATGATTCTGTTTCTATTATTGGTTTTTATCTGTAAAGGCATTTAATGGATCATTGTGTTTTCATGCAACTCTTAATCTGTGTATTTATTACAAGGGAGCATTCTGATCCACCACAGCTGTCATTCTGGAGAGAAACCCAGAGATGACAAACAAGAATGGGTAAAAGTGCTAGCAGGATTAGACAATGCATCATAAAAGGCTACTACTACATTGGACCTGCTATGTGACCTTGGGCACGTTTCTGTGCTTTTTGTCTATTTAGATTGTAAGCTCTTTAGGGCTGACACTGTCTCTTACTATACGTTTGTACAGTGCCTAGCACAATGATGCTTTGATCTTGGTCTCGACTTCTAGATGTTGGTGTAATGATTGTGCTGACTTCATATCCTACTGAGGTACAAGTTCTGGGTTAATGGTAGCTGCTAATGATACAGGTAAACTTCACAAGGACAATCACTTAATGCTATGAAGAAGTGACATAAATCCTAGTGGGGGCGTTTTCCTGTGCTGCTCAGAGAGGAATGTAAAGAAAACTCTTTAGAAGATGTCAATCTACTTATTTATTTTTCCAGAGCATAAAATCCTGAACAGCACAATTCGGACCTATTTGAGACCAAAGTGCTCCTCATGATTAAACACGGAATAAAGTAGATGTGATGCAAACAGACTTTCTTTTTTTTAAAAAATCTCCCTGAAATTGAGCAAACAAGATTCTTGCTGACTGAACAGAAGTCACTCTTGTGGGCCTTATTTGCGTTACAAGAATTCCTTATGAGGGAAAATTCAAATTTGCTTCAATTAAGGGTCCAATTTGCAACCCCACAGGGATAAAGGTGGGATGGCCCAGAGGTTAGACAATTAACTGCAAAGCTGGGAGATTCCAGATCAATTCCTTGTTCTGCCACATACTTCCTGAGTCAATTGGGGCTAGTCTCAGCCTTTTGGTGCCTCACTCCCCTACCTGTAAATTGGGGATAATAATATAGTAGGCATGGGTTCTGAGGACAAATACATTAATGAGCGTATGCTGATGGGGCCCATATAATACCTTATATAGGTAAAATAGGCTCCTAAATACTCATCTTGGACATCTTCTAAGTGCTTTTTGGGGCACCTAAATCCTTTTATAATAATACATTTTATCATATAGCACTTTTTGTCCACACTATATCCTTCAGATCCCTTTCCATAGGACGGTCAGTATCATTGCTGTCATTCACACAAAGGGAAACTTAGAACCAGAACAGCAAAATGATGTGCCCAAGGTCATGCTACAGATCAGAACTGGGAACAGAAGCCAGGAGCCATCACTCCCAGTCCAGAGCCCTCGTCACTGGAATACACTCCGGTGTGTGTGACACTCTCAATGGCTTTCATGGAGAACAAATCAGCTAGAAAATATTAGAGATGGGCCTCAGATTTCAGACCTGAGTCTAATTCCTACCTCCTGCCCCTCCCTGCCCCCAAAGTAAGATCCAGCCTTTTAAAGGCTAGTTGCAATGTCTGGATCCAGATCCATACTCCCTTAAGTTGTTGGGATCCCAGGTTTTGTTCAGGCCCATCTCTAGATAGGGTTGCCAAATTTCTAATCACACAAAACTGA
>NW_020664462.1:3800642-3868042 GCF_002925995.2 Terrapene triunguis | reverse complement strand
AGGCTGGTTTTATGAAATTCAGGGATTCCCCTACACTGAGGTAATTCCACTGGAGTGGCACAAATTATCATATCTATAGACTCCAAAAACTCAGTCCCAGCCCTGAAGGAATTTATAGTCTAAATAGACAAGACAAACAAAGAATCGGAGGAGAAATACAGGCCTAAAGAGGAGAAGCAAACTGCCCAAGGTCACCAAGTAGGCCAATGGCAAAGCCAGGAACAGCAGCCAGGTTTTCTGCCTCACAAGCTACTCTCCTATCCACTAGATCACTTTGCCTTGAAGGGACTAGATCGTAGCTGAGAGTTTGCCCGACTCTCTGACTTCCTCTGTGATCTTAACTTTTCTTCGTCAGCCTTGAAGATGAGAAGGTGCCAGAGATTTCGCTGTTTCTTTTTCTCTCATTTTTCCTCATCCTCTGCCTCTTATTCTCCTCCTTCTCCCCAAAAAAATATTTTTAGAACTGAGTGAAAATTAGAATTTCCCTCCACTGGGAAATTCCATTCCTGCCACAAGTGTTATTGTCCTGACAAAATATATGAAACATCAGAATTTTTTTCAGAATGACAAGTTCTGAAAAAACTTCAATTCAGAAATATTGAACCACTTCATTTTGAAATTTTTGACTGAAAAGAAATGTTTAGACATTTTTAGAATTGAAACATTTTGTTTCAGTTCAGCTCAACATTAATTTGTAGCTGTCTGAGCTGACACGGTGCTTTGGGGCGTTGCCGTTCATGCTGCCTCATCACCCCTCTTTCCCCTAGAGCCTGGATTCTCTAGATGGGCTACATCTCCCATGGTGCACTGCAGTCAGGGGACTCCCATACTGCACTGTGGCAGTTTAAGCACTGGGGAGACTGCAGTGCATCATGGGACATGTAGTCCAGCCAAAGAGTCTGGCCCACTGGGGAGAATGGGAGCATGAGGCACCAAAACTACAACTCCCACAAGACACTGCAGCAGCTCAATGAACTGACCCAAAATAATTTGCTTTGGTTCAACAAATTAACTGTTTCAATTCAGGATGACTGGACCTGATAGAGAACCCCAACAAAATTTGGCAAAATCATTTTTTTTCCCATGGAAAATTTCATTTTCGCAGAACCCACATTTTCTACATCTTAACTTTAGTAAGGCTTTTGATACTGTCTCGCATGACCTTCTCATAAACAAACGAGGGAAATACAACATAGATTGAGCTATTATATGGTGGGTAAATAACTGGTTGGAAAACCATTCCCAGATAGTAGTTATCGGTGGTTCACAGTCAAGTTGGAAGGGCATACTCAGTAGGGTCTCGCAGGGATCAGTTCTGGGTCTGGTTCTGTTCAATATCTTCATCAATTATTTAGATAATGGCATAGAGAGTACACTTCTAAAGTTTGTGGATGATATCAAGTTGGGAGGGGTTGTAAATGCTTTGGAGGATCAGATTGATAACAGTTTTCAAGTACATAAAAGGTTGTTACAAGGAGGAGGGAGAAAAAAATTTCTCCTTTACGTCTGAAGATAGGACAAGAAGCAATGGGCTTAAATTGCAGCAAGGGAAATTTAGGTTGGACACTAGGAAAAACTTCCTAACTGTCATGGTGGTTAAACACTGGAATAAATTGCCCAGGGAAGTTGTGGAATCTCCATCATTGGAGATATTTAAGAGCACGTTAGACAAACACTTGTCAGGGATGTTCTAGATAATACATAGTCCTGTCATGAGTGCAAAGGACTGGACTAGATGACTTCTCGAAGTCATCCTTCCACTCCTACATTTCTATGATTCTATGATTAACATTAAAAATGACCTGGACAAAATGGAGAAATGGTCTGAAGTATATAAGATGAAATTCAATAAGGACAAATGCAAAGTACTCCACTTAGAAAGGAACAATCATGCACACAAACAAAATGGGAAATGACTTCCTAGGAAGGAGTACTGCAGAAAGGGATCTGGGGTATCATAGTGGATCACAAGTTAAATATGAGTCAACAGTGTAACGCTATTGCAAAAAAAAGCAAACATCATTCTGGGATGTATTAGCAGGAGTGTTCTAAGCAAGACATGAGAAGTAATTCTTCTGGTTTATTCCACGTGTTCAGTTCTAGGTGCCACATTTCAGGAAAGATTTGGACAAATTGAAGAAAGTCCAGAGAAGAACAACAAAAATGATTAAAGGTCTAGAAAACATGACCCATGAGGAAAGATTGAAAAAACTGGGTTTGATTAGTCTGGGGAAGAAAAGACTGAGAGGGGACATGATAACAGTTTTCAAGTACATAAAAGGTTGCTACAAGGAGGAAGGAGAAAAATTCTTCTTCTTAACCTCTGAGGTTAGGACAAGAAGTAATGGGCTTAAATAGCAACAAGGGCGGTTTAGGTTGGACATTAGGAAAAACTTCCTGTCAGGGTGGTTAAGCACTGGAATAAATTGCCTAGGGAGGTTGTAGAAACTCCATCATTGGAGATTTTTAAGAGCAGGTTGGACAAACACCTGTCAGGAATGGTCTAGATAATAATTAGTCCTGCCACGAGTGCAGGGGACTGGACTAGATGACCTCTTGAGGTCCCTTCCAGTCCTATGATTCTATTTGGAAAAAAACGTTTTGACAGGAAAATTCTTCCTCTCGTTATTTATTATTTATTTTTATTGTTATTAATTATTATTAATAATAATTATTATTATTCCAGACACTCTATTATTTCAGCCTCTTGCTGAGGGTGGATAAAAGGACGCAGCCTAGCAACTCCTGTGAACTCCAACTTATGATAGGTGCTTAATATAAAGAGCTCTGCAATATACTAACCTGGCTGGTCCTCATTTCTATAAATTTGGGCACCAATAACTCATACGTCCTGCAGCAAAACAAAGCCAAAAAGTGGTTATGCAAAGGCAGTTTACCCCATGAAAAAGAGGAAATAAATGTATAAAATCACCATGTAATTTTTTTTTAATGAAAGACCTTTGAACCTTTTTCTCCTTTGATAAAATTTTAAACATCTTGAAAGCATTAATGAGGTTGGTTAGTTGGGATTTTTTTTTTTTTTTTCTTGTAAGGAACCTAATGCTACTTTCGTACAGAGTCGTAGATGTTTTCTGTTGTCTGTTCCTGGGTGGTTCAGGTTTGTGGAGAGGTGCCTAATTAATCTAATGTGATAAAAGGGAAAGGCATGTCTGATTGCAGGCTGCGGGGTCAGTTTTCACCATCAGGCCCTGAAGGAGTAAGTTGTGTAGTTGTCTTCCACTGTCATTATGCAACTAAATCCCTGTCTGAGTGGCATTGCAAACACATCCGTTGGTTTTGTCATCAGCAGCAAAGGAGCAAGATGTTTAGGAGACGGGAAAGGGAAATAGACAGGCTTAAATTTTATACCTCGTCATTTGGGTTTGTGAGGTTCTTGACAGGTTTTTGATTGGACATTCAGAGCCAGGAATTCATATCTCAGTTGGAGGACTGAGAAAAACCACATGGGCCACATTCATTCTTAGTGTAATTTGGTCCATTGCAGTAATTAAAGCTGTGGACAAAATTAATCAACTAAGGATCAGCTTCTAATACTTGTTATCATCTTGAATAGTACTTACTCCAGAAATGATCCCTTCTGCTGAAGCCAATGGGGCAGATCTTTGGCTGCTGTTACAGCACCATTGATTTCATGACATCCCAGGACTTTGTTTTCTAATAGAGTATTTTCATGTAGGCTTTTACTCGTAAGTAGTTTTCTTGGGCCCTTTCCGGCACTTCTTTACCAAGGAAGTGGCGCTCATTTTGCTCAGACCAGCCATCTAGGAGTTCCCATGGTTAGAAGCATTTCTCCCTACAAGTACAAGATACTATACTCTTATGGAAATAAAGCTTTTCAACTGGCCTTTCTGCTCGTGTCAGCCATAAGCAACATGCCCAGTGAGACCCCTGCGGTATTGGATAACATGGAGTTTCTTCAGTGCTCTATGTGTATGAAGAGCAAAGAGAATAGCAAGAACAGTAGAAAAATAGAACAGGTGCAGGAACTGATTTATGGTCCTGCAAAAAATGTCAACAAACATTTAAAAACGAAAATCATTTCCACCAAAATTTCCCTTCAAAACTTTTCAAGTTTTCATCGAAAAGCCCAAAACCTCGTTTTTGGCAACTGAAAGCTGAATAGTGTTTGCCAAAATTCGTTCCCCTCCCCCACCCTGCACACACACAGTTTGGCAAATGGTTTCAGTTTTGAGTTACTGAATCATAAAGAGATGCCAAACAGTGGATTCAGTGGGCTCCCAGGTGAGAGGCTGGGGAAAGGATATGCCCAGAAGAGAACAAGGAAGACCCAAAATGTAGCAGTATACCAGTGTCTGGCCTGAGCTACGCTTAAAACCAGGACTTCAGGTTAGGAGGGTAAGAACAAAGAAGGGCATGGTTTGTTGTACCCACACAGTGGTCCCAAAAGGGGTGGGCTGGGTTCGCAAATGTATTTAGGCACCTAAATCCTGTCTCACCTGTGGTGTCTGGGGTATTGGAGCCACTTTGTGGTACCATAACCCACTGGTGAACTCGTTTTTTAGGTCCCCCTCTGTGCCTGAACCACAGAGGATATGAGTCTGCTACAACAGCGGCTGGGGATCCCAGCCTCTTCAGCTCCCCAGTTTATACACTTAGACCTGGGGTCCCCAGTTCAATCCCCAGTTGCCTCAGCCAAAATGGCAGGCAGCATAGTAGTAAAACTCAAGAACACATAGCTAATGGGGCAGTCCAGAACTGCTGTTACTGACCAGATGGGCCTACGCTGGTGAGGGAGTGGAGCAAGCCTGCTCTGCTAGTGAGCCAAATGAAGTGGCTGGAGCAGCTGATTACGCTGAGACCCAGGCTTTGGGGCCAGGGCAGCCCTCTAACAGAAAGATTTCCCGACACACACACTACAAATGAACTGTGGGTGCAAGGTCACATCCTTTTTCCTAGAAGCATCACTGAATCGCCTGCCTCTTACCAGGCCTCCTTCCACCCCATCCTGGCTGAGCTGTAGAAGAAGGCCCAGGCAACGGCGGGCTCAAAAGTCCATAGAGAACAGAAAAGGGAACTAATATCCTGAGGCGAGTGGCAAGGCCGGCTCTAGGTTTTTTGCCGCTCCAAGTGGCAAAAAAAAAAAAAAAAGACGAGCGGCGGCACTTCGGCAGCAGCTCAATCGCGCTGCTTCTTCGGAGGCAATTCGGCGGTGGGTCCTCCCTCTCTTCCTCTTCGGAGGCAATTCGGCGGCAGCTCAAAGAGGAAGAGAGGGAATGAGGGAACCGCCGCCGAATTCCCGCCGAAGACCCTGGCGTGTCGCCCCGATACCGGACGGAGCGCCGCCCCTTTGAATTGGCCGCCCCAAGCACCAGCTTCCTACGCTGGTGCCTGGAGCCGGCCCTGGCGAGAGGGGATCATGCTCGGAAGAGAGTCAGAGGATGACTGGACACAAGGGCAGCTGCCTCTGGGCTGGCTGTGGAGGGAAGTCCAGGGAGCCAGCAGCCTGGGAGCTGGGGCTGAAACCTGAGTCAGCAAGGGCAGGTGCCTGTTGCTGGCAGAGGATCATACAGGGCAGTGATCTGTAACAAGAAGCCTTGGGGGCAACTGCCAGGAGAAAGTGGGGACGGGGGGAGCCACTACAGCAGAAAGGGATCTAGGGGTTATAGTGGACCACAAGCTAAATATGAGTTAACAGTGTGATGCTGTTGCAAAAAAAGCAAACGTGATTCTGGGACGTATTAACAGGTGTGTTGTGAGCAAGACACGAGAAGTCATTCTTCCGCTCTACTCTGCGCTGGTTAGGCCTCAGCTGGAGTATTGTGTCCAGTTCTGGGCACCGCATTTCAAGAAAGATGTGGAGAAATTGGAAAGGGTCCAGAGAAGAGCAACAAGAATGATTAAAGGTCTTGAGAACATGACCTATGAAGGAAGGCTGAAAGAATTGGGTTTGTTTAGTTTGGAAAAGAGAAGACTGAGAGGGGACATGATAGCAGTTTTCAGGTATCTAAAAGGGTGTCATAAGGAGGAGGGAGAAAACTTGTTCACCTTAGCCTCTAAGGATAGAACAAGAAGCAATGGGCTTAAACTGCAGCAAGGGAGGTCTAGGTTGGACATTAGGAAAAAGTTCCTAACTGTCAGGGTGGTTAAACACTGGAATAAATTGCCTAGGGAGGTTGTGGAATCTCCATCTCTGGAGATATTTAAGAGTAGGTTAGATAAATGTCTATCAGGGATGGTCTAGACAGTATTTGGTCCTGCCATGCGGGCAGGGGACTGGACTCGATGACCTCTCGAGGTCCCTTCCAGTCCTAGAATCTATGAATCTATGAATCTATAAGACCACAGACAAAAGCACTGAGCTCTGTCTGGTACAGTCAGCAGGCCGGTGCTTAATGGCCCTGCAGGAGAAGGCTGGCCCAGAGGAAGTATCCTGGTACTGGCCCTCAGGAGCCCACAGAGAGGCCTTTATACCTGTATCCTCCTGTCCTGGGATGACCCTAGAAGCTGGGTGAGGAACTGTTGGGTTGATCTTATTGTAACAGTTATAAGCAACCCTGGCCAGGAGCGTTTGCACTTTTTATTTCCGGCAGCCCTCACAAAGCACCTTCTGTTACTCTGAATTCATGAGTGTTGATGGGGAATCACCAAGGGCTAGGAGCCGTATCATAGAATCATCGAATATTAGGATTGGAAGAGACCTCAGGAGGTCATCTAGTCCAACCCCCTGCTCCAAGCAGGATCAACGCCAACTGGGCCATAGAGCCCAGCGCATGGCATACCTAGAATGTGTGAGTACAAGCCAGTGATCCACAGAGCACCTGCACCTCGCAGGGAGAGGTGTAACAGCACTCACAGAAACATCCTCTCATGGGGTCAGTTGTAATATCATGACTGCTCATCCCTCTGTGTTTCTGTTCCCCCATCTCCTTCTTCCCTCAAAACTCAGCAGTGGTATCTCGGGAGGAGCCTGATGTATCTCGGGCATCAAAGGAAGGCGAACGCAGATACACATGTATATATTCCTGACAAAGATAGTAAAAAGAACATTAAAATCTCCAATTTCAAACAAGTCCTTTTGCCCAGCAACCTGCCAGGCCAGAAAAATAATCACTGGTGTTCAAAGAACAGAGGGCAGCCATCCTAGATCCAGGGCTCCAGTTGCCCAGAATTCTATAACATTCTCATTTCCTTTTACAAGGCAACAAAAACCCTCCATAAAATCAACCTTTGTTTTTCCACGCCCAAACCGTACAGTGCATAACTAGTGTGTATGGGAGGGGATGTTTCATGGGACACACGGGGCGTGGGGTTTCTTTCTCTTTCCTAGACAAAGTTGGCTCATCCCACTATGAACATTTTAATGGGGGCAAGAAGACAACCTGAGGTAACGCCCCGCCCTGACCCCTGGCTGAAATTGACTGGTAGGAGCGTACTCCAATGTGGAGCTTGGAAGCTTGGAGGTTCATCGGGGCATTGACCCTAGTGGAAATTCCAGCTGAAATGTGTCCAGGCGGTTCTGATCGGTTCAGACTGGCTAACTGGTGGGAAAGACCAACAGTGTCATCTGGGCCTCCTCTAGTGACCAGTGGAGATAAGCAGAAACAAGCAGAGACCAGATGAAAGATTTTACTGAAGCCTTACTGGAATTTCTACCAAGGGAGGCAGAGAGAAGACTGGTGAGCCAAATTCTGCCCTCCCTTACACCCATGTAACACCATGATAATCAAAGCGGTTACCTGAGTGTAACCGAGGGCAGGATTTGGTCCACTTACATTAAAGGAGGAAGCTGAGGACTTATTGCTGAGGGATTTTTACAGCCTCACGCCTACAGTAGCTGAGCACTTCAGCAACATTAATTAATGTCACCTCACACCTGTGAGGTATTGTTACTCCTACTGAGAACTTAAGTGACATGCCCTGGGTCATACAGGGGGTCTGTGGCAAAGCCAGGCATATGATCCCAGATCATCTGAATCACAAGTCAGAGCCTTAGGACCATCGATCTTCTTAGCCACCTTGGCCTCTTTTTTTCATGCAACATTTTATTGTAAAAATAATCTAAGATGAGATTTGCAGGTCAGAGCTTTACAAGGTTGAATGCATTTTACAAAGGGATTGGACTTTTAAAGTAGTGCTCCACTTTGAACGGATGGTATACTTTAAGGGTCATGGAGAGGGAAATCTGGTCTAATTGTGAAAACTCACTTGCTGGCAGCATTTGGAGGAGAAATCAGAATGGGGGAGTTTTAACTGCACTGCAACAACAACAGGGGGAAGTCCAGAGGGGAGCAGAGGAGTCAGGAAAGGAAGAATTTTAACAGAAAAGTCCATCCACTAAGAGTCATACTTTAAATTACAGGGACTATAAATTCACCCTGGAGTACTTGTAACTCATAACAGCTCCAGGAACCTACACTGGAACCAGAGCCCTCTCATTCCGTTACCTGTTGTTCGTTCTGCAGATAGTACCCGTTATTGAACTACTCAGGGCTACTGGGGAATGGGGAGGGAGGCAAAAGAGGGAATTTGCTCCAGGCCCCCCATTTGAGAGGGACCCCAAAACCTGTGAATTTGAGTGAATGGTGTTGCCAACCGGTCCATGGGACTCGCTGGGCTATTCAGGTTTGGCCTGGCCGCACATCTGTCATGATGGAGGGACAGCCGGGATAACTTTGAATGAGTGACGACCCTGTGCACCAGGTCACCATGCTATTCCCTCCAATTTGGCCCTGCCGGCACTCCATCGACAGAAGGGTGGCTGGGCCAAACCTGAGTGGTGTGGCACTGTGACCCCATGTGCCAGGTTGCAGCGTCCAAAGCAGGCAGCCGGGCCCAGCCCTGTGGGACAGGAGCTGCCACTGATTGGTGAGTGCTGGGGTGCTCACTCTCCAGCCCCGTGTCCCTTGTGGCATCAGTTTCAGATTTTGCCCCTGACCCCCAAAACCTCCGTCCGGCCCTGGATCTACAGCAGCCACATGAATCACAGGCATTTGCAGCCTTGTTCTTTATAGTGTGCCATGACAAAGTGCATGCGAGCGCAGTAGCTGATTTCCCAGAATGCATAGCAGGGTTCCATGCACCTGAGAGCCCAGTGGCCCCAAGCATTAAACAAGAGTCTCAGTTACTAGACTGCAGTAAAAAGATCCACAGATCCCAGTAATTGTTTTATCAGGGAGAGGACACAGGCAAACACAAACAGAGGAAAGGGAGTGCTTGGCTGATAAAATTAATGACTCTTAATTCAGTATTTCGTGCCTAGATATTATAGCAATCGGCACATTAGAAATCGAATAGCTGGAGAGACAGGGAAAAACAATATTTAAATGACCCCCCTCCCCAAAATGCACTAAGAGAATAAGTGATGCAATTTGATGAACATAGACATTACCACTCAGGATCAGACCTGTGGTCCATCTAGCCCAGTATCCTGTCTCTGACAGTGGTCCATATCAGCTTCCTTAAAGGAAGGTGCAAGAACCTTCTTTTAGATTCAGAAAGCTACAATGATATAAAATTAACATGGCACACATTAAATGAATTAAAAACTGGCTAACTGATTGGTCTCAGAATGTACATGTAAATGGGGAATTGTCATCAAGTGTGTATGTTTCCAGTGGGGTCCTGCTTGGAACAGTTCCTGGCCCTATGCTATTCAACACTTTTATCAATCGTATGGAAGAAAACATAAAATCATCACTAATAAAATTTGCAAGGGACAAAAAAATTGGGGGAGTGGTAAATAATGAAGAGGACATGTCACTGATTCAGAGTGATCTGGATCACTTGATAAACTGGGTCCAGGCAAACAATATATGTTTTAATACAGTTAAATGTAAATGTATACAGCTAGGAACAAAGAATGTAGGCCACATTTACAGGATGAGGGACTCTATCCTGGGAAGCAGTGATTCTGAAACAGATTTGGGGTCATGATGGATAATCAGCTGAACATGAGGTCCCATTGTGATGCTGTTACCAAAAGAGCTAATGTGATCCTAGAATGCACAAACAAGGACATCTCAGGTAGGAGTAGGTGGGTTATTTTATCTCTGTATATGGCACTGGTGTGACTGCTGCTGGAATGCTGTGTCCACTTCTGGTGCCCACAATTCAAGAAGGAGGTTGATAAATTGGAGAGGGTTCAGAAGACCCATGAGAATGATTAAAGGCATTGGAAATGTAATTGTAATGCGCATTGGAAAACATAATCCCAACTATAGATATAAAATGATGGGGTCTAAATTAGCTGTTACCACTCAAGAAGGAGATCTTGGAGTCACTGTGGATAGTTCTCCGAAATCATCCACTCAATGAGCAGTGGCAGTCAAAAAAATGAACAGAATGCTGGGAATCCTTAAGAAAGGGATAGATAATGAGACAGAAAATATCATATTGCCTCTATATAAATCCATGGTACGCCCACATCTTGAATACTGTGTGCAGATGTGGTCGCCCCGTCTCAAAAAAGATATGTTGGAATTGGAAAAGGTTCAGAAAAGGGCAACAAAAATTATTAGGGTATGGAACGGCTGCCATATGAGGAGAGATTAATAAGACTTGGACTTTTCAGGTTGGACAAGGGATGACTAAGGGGGTATATGATAGAGGTCTATAAAATCATGACTGGTCTGGAGAAAGTAAATAAGGAAGTGTTATTTACTCCTTCTCATAACAGAAGAACTAGGGCTCACCAAATGAAATTAATAGGCAGCAGATTTAAAACAAACAAAAGGAAGTATTTTTTCACACAACGCACAGTCAACCTGTGGAACTCCTCGCCAGAGGATGTTGTGAAGTCCAAGACTATAACAGGGTTCAAAAAAGAACTAGATAAGTTCACGGATGGAGGCTAGGTCCATCAATGGCTATTAGCCGGGATGGGCAGGGATCGTGTCCCTAGCCTCTGTTTGCCAGAAGCTGGGAATGGGCAAAAGGGGATAGCACAGTTGATGATTACCTGTTTTGTTCATTCACTCTGGGGCACCTGGCATTGGCCACTGTCAGAAGACAGGATACTGGGCTAGATAGACCTTTAGTCTGACCCAATATGGCCGTTCTTAAGGTTAAGGGGTGAATTGATTACAGTCTATAAGAATCTACACAAGGAACAAATATTTAATAATGGACTCTTCAATTTAGCACAGAAAGGTATAACATGATCCTATGGCTGGGAATTGAAGGTGGAAATAAGGATGCAAATTTTTAACTGTGAGAGTAATTAACCATTGGAACAATCATGGTGGATTCTCCATCACTGACATTTTAAATCAAGATTACATGTTTTTCTAAAATCTCTGCTCTAGGAATTATTCTGAGGCAGTTCTCTGGCCGGTGTTATACAGGACATCAGACTAGATGATCATAATGGTCCCTTCTGGTCTTAGAATCTATGAATCTCAGAGCAATAAGTTCCACAGTACAATTGTGCATGGTGTGAAAAAGTATTTCCTTTGACCAGTTTTGAAGTTGTCACCACTCAATGGCATTGAATGTCCCCTGGTTCTTATGTCATGAGCAAAGGTGAAGAGAAGTTCTCAATCTGCTTTTTCTGTGCCCTTTACTATTTTGTATATTGTTGTTCCTCTCTTCTCTAAGGGTAAACAAATCAAATTTTTCAGTCGTATGAGAGTTTTTCCATACCCCTAATCAAGAGAAGTGGCTCACTCAAAATCTTTTACTTTAGGGCGACCAAATAGTTCAAGGTATTGGTAGTGAAATGTAGCTCTTTCACTTCCTTTCGCACCCAGATCACCCATTTCAATCCAGCCTAGAACTGTAGAGAATGAACCGTACTACCACCATCTGATGGCTCTGCTGAAATGAGCTAGCAATTTCACTTCAGCTCTTTGATGATCGGTGGCCCCATCACCACTAGCACTGTTACAGCAAAGAGGCCAGGGAAATTGACCTGCCTTCTCACTTCTAGAAGCAATACTTCCAGGTCAGGGTTGAAATCCATTCTGAAGAATGACTAAGCTGATGGCGCTAAGTGCACGGTAAAAATATGTGAGTGTTTTCTAAAGTTTCTTAACTACACTTAAGTCAGTTGAGGAGCTGGCCCAGTCTCCACGACTGTCTTTCTATATTAACATTAAGGCTCAGACACAGTAGGCTTTTCATGACTTGTTTTAAAGCTGGGTGTCACCCACACGAAAGGGAAATGTCTTGCCAATCGGCCACCGGTATGCTCAGACAAGAGCTGGGCGATAAAATGTGACAGCAAGGGATGTGATGACAGCTCCCAGTCTATAATTTATACCTCCCAGGCTGCACTTGTGCATCTGTTTTATATTGAGGTTGGTTGTGTGTGTTCTAACATGACACTTTAGAAATATTGGAGCGTTTTGTCATTTCCCTCCTTGCAGACTGTACCAGGAGAATTACCAAGGAGTTAGAAGGTGCTGGCTTAGCTAGGTTGGCAGAATGTTCTCCCTGTTAAAGGGCCAGGTAAAGGCCCTGGAACTATAGACTCTGGCCTATGGCCCCAGCTCCCAGAGTCACATAGCAGATAGGAACCTCAGCTTTCATTTAAAAAAAAATGTTTCTCGCCCTCACTGATGCAAAAGAAAACCTGACATCTGACTGAGTCTGCAGAGAGCCTGAAACAATAGCTCCAAAAAATGTGGATCCCTCCATTCATCTTAACTCTGAAAGCTATTGACGCTCCACGGAAGGGCAGGATGTGTAAGGGGCCCTGCATAGAGTGCACTAAGGCCTCAGATTGCCTTAATTTGACCCTTCTTTGGTGTCCTGTCCATATATAACAGGTTGTCAGCAGGATTTTGATGTAGGACCTTGATTACTACGGTACAGACCCCCAGAACTTGCGCTAAAGGACTAATGTTGTTAGCCGACAGCAGTAGTAGGCTCTTATCGCCAGTGAGCCATTACAGGCAGATGTGACACACACTTTGCCTGCTGAATCCTTCTCCCCCCAACTCCACCATCACACGTTCCAGCTCTGCAGTACACCTGCAAGCTGATTTCTGACGCGAAAGGGGCAGTACACAGAAAATAGGGTCAGAGCTAAGGTCACCACACTTGCCATACCTAGAAAGTGGTGACTATTAAGAACAAGAGAAAAAAAACAAGTGAATGGGGACTGTCATCAAAGGTCAACAAGTTGGACCTTCTTCCCTCTGTCCCCCCTCACACTCACTCATTCCAAGCGGAGTATTTTTTAATTATTTGCTATGAAGCAGCTGAATATTTGTGCTCTTTCTCCTACCCTGTCTATTTGAACTGTAACCTCTCTAGTGGAGGCACTGTCTCCAGCCATGTGTGTATACAGACTCTAGTATGATTTGGGCTCCATCTTGGTCAGGGGCCCCTTAACACTACCATAATGCATATAATAATAAGGGGCTATGCAATCAGTTGGTCAGGTGACTAATAGTTTCATGGGGTGATTTACTGGACTAAGCCACTGGCTTGCACTTCCTAGAACAACACGTTCAAGTCCCCATAGGATCAGGTTAGCTCTGCATCCTCCCAAACGAAATAAATTTAGCTCCATGCAGCTTACCACGTGAAAGTTTTCCATAAGAGACCTTTCAACCCAAAGTCGTGCCTGCTCCGCAGGGATATGTGAAAGGTCCCAGGGCGTTTTTTGCACAAGATGTCCCGGGGTGTTTGGAAAAGTTCATCCTTTCTCCAGCTGTCGTTCAATGCACTGTGCACCCTCGCCACCATCCAGAAGCGGCTGCATTTTAATGGCATTGTGTGCATGAAACGCTCAAGCTGGTGAGGGATCCTTGGGGTTGAAAGGCACTCTATCAATGTTCCAAGTTACGATGACTGCAGCCGTGCCCAAGCAGATCACATAGTTTAGTGACAGCTTTTCACTGCCATTAGCAATCCATGGTCTGTGTTGGTTGCCATGAGAAGTCTGTTTCATGTTAACCATTTCCAAATGGATTAAACTAGAAACCTGGAGAAATTTCCACCATCCTGTACAATCTCCCACACAAGGGAAACATGTTTTAAAAGAACACTGTCAGGAATAATAGTCTGTCTGTTATGTTTTCCAGACACATTGACCCAAGATTTGAAATGTTGATAACCTTCAAGCTCTCGAGAGCTGAAATTCCTTCACAAGAGCAAAGAGTCTTTCCTTATCAGACAACAGTGAAGTAGAATAAATTGCTTGCTGACACGTATCAATAGCTTCTGCCAAATTATACATGATTTAAGGCAACTAATGCACTATGTGATGATAGCTGAAAGCAGACATATCCCAAAAGATATATTACTTACCACCTGCTTGGACCAGAGGCATAAGAATTATTCAGTACAATTCGGGACAGCTTTGCACTTCTAAAATTATGACATTGAATTTCAGTTGAGTTTTTCATGGTAGTTTCCATGACACAACGTTCTCGCTTTATGATACAGGTAACAATAACAACAACAAGGAACACTAGAGGATTGTATAGTGATCATCCAAAATGAGAGCTGGTTGAAAAATGAAAAACTAGCTCAGTGAAAAATGTAGACGTTTTCATTTTGAAATTTGCAGGGAGGGAGGGGAGGCTTTTTTTTTTTTTTTTTTGAATACTTTGTAAAATTATTGCATCAAACTTTTTCCTCCAAATCATTATGAAAATGGTTATTGACATTTTTCATTTAGCAACAAACGGATTAGTTAAAAGAATATGCTTGATAAACGTTCTGATTATATTTTCTATGGTGTTTTCGCTAAAATTAAAAGTAATGTTTTGATTTAAGAAATGTAGTGATTTTTTTTTTTTGGCAAAAACAAATAGATAGATAGATAGATAGATAGATAGATAGATAGATAGATAGATAATGGTGAATTTTTGTGAAAAGTGTTGAAAAGAGGTTATTTTTTATTTTTTAAAAACTCACTTTTTTGTTTAAAAGATTGCCATCACTTCTATCTCAGACCCTGCAGTATCACTGCAGTAAGGCGTCGCATTTTGAACTAGTATTATTGTAATGTTGTTATAAGGATAGCAATACTAATTCAATAGTACCTGGAGGTCTCCGCTGAGACTTTGGTTCAATTCCCAACTCTTCAACTAGCCTGCTTGGTGACATTAAGCATGTCATGGCCCCTTTCTGTGGCTCAGTTTCCCCATCTGTAACATTGAGATGATACTGACGACCTTTGTAAAACACTTTGAGATCTACTGACAAAAAGTGTTGTATAAGAACTGGGCATTATGACTGGTATGTTCAGCACTGCACAAGCACATTGGAAGAGACAGTCCCTGCCCCAAAATGTGTGCAATCTAACCAGACAAGCTCGGCAATAGGATGAGAGAAAATAATATTCCTATCCAATATTGTGTTGGAAACAGCTGCACAGACGAATTCAGTGACTTGCTAAAGGTCTCACAGGAAACATGTAGCAAAGCCAAGAAATGAACCTGGATCTCCCGAGGCCTACTCTACGCCTTAAACACATGATCAGTCTTCCTCTTTGCTGCCACTCATGTTTATACTTAGAATGAAGATACTGCCAATATCTACAATGGAAAGATTCCAATCACCAGTATCGAGATATGTGGCTATTTTATGCTTTTCTTTTCTTAGACTAGAGGCAGAGGATGGAGAGCCAGGATACTTGGGTTTTATTCCTGATTCTGCTTCTGACCTTGAACAAACAACGTATCCTCTTAACCAAGTAACTGGGGGATGAGTCAGATATGTTCCCATTGTGACCCCTGTTACTTCCGCACTGCAATTAAAGATGGGAGAGACCAAAGCCAATAACATGCATGTAGACCACAATAGAAGACATCGACAGATGTCAACATAAATGTCCCTTTTTAAGGCCTCAGCCAAAGATGGCACTTAGAATCACCAATTCCAATGTGTAGGGCAATTCTCTGGCATGAAAGCAGACACCATATGTTTGCAAGAAGACACACAAGGGGACAAGAGCACCAAGCAACCCTGGTATGCATCCTGCTATGAACCTCGAAAGCAGCACAATACTTGTGCGTGGCAAAAGACAGGAGAAAAATGCTGTTGTGAAACACTGCGCTACAATGGAACTTAGCACCGCTAAAATGGACCAAATTGCAGCTGTAGTTTCAGTTTACAAACCACCAGGTGCAACTTCCGTCGGGACACCACGTGGGGTATCCTAGTGTAACCCACACGCCTCCTTGGTGTGGGGCTCTGTCCCCTCTAGTGGTACTGAGACCACTTAGAGATTAATGAGTCTCCTACAGCCTTAGCTAAGGGCCCTGTGGCTAGAGGCTCATGCATTTAACTCCAGAGGTTCCCAGGTTCAATCCTGCCCGACGATGACCGGGGTCTGTTGGTGTTACACTAGCAATGACAACAATGGGGGAGAAGTGAAGAAGCAAGCAACAACCAACCTGACCCTGCTCTACGATCCTAAGCACAAATGTACCTTCCAAAGTGCGTGATGGACCAAGAACAATGTCAACCTAGCCTGGATCACCTCTGAAAATGCAGGCAACTTCAGAAGGGAGGTCACCCCAAGGTTGCAGCATAGACTAGTGCAAGTCACAACAGAGACTGCAATAAAATCCAGGAAAGCAAAGTACCTGCCAATATTCAATTTCAGGAAAGCTTTATCTCTGAACTGGAGGAATCCATCTGTAATATTACTCCAACACATGAGCACTATGGAGAAATTTGTCTCCCTGGTGTTGAAGACTGTCCAAAGCACGTCCCTAGGGGGTGTTGGACACGATATCTACCTGGGCTTTCAGAACAAACGAGTCAATTATATAAGAGATGTTTAGAACTGTTTGACTCAGATCCCTTCGTTGAAGAAACCCTTGGGCTTGGGGAAATGCTTATGAGAGAGAGCAGAAAAGAGCAGCCGATCAATGGAATGCTTTGTGCTAGTACCCTGGCTGTTCATAACCTATACACATGCCCAGCCAGATTTCTCCAACATGCGAAGATTCATTTACACAGATGATCTTTGCATCTTTGCATCACCACTCAGTCAGGAAGATTTGAGGACACAGAGCATTCTAACTGGCTCCCTGAGCGTACTTGTAGAATATTATCATATATAGTTCCCGAAAGCCAACCCTAGGAAGACACAAGCATGTACTTTCTGTCAGTCCAAGCAAAAAGTCCAGATATCCTGGGAGGGTATAATCCTTGAGCACTATGAACATCCAGTGTACATTGAAGTCGCATTAGACGGAATGCTGGCATTCAAGGAGCACATCCAGGTGCTGAGAAGAAAAAGTGAACTCCGGGAACTGTGTACTCCAGAAACCGACCAATACAAAACAGGGAGCTGACCACAAAAGACTCCAAGCAACCAGTCTCACCGTGTGTCACTCAGCTGGTGGAGTGCTGTGGCCCATTATGATCACACCTGAGCCAGGCACACAAAATTGTCACCTAACCTTGTTGCGTGGCTTAGTTAATTCTGGGTAAATCCTTCAGGAAATATGCACCCAAGGGAGTGTTCTGTCTCTCTATGGCAGCAGTCCTCACCCCCCAGCCCCAGAACCTTCACACTGCTGAGATCACAGCAGCTTCAGAGCCACATGGAGCAATGGCTGGTAATCCTGGCTCTCCCTCAAAGGGGCAGTATACGCCTCCACGTCCCCCACATAAAGAGGCACTGAGGCATCAGACCATTCAACCGGGTGGGGGTTTGCACAGTGCTCCTCACATGCCAGCAGCTCTGCTGCAGTTCAGGGAAGTGATCACCCCGAGCCCAGCGTTTCCAAAGTCCCACACCTGCTCCCTCCATGCCCAACCCCTGGCCTGCCCTATGCAGGTGTACAGAGTGAGCACACCCCCTCAACCCCATGCAAGATCCCCAAACCTCAGCATCCCCACTCCTTGGGCAACAGGACTGCCCTGTGTCTGCTCTATGGAGGTGCATGTTCCCTAGGGGCCAGATCCTGTTCCAGTTGAACCCAAGAGCAAACTTCCCGGGGAGCATGGTTTGGTTCTGAGTGAATGGCTCTGCACTGGCTAATTACACTAGGGTATTTTTCAGTACGGAGCGTGGTCACCTTGGGTGTGAAGGCCACACCGGGTATGTCTAAACTACACCACATTGGTAATCTGGGTTTACAAGGGCTGGACCCGAGTCTCACAACTGCACTCCACAGAGCTTCTGATTCGAGTGTGCAGCTTGAGCTGCGTCCACACTGCAAAATGACAGGACTTGGACCTGAGTCACAGTAGGACTAGGGCTCCGACCCACCCCCCAGCAAGGTCCTAGGACCCAAGTCCTGAATATCTGCTGATGTGAGTCGGACTGATTTGTGTGCATGATGGAAGGGGGCTTGGGTTCAAACCTGAGTCAGAGCCTGGCCTTTGCGTGCAGTGTAGACATACTCAGAGAGTGCCCACAGCCCTTCCCTCCCCCTTGTGCCTCTGCACAGGGGTGCAGGAATCCCTTGGGCACAATGTCAGTGTAGCCAGGTGCACGCCCCACACACACCCTGATATCACAGCTGCGTGATCCCTCTCTGACTCACTGCAGAACGGCTCCCACTCTAGAAGCCCAAGTATTGCCCGCATGTTTGCAACTTGTGACTCCTCCCTTGTGAAACCCCAGTGGTTTAAAAAACGACGAAGCCTCCTCCAGGAACTGGGTCTAGAGTTGACAGGCCCTTGGACTAACAGTCACGTGGTCGGGAAAAAAATGATCAATCCTGATATAGTGGGAGAGGTTAGGATGGTCTTAGGGTTAAGGTATCAGCCTGGGACTCAGGAGATCTGAGTTCCAACATCTCTGCTCTGCCACATACTATCCTGTGTGACCTTGGGCAAGTCAAATCTTCCGTTGCCTCACTTCCCCATACTGCTTCTCTACTGAGATGCTGCAAAGAACGATTCAATGGTCTCTGAGAGGTGCACATGAACTCTGGTGACAGAAGCTGCATAAGTAGGTAGATATTGCAAATATCAGAGCTCTAATTCAAGCCTGTGTATGTGCATCTGTCTCACCATCTCGTTTCAAAACTCAGCAGGAGACCCAGTTTCTCCATCCACGTTTACATTGTATTTAACCTTTGTAATTACTGGCCAAATCATACTCTCTTGTAGGCAACAATTCGCCCACATCATCACCAGCATGGTTGGAACCCAGCCCCTTTAATACTGCCACCCAGGCTGCAATCACTTGAACTAAAGGAATTAGTCCGTCTGCCAGCAGCAGTAGTAGGCTATCTTTCAGGGGCTCAGCCATTAGCAAGGGGCGGTGACACACTCTGCCAGTGTTTTACTCAAGCAAAATTCCAACTGAAACCAATGGACGCTTGGCTTGAAAAGATTTGGCCCTCTCTCTTTAATCACACAGTGCTTCCCGATTCACTTTGTAGGGAAGACAAAACACCACGGGAGGTTTTCTTGTCCTGTAGCTGCGTCCTCAGGAAGGCCTGGGTTATTCAAATAAGTGAACATGACTTTAAAAATAATAATTAGGAAAGCCTTTAAAATGAAAGTCATACAGAAGGCTGAACAAATTCCAGAGGCCAGCGCCTCAGTGTGGTAAATTGTCCTAGCTCCAGTGAAGGCAATACGGCCAAACCCTCCGCTGATGTAAAATAACACCGCTCTGTTGAAGTCAGCGGAGTTACACAGGTTGACACCAGCTGAAGTCCTGGCCTTTAACTTTTCAGAGTAGGGCCACTTATGTTTGAGACTAGAGGAACAGCAGTGCCACGGTCTACAGGTAGGATCATGGTGGGCCTTCACCATTGTGTTATTCCAATTTGACACCACTGTAGCGCCATTGAAACCAGTGAGGTTACATTGGTGTCACACTGGAGTGCCGTAGTGGTGAATCGAGGCCTTTAAGTATCTCAAGGCTTTCGGGAGGGGGTAACCCAGGATCTCATATCACTAAACTGGTGGGTGCAACATCTGGAAAGCAGGGGCTGGTACTTAGACAGCTATCTGTGCATTGTGTCTGTCTGAATCAGCTGGTACTAAGCAGGGCCAGGCCTGAATCAAAGTCCAAGGTCACAACAACTCCAGACTTTTGATGACTTCGGACCTTGATCTGAACTTACAGCTTGAATCCAAGTTTGGCGTGAAGCTCTGTGGGTCAGGGCCCGTGTGTGTTTTTTGTCTACTCAATGCTGTTACGCAAATAATAATCGGTTGCAGATTCTGTAAGCAAAGCTGCCAGGCGGGTTAGAACCCGCCGCCCATCTGACTAAGGGCTCTGGCTCGTTTGACCCAGGCAATGTGAGCTCATTGTGGTTTCTAATTCCTGACCTGCTGCAAGAGTCAAGCTGGGTAAGATTACACAGCAGATACGGCGGCAAACTCAAGCAGACCCCGATGACAGGATCTTAGCAAATGATGACTGTAATTCATATACCTGCTGATTGGCGCTGCTCTCCCTGTGGAATCCAATGAAGGCAAATTTCCTTCATTCCCCGTCACCTCCCTCCTGCCTGACATTCAGAGCTATCGACTGGAGGCTATGGGCAAAACTGGCCTGAGCTAAGAGCTCTGTGGTCACCACCAGCCGCTGGAAATGTCCTCTGGAAAGGACAGGAGGCAAGGGAGAGTCACAGCAATACCGCCAGGTCAGATCCTCAGCTGGTGTAAATTGGCATCGCTTCCTTGACATCAATGGGGCCGCTCTGATTTACTCCTGCTGGGGATTGGGCACATCATTTTATGTCTACACAGTAGCGTTCTTACATGCAGCAATCACTTCATCCATCCTGAAATGCGGCCATCTCTGGGGTGGGGTGGGGAAGCCAGTGCACTGCAGTGAGGGATGGGGGGGGGGAATACAGCCATCATGAACAATGGTCCAAGCTCCTACTCTTCTCCCTGAAATGAGCTCAGCAGCCTGCGGTTGAACTGGAGTCTGTTTTAGAAAGACATGCAACCACAATTGAAAGACTCCGAATCCATCATGCTCCTTGGTCATCTGATCCAACAGCTCAATCCGAAATGTTTTCCTAAAAGACAGACTCTGGTTCAAACAGGAATTATTTTGAGGGCGTCTTATGGCCTGTAAAAACCACAAGGAGTCCTTGTGGCACCTTAGAGACTAACGAATTTAGTTGGGCATGAGCTTTCGTGGGCTAGAACCCACTTCATCAGATGCATGGAGTGAAAAATACAGTAGGCAGGTGTAACTATTCAGCACATGAAAAGATGGGAGTTGCCTTACCAAGTGGTGTGTCAGTGCTAATGAGGCCAATTCAATTAGGGTAGATGTGGCCCATTCCAACAGTTGACAAGAATTGGAATCTATGAACTTTTTGAAGTACCCTTCCTGTTAAAAATGTAGCGTTCCTACAAGCGTAGGTGCTGACTCCGTGGGTGCTCTGGGGCTGGAGCACCCATGGAAAAAAAATCGTGGATGCTTAACACCAACTAGCCACCCGCCCATCAGCTGTTCAGTGGGCCCCACCAATCAGCTCTTCCCCCTCTCACCCCCAGTGCCTCCCGCCCACTGCTGATCAGCTGTTTGTCAGCAGGTGGGAGGCTGGGGGGAGGGAGGGAGAGGAGCAGGAGCAGGAAGAGGCAGAGAGAGGGTGGGTCCTTGGGGGAAAGGGTGGAGTGGGGGCGGGGCCTCAGGGCAGAGCGGAGGTGGGGCATCCCCTGGGAAAAGCTGAAAGTCAACGCCTGTGCCTACAAGGGCAAAATGGAACTGTATAGAATCCTTCTGGAAGGTGTCTTATTTCTACTGTGGGAAGTGGTGATCAATTGACTGGGCCTTTTATCTGCTCTTGAGAGCTGAGAATCTACGTGAACTGTGCTGAAGTCAACCCCTCTCAGAAAGTCAGAGACTAGGAGCCAGTGCTCCCGGCTGCTGCCAATAGGAAGCAAAAAGGACTGTGGATAGTGGAGAAAGCTAAGAGTCGTTTGCTTCAAGTGGTCTGCAATGGAGAAAGGTGGCGGGGTGGGGGGGGAATATTTGGCTTTAATCAATTAACCTCAAGAACTACCAAGGCTCAATGTGGTCAAGGATAAGCAAAAGGATGATCGCCACGGATTGTCTCTTGATGACTGGAAAGAAGGGTGTTTATGGTTCAGAAAGAGCTGTCTTACAGGATTAGTTTATCTGCTGCTTAATGTTTATAGGTAATGACAGATCTAGATAATCGCCAAGGGGAGGCAGGTTGATCTGCAAAAGCTGTGCCCCCCAAAATCACTAGTCGCTTTTGTACATTTAGGAGAGAGAGCTCTTAGCGCATCTGCCTCCCCAGGTTGATGATGGTCCCGCAGTGTTGCCAGTTCTACAGGTACGTCTGCGCTGGAGTGAGATGGTGTCATTTCCAGCTCTTGGAAACATACCTGAGCTAACGCTGATCCGAGCTAGCGCACAAAAACTAGAAGTGTAACTGTGACGGCACAAGTGGCGGGTAGGACTAGCCACCCGAGCATGTGCCCAGGGTCTGACATGGGACCATACTCGAGGAGGCAAGCCCCTCTTGCCACTTGTACTGCCCCAGCTACACTCAATCAAAGCTAGCATGAGTATGTTTCCAAGAGCTGGAAATTACATCATCCACCTCCAGCATACACACACCCTAAGTATGGAAAATACCATGGTTATGTCAGTTACCTGGGGCAGCGAACACTGACTAGTTCTTGATACCCTCCGGCTAGCCTGTATACTGCCGAACCTCGCTCGTTCCCATTCTGCTAGTCCACAGGCTCCATAAGTCCTATACAAACACGTGGTGGTCTCTCCAGCCATGCAGGCCTTTAACAGGAGGTGCTGTAGTGAGGGCTTGTATGATATACATGACTGAACATTGACTGGTCCTCTACAAAGTATTGTCAGGAAGAATTAAAAGCAAGGTACCGTTGCGGGATAAATGTACAAAGTAAGTTGGGTGGTACTTGCTCTTTGCATGGCGTGCATTTCCCTTCTTGCTGATTTGCAAATTACAATAATTTGCAATAGGTCTCATAATCATTCCTGGGAAATAGCAAGGGTTTGCTGTGGGTGTATATACATACACATATCACGTCATACATAGGGAACACACAGAGAGATAGGTTCAGGAACCCGGTCTGTCTGAGCTGCTGAAGTAGATTAGAGTGAAACAGACAACGTTCACAGGCCTGTGAATGCCAACATACCTCACTACTAGCTTATTATGCCCCAGGGTGCACTGCTGTGCCCTGGGAAAGACACGATTAAGCAATTTCTGCTAGTGCCAGATTCTGATTCATTTTCATGCCTCCTCTTACCCTAAGGCCAAGTTGGCTTGGGCATCTTTTCCCGATTCTTCCCAAGAGCAGTACCAAAGGATCGAACCCTTTTCCCCCTTTCACTTCACTGATTTGGGTCCTATGTTACACAATAAGGCGCACACAAATTTCTGGTATGTATTCAGGTGCCCACATGCCAATTCCCTTCTGAGTCTTTGTTTCCCCATTCAGGAGGTAGGTGCTGTGTCACGGGCTTCTGTTTCTCACTAGAATGCTTGATAAAGCTCTACAGGACAGTGGTATCTAACAACCAGGACCCGGCTGCCAAAAGACAGACAGACACACTGTATCAAGCACTGGACTAGAAATAAACAGAGATGTTTTCCTATGTTGTTTTTTTTAATTGAAAATGCCATTTTTGCCAAAATTGAAACATTTTGAAAAATGCGGCAATCTCGACAACATTTTGTTTTGGGGAAAAAAGCCCCAAATGAAATATTTTGATAATGTCCAAACTTCTCTCTTTGGCATTTTCAGCGTGGAACATTTTAATTTTTCATTTCATACCAACTTTTCAAAATAAAATTCATGTTTCTCATTAAAAAATAAAAAGCTCTAAAAGGTCAGCATTAGACAGAAACGTTTCAATATTTAGCGAAACAACATGTTTCGATCAACCCAAAGTGAAGGAGTTTGGGTTGGAGAAGTTCATTTTACAGGAACAGATTTCATCTGAAATCTTTTGTTTTCGTTCCCTTTTGGAAACAGAAAATGTTTTGAAATTGCAGAATTTCCTGTGAAATGGAAAATAGGATTCTCACCCTGGCTTGTGGACTCATGAAATAACACGGAGCCACGGGTCCTCTCCAATTCCTATTAAAGCCAGTAGAAATCTCTCCATTTACTTCAGTGGGATTTGAATAAGACCCAAGGTGGATCGGTTGGAGTGTGGTACGGGAAGATGCAATGAAAGACAGTGCTTTGGTGTCTGCCTGGCATACAGTGGATGAAGGGCTGAAAGGACAATTTATTAATTCCCTCTATGGAACATGCTTATTTTCCAGCTTTAGGGCCATGGCTGGTGAGGCTTAAGGGTCCCACGGTAACTTTGAAAGATGCAGAAAATATGATCCAGAAAGGACTAAAAAAAACCCCAAGGGCAGTGTGTATGAGGCCTTCCAGAGGGGTTTGTAAACTTGTCCATCTACCTACCCTCCTGGAGCATAAGAATCGCAACTCTCTTGGCCAGGGTATTTCCTGTCCTATAGGGTGAAGTTCATTGAATCACACTGAGATCCTGTAAATGAAACCCCCTTTCCAAAGCTCCATCCATCCATGCATCCATCCATCCATCCAGTGAGTTCTGGATCAGGCCACCACCTGTCATAGAATCATAGAATATCAGGGTTGGAAGGGACCTCAGGAGGTCATCTAGTCCAATTCCCTGCTCAAAGTAGGACCAACACGCGACCAATACTGTCTTGTTGTTCCCTTGTACTCCCTGTCACTCTGTCTGTATCCATCTGTTGTCATCAGTCTTATACTTAGATTGTCAGCTCGTTGGGAGAGGGATGGTCCTTTTGTTCTGTGTTTGTACAGAACCTAGCACAATGAAGTCTTAGTCCCCGACTGGGGCTGCTAGGAACTATGATGATACAAATACTAATCATACCTCTGTTTATCTAGGTTCCAATATTTGGGACGAAGGTACATTTATTTCACGTACATTTAATGTTTTTCATTTGCCCAAGCACAGCTCCAGGTGCCCATTGGCAGAACCTCCCTGACTCCGAACCTGTCGCTGCAATCACCGCAAGCATTATTATTGTTTATATCTATTGTGTTAGCACCTCGGGGCTGTGACTGGGGAATCAAAGCTGGCTTGTGCTAGGCGCTGGACACAGCTGGCCATCTAAACATATGATGAGAGACAACAGGTGGAGCAAAGCAAACAGGCCAGCATAAGCGTAGCTCACCCCCTGCCTAGCTATCACCCAGCACCCATGTGTCTTGACAGAGACAAGTTTTCATCTTCATTTCCTAGGATCACAGCCCCAAATTGTGTCCAGAAGCCCCTTTGCCTTCCTCGCACCGAAATTCTTCCGCCGAAGGTGTCCGTGAGCCCTGCTGCAATTGCACGGGGGTCCACACGGCCTACTCACCAGGCACCATTTTCACTGACAGTGTGAAACAAGACCTTGTCAAGGGCACATCTTTAAGCACTGCCTGCCTGCAGGGTGTGCTCATGCCCGTTCTTGCTTAATGAGGACTAAAGGAGTCAGTGGGGGGAGTAAAGGACGTAAAGGAGTCAGTGGGGGGAGTAAAGGATGTAAAGGAGTCAGTGGGGGGAGTAAAGGAAGTAAGGTTTCAAAGGAAGAGGCCAGAGCAGCCCCCTTCATTTATACTTGAGTACATTTAAAAATCAAGACGCACACTGGGGCCAGATCCTCATCTGATATAAATCAGTTTAGCACTGGGATCAATGGAGCGACACCAATTTACTCCAGCTGAGGATCTGGCCTGTCTAATAACAGTCAGTGAAATAAAGCTGGGCCCCTTATTCCCAGTGACTTATCATGAGTTCCTGGCGCTACAATCTGACCCTATGGAAATACATAACAGCTATGGAGGAGCTGGGGGAAAGAGTCTCCGGAGGAATCGAAGGCCTCATGTAACCCAGGGAGTCTCCTGCGATACTGGGTAGCAGTTGGCTGAACTTGGCTAAGAACTAATCCAGAGCTCTCCGAAGCCAACGGGAAGACCCCCTTTGCTGTAAATGGATCAGGCACCCAGAGAGCTGCTGTTCCCTTCATAAATGTAAGCATGAATCAACGTCAATCAGTGTCCCTTTAAATGTGTACCTACCCTGTGGCAACAGTTCAGAATAAGCTTGTTAAGTTCTGCAATTCCCTTCTCCCTCGCTGCCGAGGATGATGATGATTAATTATTATTTTATTGCTGTAGAATCTAGGTACCCCAGTCCCAGGCTAGAACCCCATTGTGCTACGCATGGTACAAACACAGGACAAAAAGGCAGACCCTGTCCCAAAGATCTTAGGCTCTAAACCAGGGGTCAGCAACCTTTCAGAAGTGGTGTGCCGAGTCTTCATTTATTCACTCTAAATTTAAGGTTTCGCGTGCCAGTCATACATTTTAACGTTTTTAAAAGGTCTCTTTCTATACGTCTATAATATAGAACTAAACTCTTGTTGTATGTAAAGTAAATAAGGTTTTTAAAATGTTTAAGAAGCTTCATTTAAAATTAAATTAAAATGCAGAGCCCCCTGGACTGGTGGCCAGGATCTGGGCAGTGTGAGTGCCACTGAAGATCAGCTCATGTGCCGCCTTCGGCACCCGTGCCATAGGTTGCCGACCCCTGCTCTAAACTAATCCCACTGCCGTGGTTGCGAGGAAATTGGACCTCGCCCTGCTGAAGCAAACATAGCTTTGTAAAGAGAGCACACAACAAGCTGGGTGCAGCAGATGGGAGGACTGAACCCTTGTGGACGTGCAGACCTGCCTTAGATGATTTGTCTGCGGGGGGAAAAGTAACTTTCAGAAGCCCCGTAGAGGCAACGAACTTTCTAATCGCAACAACCCGGAGTGGTGTTTCGAGGCACGAGGCAGACAGCCCTAATGGGTTCAGGGAGCGCTCGCTGCTCATCCACTGTGATAAACAGAGCTACTCGTTCATCAGAAACGGTGACACGGGAACAGAAGGTTCCTCTTGGGTGAGTCTGGCCATTTGTCGCGTTTTACAATTACATTCCCTATTCGGGAAAAACAAAATCCATCTCCTTAATATCTGCCGCCTGCGGGCAGACGTGTGGGACACGAATCTGAGTGAGAAACAAAGGGGAAATTCGTCGCTGCCTCGCTAAATCTGGGCTGCCCCAATGGATGGGCAGTGGCCTGATCCAGGATTCAGTCTAGCCAGAGCACAGAACACTCTGGCCACCCCGTGTCCTGCCCTTAATCTGCCTCTCCCCCCATACTACAGCAGGGGGGATATAGGGCTGCCTCTACCATTCCCGCCACCACTGCAAACTCACCAGGGGAACTCACCAGGGGCTGTTTCCTTACCCTTTTACTCCACCAGCACAGCATAAAGGGGCCTCAGCAGGAGAAAGAATTGGCCCCAGAGTGCCTAGATAGTATCGGGGGGGTGTGCATTAGAAGGGCAGTAGATAGATAGATAGATAGATAATTATTATGTGCCTAAGACCCCAACGGCGATTATGCTGGGCGCTGCACAGACATCTGTTAAAAGGCAGTCCCTGCCCCCAAAGAACCGGCCAGCTTAGGTTAAGCTGACACATGATAGGAGGCTGAAGCAAACCAGCAGGAGTGGGTGGAAGGATGGGGTGAGAGGCTGCTTTGTCCTAGAAGAGAAAGACAATTTGATTGTTACGGTGCAGTTGGGACACAGGCGATGTGGGTTTGAGTTCCCTGCTCTGCTACAGACTCGCTGTGTGACACCGGAAAAAGCACTTACGTCTACACTGCCCTGTAAACCCAGGTCTGTGGGACCCGGGCTTGTGGAGTCGGTGTTTACAAGCCCTTGCTTGAGGGTCCACACTGCATTGTAAACCTGGGTTCACAAGTCCTGGACCCGGGCCTCACAGCTGTGCTAATGCAGCCATACTGCACTATACAGACCTTCCGGCTCAGGTCTGTGGCTCAAGCTGCATCCGCGCTGCAAAATGACAGGGCTTGGACCTGAGTGACACTGGGACTTGGGTTCTGACCCACCCCACTAGCAGGGGCCTAAGACCCATGTCTGAGTGCTTGCTGACCTGAGTCAGACTGATTTGGGTGTGGACAGAAGTGGGGCTTCGGCTCAAACCTAAGTCAGAGCCCAGTCTTAGTATGCAGTGCAGACATACTCTCTCTGCCTCAGTCCCCCATCTGTGCAATGGGGATAACAGCACTGCCCTATCTCACAGGGGTGTTGGGAGGCTAACTAGTAAAGCCCGTGAGGTGCTCATGTAACCCACACACCTGCTGGGTGGGGTGTTTTGTCCCATCTAGTGGCACCAAGACTGCTTAGAGAGATAAAATGAGTCTGTGCTACAGCCTTGGCTAACAGACGGTTGGTTTTTTGGCTCATGCACTAAGCTCCAGAGGCCCCAGGTTCGATCCCGTCCGCCCACGACCGGGGTTTGTTGGCGTTACACTCAGATACTATAAGAACGGGGCCATATTAGCACCTAAGGGAGACATGGGTAGACTCCAACAGGGGGATGTGAAGGACTCAACTGGCATCACAACTGTGCACTGAAGGAATTGATGGCCTATTTTATAGAAGTATTATTTCCTCCAGAAGTGCCCCCGCCGCAATCAATAAATACAAATAACAATAACGAATGCCTTGCACATGTATAGGCCCTTCCCTCAACAGATCTCAAAGCACTGGGCAAGCCATCACGCCCACAGCATCCCAACAGCCGTGTGAGACAGGATGCCCATTTGACAGCTGGGGAAACCAAGGCATGGAGCAGTTAAGCGATTTGCCCGAGGTCATGCAGGGAGGGAGTGGTAGAGCTCTCCTGTGCCTCACAGAGGGAGAAATAGGCGGCTAGTGATACTACTTCCTGCCCAAGAACAAGAGCACATTCTGCGATCAGGGGGCAGCCACGGTGTAAGGGGGGCAGGGGCATAGGGGTGTACAAAGAAATTTGGGGATAGAAGGGAAGAATGGGAGGGGAAGACAGATGAAAGGAGGTTCTTATGGCTAGTTGACAGGCTCGGGAGTCAAGAGAGCTGGGTTCTCTTCCTGGGTCTTCCACTGGCCTGTTTGGGGACCTTGGGTAAGCCCGTCACCTCAGTTTTCTCATCTGTAAAATGGGGGTAATAGTACAGGCTGGCGTCCCATGTAAACGAAAGATCCTGGCTAGAAACAGCAGCATGAATGTACTATTATTGGATGAGGGAAGGAAGGGGACAGGCTGATTCAGAAAGTGCTGCTCATTTCACGTGCTTTCCGCTGCCTTGAAGGACTTGGCAAAAACAGTGAAGTGTTTTCCCCTTGGCTTCCCATGGAGCTTTATCAGGATCACCAAATGCTTTTCTGGCTGGGTTGGGGGGTGGTTGGGTTTTTTCGCCTGTCTTTTCCAATGGGAAGTAACAAGAGTTTGAGCAGAGCCCACAAAACGCTGCCTTGCTGCAAACAACCCCTGATGTCAGAAGGGAGAGAAAAAGGAAACCTTGCTTTCTGATGCAAAGCGGTGACGTGTTCCCGACGCATCCTTCCCCATTTCCCTCCTGGCGATGGATGCCATCAAGCCCCCCTGGCAGCCGCGTCCCCATACGCTGGGACGTGTCCTGATCGGTTTCACCCTAACCTGCACCAATGGGGGGGAACCATGCTGTGTCCCCAACAAAGTGGCAGCTCCCTCGTGTGCCGAAAATACAGACCCACCCCTGGTTCCCCCTGCCTCAGTGGTTGTTTCGTTTTTCTGTGCAGATACCTTCGAAAAAAGCGAGGGCCGGCGAGGCACCTCAAAGCAGAGGGTTTTACAGCTTAAGCAAAGCCCGACCTCTGACCCGCCCCCCCATAGGGGAGCAATAATTGTTGACAGGGCTGGAAAAAATGTTCTCATTGTGAATATAAACAGGCTGGACAGAGCTTCAGCCACTGCCAGATGTTACTGGGAAATGTTTAGGATCGGAGTCAACATATGAAATTTCCATCACATTTTTATTAATAAAAAAAAAGGGGGGCTCTGGGTGGTAGGTTCTTTTCCTTTTCGTCGACACCGACGTCAGCAACATTCTGCCTCCTTTTATTCGAATGTGACTTTTTACATGCTATCTGGGATTTAAAAATAAACCAATGTTGATCGCCGGAATGCTGGGCGTGACAGAAGCTGTCACGTCCGTTTTCTTATTTCCCCCCCCACCTTCCCTTCTCCCCGCGGCTTGCGAGCCCCTTACGCACACTGCCGAGCCATTACTCACCCATGCTGGGATTACTCAGGGGAGTAACTGCTCAGCAGGGTAGGGAATTCCCAGCCGAGCCCTTGCTCTGTAACTTTCCCCTAGCGGTTCTGATCAAACAGCCTGATGAACGTGAATGAAAATTGCAAGCAACCTGTTGTTTCCGCAAATCCAGATTGGATCATATGATGGCTGTGTACTCATGTTGCTTAACACACGGCTGGAAGGCGCTCAGAGGCCATGCTAATCAATGTGGTATAAGAACATAGATCGACTCCAATAGATGCTGATGGTGTGGCTTGCTCAGAATCCACCCGGATTTCATCCCTTGCAATTGCGTTGGATCAGGCCATTCATCCTTTCTCAGTTCCCTGCAGCCTATCAGGCCATCAGGTCTATTTTCAGGGTACGCCCAGTCTCCTCATGTTCCTTTGCCCCTTCGCCTCTTTCCATGCACAGCGCCATACAATTGACCCGTCCTGGGGTTTTAAGGGCGTTGGGCACCCATCTCCCATTGGGGAGCTTTCCAGCTCCTAGATTTCTATCTTCAGGAACCTCTCTCCTGGGCGAGGCATTGAGCTGCCTCCCCTGAGGGAGTGAGGGACAAGCTGGCATGCTGCTGTGCTGTGACACGCTCGCATTTAACCTCACTCGGTGAGAGCTGAGCGCTGTGGTAGGGTTTGTCTCTGCAGTGGCCCACCAGGGCACGACTCATCCAGCCACAGGTCTCTGCTGATGTGTCGCCGTCTCTATGAGGTAGCAGTGCCAGGAGCCGCCAGCCGAGCCACACTTCAATCCTACCCTTCCGGGGCGTTAGGGTCCAAAGGAAATCAGGAGCCAAGAAACCACAACTCAAAACAGGGTCATCCCAGGCATCTTCTGTGGGATCCTGCCCTTCTATTCAGGGCTGGTCCATGCTTCAGCTGATGCCCAGGGCCCGGCCGTTCCTTTCAGCAGGAGGTTTGTCTGACCAGTAAGCCAACTCAGGGCACAGTTGCACTTAAAATACTGCCTCAGCGCAGCTGCACTTTAATGGAGACACTCTGAGCCGACGGGAGAGAGCTCTCCTGTCTGCGTAGCTAATCCACCTCCCCGAGGCAGAAGCTATGTCGATGAGAGAAGTTCTCCCATTGGTGTAGGGGGGTTAGGGCATTATAACTATGTGGCTCAGGGCAGTGGATTTTTCACATCCTTGAGCGACGTCGTTATAGCGATATAGGTCCATAGTGTAGACCAGACCTTAGTCTCTGGGCTGCAACCCCAAGTCGCTCTCATCAAAATAAGCAGACCTCTGCTCTCCTGACGGGGCAACCCTGAACTGGGCTATCTCCTCCTTTGAACACCCTTCTCCAGGCCTGACATATACTGCAGGGGTAGCAGGGCCTACTGGGTCCACAGACTCTCCTGAACTCTCTCCTGAGGCCTCTCTGCCCTGTCACAGGAGGCTAATCCCCTTAGGCCTGTGTGAGAATTCCCGGCCTCATGAGTAAGGCTACGATTATATCATGGCGGTCATGGAATCTGTGACTTCCAGGGACCTCTGTGGCATTTTGCACTTCAGCCCTGGGGCAGCGGGGCCGGAGCTGTCAGCTGGCGGCCCCCCTGCAGCTCCCCCCTCGCAGCTGCCCAGCCCTCGCACCTGCCCAGCCCCGGCCATTGTGGAGGGACCCCCAGCAGCTGCTGAGCTGCCACAGGTGGTGGAGGGTCCCCCAGAGCTTCCAGCCACCACCACCAGTGAGGAGACCCCGGAGCTTCCAGCCACCACCAGCAGTGAGGAGACCCCGGAGCTTCCAGCCACCACCAGCAGCGAGGGGACCCCAGAACTCCCAGCCGCCGCCGGCAGCAGCGGGGATCCAAGAGCCCCAGCAACTGTGTCTGCTGGACCCTCCTCCCTCCCCATTTTGTCAGGGATATTTTTTAGTAAAAGTCAGGGACAGGACACGGGCTTCCGTGAATTTTTGTTTATGGCCTGTGACCTGTCCCTGACTTTTATTAAAAATATCCATGACAAAATCTTAGCCTTACTTATGAGGAATGGTCAGATACTAGGAGGCTGGACGGGTTTTGCTGCATTACTCCATCAGGCAACATAAATGACTGAGCCCTATTCTTTCAGGGACTTCTCCTGAAGCAACTTGTGGGTCTGCTCCCCTGCCCAGCTTCTCAGTTCCCTGCTCCCACTCAGTGCTCCATGGACCTGGGCTCTGGTATGTCAGCCTCACTCCGTTCCCATTTTCAGGCACCGCTCTCCAGGACAAGACAGGAGCAGTCTCCCCACAGAGGAGGACAGGCCCAGGGGAGTGGGATGGAAGACTGGCAAGCCAATGTCCTGTGGCCCAGCATGACCTAACCAGAGCCTGAAATGGAGGGGAACATGCACCTTCTACAGAGCTTGCCTGATTCCTTGGTGGCCTCTCAACACCATCTAGCCCGGCGATCATGTGTTCGTCTCTTCTTCCCATGGAGTGTGGTCGTTCTCCCTGGGTGGCTGATGACAGTGAGTTGAACCAGGGGGTGTGGGACTCTGTGTTTGTGGGGACAGGGGTCAGAGGGAAGAGTAGGTGGGAAAGCTAGAGGGCATTGTGTCCGCTGTGGGGAAGCGGTGCCATTTTTGCAGCTGGGAAGTTTGGGAGTTGTCCATGGATTATCTGTGTTGACTCCACCCGGACTTTCTCCTTCCTGCCAGATCAGAGCTGCCTGTGTATAAAAGTGGGTGTGTTTCATATTTTACACGGGTAGCTTTGCACAGCTCCAGTTTATGCAGGGTAGAAGCTAGCCAAGGCCGAATATGTGGCTTGGTCACCTATTGGAAGCCAGTTGCTCTGGAACTGGCACAACAGACCAGAACCTCAGCAGGCATAAACTAGCATAGCTCTATACACTTCAATAGAAATACACTGATTTACACCAGCTGAGGATTTGGCCTATGAATATCTGAAGTCTCCATGTTGTGCTTTCTCCCCAGGAAGAAGAAGGGTTATAGCTTTAGGGGAATGATGGGGCACAAGTTTTTTTACCACCTAATGACTCTTTCTGGACCTCACAGGTTCACATCACAAACACACGGGACCAGATCCTCAGATGGGGTAAATCTATTGCAGTCAATGGCGGGAGATGCTCAGCTGATGTAAATCGGCAGAGCTCCCTTGGGGATCAGAGTCACAGCACTATTTTGTATTGCCAGTGGAAGTCTCAGCAGAGAAACCAAGGAATGAACTGGCCACAGACCTTGTCTCTAGAGAAGGTCCTTCCAAGTGAAGGCTATTACACAATCGGCTATGGCTACTGCTCATTTTTGCCATATCTATGCTGTGGATGAGTACAGAGCTTCGTTCTCCAAAGCTGCTAACGCAGCACTTTTAACCAGCACTGGAAACATTGTGGGGGGGTGGGGGGGAGAGGCAGGATGCCAGGCAAGTCTCAAAACTTGGACTGGTTTGAATGAGCACCTAATGGTTTGGATTAGAGCGGGGTTCAAGCCACAATAGCCAGAGACAGATATCCATCACTCGGAAGTTTGGGGCGCTTTGGATCCAGCAACTCGCTTTTGACCCATTTCTAATTCACTTCCTTCTGCAAAGGATCCAAAACTTCTGGATCTGCAAAACTGGACTCTGATTCATCCAGAATCTGCAAGAATCTTGACTCCCATAGAAGCAGGAGTTGTGAGGGCTTAGCACCTTATAGGAAGCTCTGACCACCGCCCAAGACTGGAGATGGAAATCTCTTTGTCACAGTATTTGGAGCATCCTTTTCTGGTCTCCATCAGGACACAGCAATGAAGATGGAAAATCACAAGAGGGAAGGAAAGAATGAGCCAGATTCTATTGACCCTCTGTCACAGTGTACGCTACTCACTGCTGTTTGGCACGCACTTCTGGTGATTAGCTCCACCTGGTTCAGCCCCACTCTCTGGTCTTCCAGCATTGCAGACCAGCTTTCGCTCCTGTCGCGGTAGGGCTGCTTCACAACTTGTCACTCCAGCCAGGATTTCCTCTTTCAGGGTTGGGCAGGGGGTGTCTTTCAAAATCTCTCTGCACAAGTGGCTTCAGGCTGTCTTCATGCCCTCTGCCCTATGTCACGCCAGCAGTCACACAGGCAGTCTTCCCATTCACTGCCCCAAACAGTACTATTCTGCATGGTAGGGGAATCCAAACCCACCTTCTACGCTGGGTTCCAGTCCAGAGGCCTACAGCGAACAGTTACATTCTGGGTCTTCACCAACTCTACTGCTATCTTCCCTGGATTACCTCCTCCCGTGCTTCTTTAACCTTCTCCTTCACCAGTCTTCCTACTCAGACCCCAGGCTCTTAGGCCTACTAGGTAAACCCTTCCTCATGGGTTCCTATGCCTTTTCTCAGGGGGTTCCTATCCCCCCCTTCCTTCTCCCTTCCCTTCTGCATGAGCCCCAGCCACCTGGGGCTGACAGCCAGAGCTCTTCAAAAAATAAAAAGGACTCAGATGACGCCTCCCTTGACACATTCCCGTGCCTTCCTTGGGAGGCCCACCCTTTGATCTGAGAACCACTGACTCAGATGTTACTTATCCTTTCCCTCCACGTTATGTCCTTCTGTCCTGACTTGCAAAGACCTTGGTACCCCAGTCCTGTCCCCCTCCTCCACAGCTCTGCTAATACACTTCAGTCCTGGCCTGCCACTTCCCTCCAGCCCGAGCGCTGCAAACTCAATTTGACCCTGACCTATGGCATGTCCTGTTACGCGAATGCTGGGCCTCTCCCAGCAATGGCTGCCCAGTGTGCCAAACTGAAGATGGTGCTAGATGGGTACTGGGAGGAGAGTCAATCTCAGCTTTACTCCTTACTTAAATCAGCTTAAAGCTCAAGTCTAGATGGAAGGAGAAAGTGACCCCCTGGACCTGCTGTCTCACCTTCTGCTGGGCTCTGTAATAACAACCGCTAGCTCTTACACAGCACTTTTCATCATTAGAAATCAAAGTGGGGGGAAGTATCATTATTCCCATTTTACAGATGGGAAAACAGAGGCACCGAGCTCTACCCAAGGCCACACAGCAAACCACTGGGAGAGCCAGGAATAGACTCGAGAGCTTCTGAGTCCCAACCTAGTGCTCTAAGCACCTGACCACACTGTCTCCGTGAGCAGGCTGCTCTCCATTTATATTCCTCCCATAGAACTGCATTGTACAAAGTCTAGGGTAAGACTGTGGCTTGAGGCTACAACCTGCAACGGGGGCTGGCATGTACCCAGGAGTATTGTGCCTGCTGTTGGCACAATTCACCCATGAGCACGGGACCTGAATGGTGCCTGGCCCTAGTTTAACAAGGACAGGGAGCTCCTTGGGTTCTTTTTCCCTTTTGTTTAGAAACACAGGGCACCAGATAGGCCTTAGCCACAAATGACGAAGAAGAAGACATGATTTGCCAGACTGGAGCAGACTCTATGTCCATCCAGCCTTCTACCCTGCTTCTAATAGAGTTCACTACGTCGCTGTGCCCCTCCCCAGTCCTCTTTTCATCTCACTGCCTGTGCAATGCTCTCCATGGACGGCATGGAATATCCTCCTGACCCCTACGGGAGTTCAGCCGGTGTTCAGAAGCATGAAGCTTGATCCCCTTGTCCAACTGTTAGTTTGGAGAGCTACAGCCATTGTTAATGACTTTAAGCAACCCCGGGACAAGATGGGTGAGGTAATATCTGCCCAGACCTGAAGAAGAGCTCTGGGTAAGCTTAAAAGCTTGTGTCTCTCACCAACAGAAGTTGGTCCAATAAAAGGTATTACCTCACCCAGCTTGTCTCGCTAATATCCTAGGGCCAACACGGCTACAACAACACAGCAAACATGAAACAATCCAGTCCTTTCACAGTGCCAGGCAACAGCGTCTCTCTCAATAACCTCCAGTGGCAGTGAATACCTTACCATGACTATGCAGGGTTGTTGTAGCCGTGTTGGTCCCAAGCTACTAGAGAGACAAGGTGGGTGAGGTAGTATCGTTTATTGGACCAGTAAACGATATTACCTCACCACCTTGTCTCCCTAATACCATGACTATATGGAGTGACAGTCTGCTAAAAAAACAAGTGATTCTAAGTGTCTGTCTGAACAAGATTTGAGGGAACTTCCCTCTTTGGTAAATTTGCTTCCTTAAAAAAAAAGATGACCAAACTCACAACTCTGCTTAGTAATAGCACCATTGTATACTTTGCAGTGTTGTGTGTATGTTTTCCATTGCCCTCTTCGGAACACAAACAAACTATTCTACTGTGTTTCATAAGCGCTGTGCTACCGTTAACCAGGGAAGATTCTCCTTTAACTCAAGGAACAGATGGCTGTGTCTTTGCAGGATTTGGGGCCCATCAGCAGGAAGTTCAGAATGGCTGAGTGTGCAGCACCGTGACAACCTGGACGTCTCCATATGGCCATAGAGTTGTTATTCTTAGCCCTGGTCTACACTGGGGGGGAGGGGAATCGATCTAAGTTATGCAACTTCAGCTACGTGAATCACGTAGTTAAAGTCGACGTACTTAGATCTACTTACCGCGGCGTCTTCACTGCCGTAAGTCGACAGCTGACGCTCTCTCGTCCACTCCGCCTGCACCTCTTGCCGAGCTGGAGTACAGCAGTAGACGGGAGAGCGCTCGGGGGTTGATTTATCACATCTAGACTAGATGCAATAAATCGATCCCCGCTGGATCAATCGCTGCCCGCCGATCTGGCGGGTAGTGTAGACATTAGTGCTTTTCATCCTAAAGTGCTATAGAAATGTAGGGCTATTGGTGTAAACTCTATTGACGTCAATTGAGTAAATGCCAGCAGAGACTCAGGGCCCTTAAATGTATCTACCATTGAAATTAAGCCACTTCTGGGTAACAAGGAGCAGCTAAGGCTCTGGTTCAGCAAAGCCCTAAAGTACGTACTTAACTTTAAGCGTGGGAGCAGTGCCTGTGAAGTTCAATGGTTCTACTCGTGAACTTACTTTTAAGCATGTGCTTAGGACTTTATCTGAACAGAGATGGGATTGTTCAGATGTTTAACGTTAAACATGTGCTTTTTAAGTGCTGCGTGGAATCAAGCTCTAAGAGCAACACTAGTCAGTGTTATACGTGCCTTACCCTACACCGTAGACAGTACTCAGAACATCGTATTAACACAAGCTGGAATTCGGCTGGGATCCTGGCACTAAGACCTCCTACTCTTGCATAAAGCCCCATTGGCTCTCGAATGCCAAAAGTCCCATTTACCTTCTGATCTCTTCCAGCGTGGGCCCTCCTCCCATTGCACTGAGACAATGCAGCTCTGACTCAGAGGGCAGGTTGCCACTTTTTGACTCATCATCTCAGCTTTCCACAGCAGATAGGTGTTCCCAGGAGAACTCGTGTGCGAATGTTCATCCAGCCTGACCCTTCTGAGTTTGGGAAAGCCAGAAGGAGCCCGGCAAAAAGTTCTGACGCGAGCAAGCAAAGAACTTTGCTGAGAGAGGGAAACAAGAGGGCAGCCCAAAAGAATTAGTTTCTTAATAGCTCCCTAGTAGGCCCTTGTGGCCCTAACCCTAGCCAGAGCGGCTGGCTGCATAGTCAGATCTAAGGCAGCTTCGTATACACCCAGCTGGGTCTAACTGACCTGTGAGTCATTTGTTTTGTTGGTTGCTTCATTTTTATTTCCCTGTCTTTAGTCGCAGGGCTTCAGAAAAGTCTTTGTCAAATTGCTCCACTTTCACAATTTTGCAAACTCGAAACCAGGCACATTTAGACTGAGCAATCTTTTGCAATTAATATTTTAGTAGGTACGTTATTTTCCTTCAGTTGCAGGCCTAAACTGTTTTGCTAACAAGTGGTATGTTTTGCCCCAGAAGTGGCTGCATTTCAGGGGTAGATGAAGCGATCCTTGCCTATATCCGTGTGTTATGCTTCCAGAGCAGCTTGATGTCCTATGGGGTGAAAGGGGCTTTACACATGTAAATGCACCGAAGTGCAAATCACACAGGACTACTGAAATTTCTGGCAGGCATACCTCATGGCTGCGGTATGTTTTCCTAGGGGGGATTTTAATTGTAACAGTGGTGTAATGCCCAGCATGGGGAGACGTGCTTTAGCCATGCCATACCTTTCCCTCCTGTTTCAGCAATATAAACCTAGACCTAAGGGAACCTAACCCTTGTAAAGACTGGTTTGTAGCTCACTCCAGCACCAAATCCAAATATTTATTCAAAGGATGTTAGAACAGGCTCACAGCTTGCACGGTGCCCAGATTTCTCTTCATTCACTGCCTTTGTGGGAGGGGATCAGCTTTACCTTTGGAAAGTTTTATGCTAAATTCATGTCCTAGCCCCTCCTTGAGACCTCTTTGCTGAGACCAGCAATTATGGACGCTTCTGTGACAGCCAGCCACTAGGAATTAACTGCGGCGCCCCAGATCATTGCAATAATGTCACTTATGATCATTAGAACCCTGTCTCTGTAACTGCCAGCTTAGTCCACAGCCGGCTCGTTCGCCACTGAAAGCCTGCACACCTCCAGCCTGAGCACAAGGGTTAAATGCCCTAGCTAACAGCTGTAGAGGAGTCATACCCTCTGCAGCTCAGGTACCGAGGGGGAAACATCAGGCACACTGAACAGAGGGTTATAGATGCACTAAAGAGTTGAACTGGTGCATTAGGCTCAGAGTAAGCACACCACGCCCACCATGCTTGGAACCACTACAGTACTTGCCACAAGTGTTGTTCTAAACCATTTCAGTTGCAATGCCTTCTGGGCATAGGCGCCGACTCCGTGGGTGCTCTGTGGCTGAAGCACCCACGGAGAAAAATTAGTGGGTGCTGAGCACCCACCGGCAGCTCCCCGTGGCCCCGCCCCCCCTGCTCCAGCTCACCTCCGCCTCCTCTGCGAGCGCGTCGCCGCGTCCTGCTTCTGCCCCCTCCCTCCCAGCGCTTGTGCCGCGAAACAACTGTTTCGCGGGGCAGGGAGGGAGGGAGGAGGAGGGGGAACACGGCACACTAGGGGAAGAGGCGGGGCCGGGGTGGGGATTTGAGGAAGGGATCCAATAGGGGCAGGGAGGGGGTGGAGTTGAGGTGGGGACTTGGGGAAGGGGTTGGAATGGGGGCGGGGCCAGGGGCGGGGAAAGGGTGGAGTCGGGCGGGGCCAGGGGTGGGGGGGCACGAGCACCCACCGGCGCTGGAGAAAGTTGGCGCCTATGCTTCTGGGAGAAACGTTATCTATCCCAGAGCCAGGGCCGGCTTTAGGAAGTGTGGGGCCCGATTCGAATACCCAGCAGTGGCCGGGTCTTCGGCGGCACTTCGGCGGCGGGTCCTTCACTCACTCCGGATCTTCCGCGGCACTGAAGGATCTGCCGCCAAAGTGATGCCGAAGACCCAGACCGCCGCCGGGTGAGTAAAAATTAAAAAGTTAGGCACTCTTCTTTAGGGCGTGGGGCCCTCTTAGGCACAGGGCCCGATTTGGGGGAATCGGGGGAATCGGCCTAAAGCCGGCCCTGCCCACAGCTCCCAGTCCACCTCTTGGAAGCAGTGGACCCTGGGATGTTTTGAAAGGCTACCAGTACCCTGTAGGACAACAGCAGGAGGACTACTGGAACTGTTTTTATGCCAGCACCCTCTCTCCCCACTGGTACAGACTGAACGGGTGGCCAGCAAGTCTCCTCCCACCTGCACTGGGAGCACTTCTGTGTGTGGATGCCATATGTTTCACAATCATTCTGGAGGCACCACACAGGTCTTGGGGTGGTGAGGTTCCCTAGTGCATGTAGCACCCTGTGTGGAACTCGGAAGGAGGAGCACATGTTGCAGGAGGGAAGAATTTGGAGGAGGCGCCCAGAAGTCAGTCTGTGTGCACATGACTGGAGTGAGCTGTAGTTCCAGCATCTCTATAAAGAGACAATTTAGTTTTAGGCACATGGAATCCTCTCATGTTATTACTCAGCGCATAGTATAAGAAACGGTGCAGGCAAGGCCCAGCTAGTAACAATTTCTTAGACTGTAAGTTCCTGTGCACAGGGACTCTTTTTGTTCTGTTTGTACAGCTCAACAGGTTCCTGATCCATGACTAGGGCTTCTAGGGTCTACTGCGATACAAATAATACAGCATAATAACAACCAGCGCGGATCGAACACTGAGGAAATGATTCTGAGGGGAAAAAACTGAAAGTCGGGGGTTTTTGCAGTGTTCAAAACGGAACCATTTTCCATGTTCCACGAACTTGGCTGCGATAGTATTCATGGGATATTTTAATCAAAATGACGATCAAAATCATTTTTAATTGTTTTTTTTCTCATTTATCAGAGGAAGTTAGGAGCCGAAATCCCTTTGGGGATCTGGCTCTTACTCTGTCTGTGCCTAGGGTGACCAGACAGCAAATGTGAAAAACCGGGATAGGTGATGGGGGGGTAATAGGAGCCTATATAAGAAAAAGACCCAAAAATCAGGACTGTCCCTATAAAATTGGGACATCTGGTCACCCTATCTGTTCCTCACTTCCCCCTCTGTAAAGTTGTGAGGATAATACTTCTCTCTCCCACCCTTCATCTGGTCTGTTTAATTTGTAGACTCTTTGGGGCAGCAACCATCCCTCTGCGTCTGTACAGCACCTAGAGCAATCAGAGCCAGATCTTAATCGGGGCCTTTGGGAACTACTGCAATGCAAATAATAGTCACGCGACCCATGGCTCTGCTCTTCCTCTTTCCCAGGGTAACATCGTTTGTTAGAGCTGCTGCGCTTGCCCCTCTGGCATCTCACAGCCCTGAAAATCCTGATATTCTAGAGGTATCCCTGAGCGTCCCCTCTCCCCAGCCTGAGCTATGTAGACACTGAGAAATGAGTGAGAGAAAAGCTCCCCCAGGCCATCTCTCTGCCAATGGAAGAGAGTTCCCCACAGTCACAGGCTAGCATCTGAGCTCAGTTCAGGCAGGTAACATCTCACTGATGCTCTACTATTTTCAGATATCCAGGCCCCCTGCCTAGCAGGAAATTTGTCCAAACACATACACCCAGCAGAACACCCACATCCACACACACACCTTTTGACTTTGGCATCCCACATAGATATCAAATCCTTTATCGCTTTTGGCAAAAGGAGAAGGGCTCAACTTTATTTTAAGGTGGTTAAGCACTGGAATAAATTGCCTAGGGAATCTCCATCAGTAGAGATTTTTAAGAACAGGTTAGACAAACACCTGTCAAGGATGGCCTAGACAATACTTAGTCCTGCCATGAGTGCAAGGGACTGGACTAGATGACCTCCTGAGGTCCCTTCCAGTTCTGTGATTCTACGGCCCTTTATCTTGTGAGTCTTGGACTTATTTATTCGTGTGGCTCGCTTGTTATCCTGAGAGAACGGGCTGCAAATCCTGTAGTGGGGGGCTTGAGCTCCTCCTACTGGTGAAATGCCGTCACTTTCCGAGCTTAACCTCCAGTTCAGTATCTAAAATGTGAAAGACTCAGGGTACGTCTACCCTGCAATTAGACACCTGCGGCTGACCCGGGACAGCTGCCTCGGGCTCACAGGGCTCGGGTTAAGGGGATGTTTAACTGCAGTGTAGGCATTCGGGTTCAGGTTGCAGCCTGAGCTCTGGGACCCTCCCACCTCGCAGGGTCCTAGAGCCCAGGCTCCAGTCCGAGCCTGAATGTTTACACTGAAATGTTACAGCCCCATAGCTGGAGCCCCAGCCAGCGGACACAGGCCAACTGTGAGTGTTTAAATGCAGTCCACTTCGGGTCCATTACAATAAACCCCTGAGTCCTTTAGTGACTGTTATGCCACAGGATTATGGCAATAATTTTGTGGGGCTGAATTCCAGATTTTAGACCAGTGTTTAGCAGAGGGAGAATAAACACTAGATTACCAACAAACTAACAACAATATCAGGTGATTACGCAGCATCGTTTGCCCACCAGAGTGTTTAACAAATTATTAAATGATTCTCTTCACCCACCACTGAAAGGCAGCCACCTCTGGAATGCAACACAGCAGCTGCTCAGCAGCGCTGCATAACAGTTTGGGAGAGGAAATGCTATCCCACCATGACGGCAGGATTCCAGCATATGGGTCCAGATCGGGAAGGATCCACCGCCAACTGAGATTAGCTCCTCACAGTTCCAACCTGCTCTCCCAGGTAAGAAGATTCTTTCTTGTTCTCCTGGGAGATCTAGGGGGCGCCCATTTGAGCCTCAAGTCTGAAATAAAGGGCAAGGCGTGCTCAATATGGGTCAGATCCTCAGTGGGTATAAATCGGAGGAACTCTGTTGACTTTAGTAGAGGTGCAGCAATATGCACTGGTTCAGGATCTGCTTCGTGAACTGCATTAGAACTGAGACCTTTCTAATGGGATTGTCCCCTCATGCTCCCTAAGCAGATGTCGCTAGCACAGAAGGTCCTGGCTTCTGTTCGCAATGCTGCTTGCAAGCATCCAGCTGATGGCGGTATGTATGAGGCCAGCATCGATCTGTTGCAGTTCTCTGCCTGATTTATGGAGAACGAAAGCTTTGCAGCGGCCAAAGCTAATCTTGAAAGTGAATCCAGTGGACAGTTTGATTAAAGGCCAGGGAAGCTTCTGATCTCCAGTCAAGTGCTTGCAACCCAGAGGAACATTCTTTATTTTTTCAAGATACTTCCCTGTCTGCAAGCTGTTCTATTTCATCCCTGCAAGCATCCGAGTATCAACCCAAAGAAGAGAGGGGAAATATTTAGAGCAGTCCTGGGCAGAGAGGGGCAGCGCTAGTCATTATGGAATGCAAATGAGCAAAGGCAAAATGTAGACAGAGTATTGAGAGCAAATTCCTAACAGTGCGATCTATTAGATTGTGAATAATCTCACCAGGAGAGTGGTTTCTATTCCTGGCTTTGCTAGTGACCTGCTGTATTGCAGTAGTGCCTAGAGTTTCCGACCAGGGATGAGAACCCCATTCCTCAACTTTCTGGGCCTCAGTTTCCCCTGTGCGTGTGAGGGGGAAGCGATCCTTTCCTTTATAAAATCATAGTATTGTAGGACTGGAAGGGACCTCGAGAGGTCATCTAGTTCAGTCCCCTGCATTCATCACAGGACTAGGTATTTTCTAGACCATCTAGGGTGACCAGATGTCCCAATTTTATAGAGACCGTCCCGATATTTGGGGCTTTTTCTTGTATAGATACCTATTACCCCCCACCCCCTGTCCCGATTTTTCACACTTGCTGTCTGGTCACCCTAAGACCATTCCTGACAGGTGTTTGTCTAACCTGTTCTTAAAAATCTGCAATGCTGGAGATTCCACAACCTCCCTGGGTAATTTATTTCAGTGCTTAACCACCCTGACAGTTAGGAAGTTTTTCCTAATGTTCAACCTAAACTGCCCTTGCTGCAATTTAAGCCCATTGCTTCTTGTCCTATCCTCAGAGGTTAAGAAGAATGATTTTCTCCCTCCTCCTTGTAACAACGTTTTATGTACTTGAAAACTGTTATTATGTCCCCTCTCAGTGTTCTCTTTTCCAGACTAAACAAACCCAATTTTTTCAATCTTCCCTCATAGGTCATGTTTTCTAGACCTTTAATCATTTTGGTTGCTCTTCTCAGGACTTTTTCCAATTTGTCCACATCTTTCCTGAAATGTGGTGCCCAGAAGCGGACACAATATTTGTAAAGCACTTGAGATGTATGGATGAAAATTATTAAACTTCACATCAGCCATATGTGAAAGCATTCCAATCCCGTGGATTGTCATAGACTGATAGACTTTAAGGCCAGAAGGAACCATCATGAGAACCTCCCACTCCGTTATTGATAATTTAATTATCCGATACTCCCTATTCCCTGAAACAGGGTTATGTTGTCTACTAATGACAACAATAATTCATTCAAACCTCAATTATTCAGTGTCCCTTCAGGACATTCTCCAGACTGTTCACATCCCAGTCATGACATTGACATTGTTAATTGATTATTGAAACAGCTTCATTTTACAGATGGATAAACCAACCCACGGGATTCAAGATCACAGAGTTCAGGAGCCAAGAATGGACCATAGAGACCCGAGGTCCCATCTCAAACCATTACACCACTCTTCCTCTTCCCGGTGAGGCTACAGCTGGCCAAACCTTTTCCATTAAACTTCTTTCAGTTAAAGAAAAATGACACTTTTTTCTAAATAAAAATTTGCACAATACATTTTTGTGTAATTCAAAGTTTTTTTTAATGGAAAAAACAAACAAAAAATGTTTGTTTTTAAAAAAAACTGGACAATTGTACCCCAAACTGTAAAATTGTCATAGAATAATTTGCAAATTAAAAAAACAAATCATGGAAAATGCCAGCTCGACTTGAGACATTTAAAACTCGTCTGGTAAAAGCCATAGGGAATATGCTAAGCACAATCCTGGAATGACAGGGGATAGATGTGGTGATCTGATAGGTCTTTTTGATCTCTAATTTCCATCAGTCCATTTCTGCCCTTAACAACAATAATATTTTGCACACACGCAGGGCTTTTCCTCCACAGATCTCGAAGCATCTTGCATTAGTGGGCCAACATTATACAGATGAAGGCATAGTAGCACAAAGTTGAAACTTAAATTTTCAAGTGATCTAATGCATAGGGGGTGCATCCATATTGGGTGTCCCCTGGGAAACACCTAAAGGCCCCTGATTTTAGAGGTGCTGAGCACCCAAAACTGCAATGAAGTCAAGGCAAGTCTTGGGTGCCTCACTTGAGACACATGGAGGCTGACTTCTAGCAGTGCTGCATACCCACAGATGAGGAACACAAAGTTAGTGGAGACTGCTGAAGATGTAGGTCTAAGCGCTTTAGCCACCACTGGTCATTTGGTGTTGTTTTTTCTTTTGGTTGAAAAACGGTTTTTAGAAGGAAACAAAAATGTTCAGGGAAAACTTATTTTTCCTTTTAAATGTTCTAATTTTTCAGATCACCAAACATTTTCATTTAACTTCACATTTTTGTTTTAGTTTTGGAAAGTTGAATTTTTTTCCCCCTGTCTTTTACAGACCGAGGTAGGGAGAAATTAAGCCACTCACCCTGAGTCACAGCAGAGCTGCGGTTTCAGACTAAGTCTTCTACAGACTAGTCTAGGCCCTTAATCACAAAGCCAGCCTCCTTCCATGTCTCAGAAACCCATGGCTAGACCTTCTGTGACACAGCTCCATAAACTCAACTTGTACATGGGGGATTAGCAGGCTTTCCTCATGGCACTGTTCTCAACTGCACAGCTCCAGAGGGCCTGTCTCTCTGTCCCTTAGGGGGAATGAGTCCTTAGCAGCAGCTCTTGGCATTTCTGCTTTTGTTCCCCTATGACTCCAAGCTTCCTTTTATGTCTCCTCTTTTGGAGGAACATCCTTTGGGTGGGTGTTGATCCTCCTGCAGCACTCCTCAAGCTCTGAGCACGGTCTGTTTATTTAAACTTCCATTGCATTGGGTGACCTTCCTGTGTAGCTGCAGAGAAGCGGACAATATTATCTCTCGCCTCTGGCCCAGCCCTGCAGCTCCTCTGGAGCGAGATCCTGTCACGCGCTCACAAAATCTGTGTAGCACGACAATTTGTCCTCTTATTGATTAATCACCCTCACCTTTCGACTTCAGTGAAAGCAGATTCTAGGAGGGAGGAGAAGATAAATGTCTTCCCCCTTGGAAGGAACAAACTGTGATCGTCCCCTGTAGGTTACGTCCAACCACTCATCATCCAACGATCATCTGTCACCTTTGTTTCTGCTTTGCTTGTTAGACCGTGCTAGGCTTGAGCATGACTGGAGCTGAGCACTGGTTTTCCTATTAATTATGTTTATTATCTGTGGAGGGAGGAGACCTGCACGATTTCCAAACTTCAGGCCTCATTCTGCAAATTTATTTATTATTTATATTACAGCAGCACCTAGAAGCCCTATCCAAGATCAGGTCCCCATTGGGCTAGGTGCTGTACATACTCATAGTAAGAGACAGTCTCCTTGCCTGCACGATTTTACAATCCAAATACACAGGACAGACAAAGGAAATATTACTATCCCCACTTTACAGATGGGCAGCTGACACGCAGAGAGATCAAGGGTCTGATTCAACAGCTGTTGGAGACTCCAATTGACTTCAATGTATGTTGGATGAGGCCTAAACTGATTTGCCCAAAGGCACAGAGGACATCAGTGGCAAAGCTAGGAATGGTACCGAGTTCTAGTCTAGTGCAATGGGCCTGTCCACATGCAAAAGTTGAATGGGTATCACTATTTGGATTAGAGGGGGGTCGATATTTTACTGAAATAGTTACACCAATATAGTTATACCCAGCATGGATGCAGTTACACTGGTATAAAGGTGCTTTATACTGGTAGAGCTGATTCCCTTTCCCATAGGGGAAGAGCTATAACATCATAAGCACTTTATACATTATATTGCATATATTGCTATATATATTATATCTATGGTATGTATTACAGCTGTGTCCATCTTTGGGCAAGTTGTGCTGCTTTAACTACACTAGTCTAGCTAAAACAGTACAAAGCGTATGCGTAGACAAGACCTTAGCCACAAGGCCATCTTTTGCTCCCAGCGTGTTCTCTTATTCATCCCAGTAAGCACCACTCTTAGCAAGGAATCCACTCCGGATTGGGTCCATGCCATTGAAAGCCACTCTGTTTAATAACAGGAGCTCTCGCTCTGTTTGTATGTATCACTGTGCAAGAGGTGCCTTTATTTTCCTGTTTGAGATTTGTTTATTTTTCCTTCCAAAACTGAAGCGGCCCCTGTGTTTGCTTTTTATTTCACAGGAATGGCTTTTGATCTCAGCCACCCTTCCTTACCTACTTCCACTTTCCCCTGCTCATGGCTGAATTCCAGCCAGTTTCCTTCATCCAGCTTCTTGATCTCTCTGACGGCAGTGTTGGTAGACATTAGTGATACCCGCTTTCATCCTGAAGGATCCCAAAGCATTTGCAACTACATGTGCTCCAAGCTAGACTGCACAACAATTCACCGCCTGCAAAGATATGTTTACCTGAGGTATACTATTCAACCACTAGATGCCTCTGCAGAGCATGCCAGGCAGGATGCAGTTCCTGGTAAATAATGGAGACAAAGTTGGAATCCGAGCTGACTGGAAGCCTGACTCTGATTTACCATGGGATTTCCAATGCCTTTTGTATGTCAGTTTGGCTCAACTGCCATAGTAATGTAAACGTCTGCTGATAGCCCTGGGGGGAGAGGGATAGCTCAGTGGTTTGAGCCTTGGCCTGCTAAACCCAGGGTTGTGAGTTCAATCCTTGAGGGGGCCACTTTGGGAACTGGGGTAAAAATCTGTCTGGGGATTGGTCCTGCTTTGAGTAGGGGGTTGGACTAGATGACCTCCTGAGGTCCCTTCCAACCCTGATATTCTATGATTCTATAGCCCTTGGTCAGATAGCTTTGGTAGTGCAATGAGATCCAATCCCCCAAATTAAATAGGCTACTTGTTATTATGGCACTCAATTATTATAGATTATTATTTATATTACAGTACCAGACAATATCAGGGCCCCATTGTGGTAGGTAATATGGGTGTGTGTCTATATATATATAGACACACACATCAAGACAGGCTTCCTGCCCTGAAGAGCTTGCAGTCCAAATACCCAAGAAAGACAACAAGTACAAAAAAGAAGGTTTATTACAGTGTTTCTCAAACTGGGATTGCTGCTTGTGGAGGGAAAGCCCCTGACGGGACGGGACGGGTTTTTTACCTGCCCCGTCCGCAGGTCCGGCCGATCGCGGCTCCCAATGGCCGCGGTTTGCTGCTCCAGGCCAATGGGAGCTGCTGGAAGCAGCGCGGGCCGAGGGACTTACTGGCTGACGCTTCCAGCAGCTCCCATTGGCCTGCAGCGGCGAACCGCGGCCAGTGGGAGCCGCGATCGGCCGGACCTGCGGATGTGGCAGGTAAACAAACCGGCCCGGCCCGTCAGGGGCTTTCCCTACACAAGCGGCGACCCCAGTTTGAGAAACACTGGTTTATTAACCTCACATTACAGATGGACAATTAATAGAGGTTAAGGCTAGAAGGGACCATTAAATCATCTAGTGACCACCTGTACATCATAGGCCATTAAATTTCACCCAGCAACCCCGCACTGAGTCCACAGAGAGATTAAGGGACTTGCCCGAGGTCACAGAGTTAATGGTCAGGGCCCCCTGTGCTAGGCACTGCACCGATATATAAAATGACATTCCCTTCTCAGAGAGCTGTTCATTGCCCCCTGCACATACGCCTTGCTACTGCCCCCCGTCAGGGAGTAACTGATCTTTGCTGCCAAATTTGGGTCCTCTGCCTGAAATTCCAGCTAGACGGCAGGTCTGCTCTCGCTTTAGGTTTTGGAGAAACAAAGTGGGTGAGGTAAAATCTTTTAGTGGACCAACTTTTGTTGGTGAAAGAGAGAGATAAGCTTTCAAGCCACACAGAGTGGGTCTGGGAAAGGAACTCCCAGCCTCACAGCAAAAGGCAAGGGGGAACAGATTATTTAGCATGAGTAGCTCGCACGTATTGTAGGGGACCTTTGAAGACGGAGTGGCCCGTTCACACCTCTGCAGTCCTAGCACAAAACAAGGGGTTAATGGGTTACATTTTGTTGCAATAAGCCATAAATCCAATGTCTCTGTTCAGTCCAGGATTTTTGGTGTCTAGCAAGTAATGAATTTAAAGCGCCCAGGCTCGTCTTGTGAAAGGGTTGTGCAGGTTTCCTTTGAGGATGAGGCCTGGGGGGTCAGACATAGAGTGATTTAATCAGTTCTCCTAATATTACTATCTCACCTCCACAGCTGGCCGATTCAATGTCCCTATTAAGGCCAGCATGTGCATCCACAACCTTTAGCACACCTCAGCAAAGCAAACAGCCACTTCCTTTCTACTTCTCCGAAACACTGCTGCTCCCTTGGTGTTATCTGCTAAAAGGCAGCACTATCAGGTTAATATGTTACTTGGAGCATGTACATTGGAGATGTTTGGAAATGGAATGGATGCTCTAATAATAATAATACCTAGCTCTTACGTAGCTCTTTTCATCAGTGGAGCTCAAAGCACTTTACAAACGTCCCCATTTTACAGATCGGCAAACTGAGGCACAGAGAGGCAAAATGACTTGCCCAAGGTCACCCAGCAGGCAGTGGCAAAGCTGGGAATAGACCCCAGCTCTCCTAAGCGCCAATCCCTTTCCACTAGACCGCACTACCCCACCCGCCTGGGGTGTCACTTAGAGCACTGATAATTAGTGAGATGGTGAATGGCCCATCAAAGGATCAGGTTTGGGCTATTATTATTCATTGTGGGTGCACTGCTTCTTCAGGTGGTAGCTTGACAGCACTGAAGACTGAATTCTCTGCTGATCCATAGAGCAGGGAGCGGCTTTGCAAACTCCTCTATCCCTCACTCATACCTTGGAGGGACCATGTCTAGGCATGAGTGGACAGTTTATCATCTCAATCCCATCTGTTCTATTGGAAACTTCCACCAAAGATGCAATATGCATGGTGACCTGCGTGCCTTTTGCCCTCATCCTCCCCTATGGGCCAGGTTCCCTGGTTCAACTCGATCTCCCATGACGCAACCGCAGTCATTTGATTTTCATGATACACCACATGACTTGGTCAGAGGGAAGGCCACAGTGCACCATGGGAGAAGCAGTCCAACCAAAGAGCCTGGCCCATGTGGGCACATGGGAACAAGAGGTACCTGAAATACTACTCCCATGATGCTTCAAACGGATCTTGAAATGAAATGTTTCGCTTTTCCCGACAAAAAGCATTTTTTAAAAAGTGGCAAAATTGAATTTTCCGCACCAAAAATTTTGATTTGCATTTTCCATCAAAAAAATCATTTGGGCAGAAAATTCCTGGCCAGCTCTAAAGATAGGGAGATAGCAGGATCTGCTGCCAGCTTCTGTTTCACAGAGACTAGGGAAGGGTAGGTGTGCTGGACTTTCTGAGGAGAAAGGGGTTGGGGAAACTTTGGGAGGCATTGGGCAAAGGACCCTCTGGGAACCCAGCATGAACGGGGAGACCCCCTGAAAAGTAGGTCCAGTCAGAGCCTGGGGAGGGCGCTGTAGCCCAGGGAGTTGCGTTTCTCTTCTCCCCCCTCTCTCCTCCCCCCGCCTTTTGTCTGAAGAACTAAGCCATGCAACCAACTGGGAAGCTGAAACCCTGGCTGAATCCGATATCAAGAAGGTAAGCTTCATACTTGCCTTGTGTTGCTCTGTGCCTAGCAGAATGGGCCCCCGATCATAATGACGTTACATGAATTCACATTTGCACATGAACGAGGTGGTGTGCGTCCTGCCCCGATGTATTGTCTCCAACCCTACAATATTAGTATGAACTGCACTGAGACATACTGCAGATCTTTGTTACAACGCCAACAACTGCAAGACATAGACCTCACATGAAGCCTATTGGATCGGCCCCTCTGTCTGCGAATAACGCAGAAGCCCTTGGCGTTGTTCATAACCACGTCAGGCTCCAAGCACATGGAGTAATGGTTACTGGAAAGAGATTTCAGGGAGGAAGGGTGTCTCCCGAGATTTCAGCTTTAGCAAATAGCAAAATCAGATCCAAAGGAGGCAGAAAACAGTTCACGCTGCTGAATAATAGAATTAATCTGTTTACCTGGTTGGAGAAGGACTTAGCCTCCTCTGAACCCGGGCCTGTGGGAAAAGCAGAGTTACGTGGAGGGTCCTTGCTAGTTCATGATACTTTTTGTTTGTTTCTGATCTGCTTAGGAGGACAGCAATTTTCCCACCATTGAGGTGTCCTTAGTGTTTGCTGATGGCATTGCTTTGACAGCCCTGGAGACAGATCCATAGCGCAGGTCGTGATCATTCAAATTTCCTTCCCACTGCCCTGCCCATATACCACAACCTTGTTCTGGAAGGAGAACCCCTATGGCTGAGGAGTTAGTTAAGTCTCAATGTATGGGCAGACATATGCTGGGCCAGATCCTCAGCTGATCTAAATCAGTGTCGCTCTAGAGGTCAGTGGAGCAATACCAAGTTACACCAGCTGCTTATCTGGCTTAGTGATTAATGCTGGTCACTAATAACTAAGACCTGTAAGTGAGCCACTGGCCATGAGACTTCCGACCCCGGGGTCCAAACCCCCAGAGTCACCCTTGCCCCAAAAGACTCTGAGTTCTGGATGAAGTTCTTATACTCTTTGAGCTTCTTCAGCCATGCTTGGCTTGAGTGTTATCCCTAACCTGTAAATGGGGCAAAGGTGACTTGGTTTATCTAGGGTTGTCTGGATTGGTATAACTATAAACAAAGGGTGAAATTATAAACCAAGGAAAACATAAGGAACACAGTGAGATTTTAAGTCAGTGAGATTCCTTAGATGGTGGGATAATCTCTCAAGAAACCGAGCTGACGTGGTAACCATGTCACTGGAGACATTGAAAACTGAACTAAAGTCAGTGTGGGACATTATCCTGCTTAGATAGCAGTCCTGAGAGGAACAGTGGCCTTGAGTCACTGGCCTGGGACTCAGCAGATCTGGCTTCTCCTCCCAGCTTTGCTACTGATTCCCTGCGTGAATTTGGGCATACGTCAGCTCTGTGTGCCTCGGTTTCCCAACCATACAAGGGTGAAAATGCTTCATTTGTGTGCTTTGTCGACTAAGATTGTGAGCTCTTCACACAAGGGGCTGCCTTTCTCTCACTGTGTGCCTGTACAGCGCCTAGCACAGTGCGGCCCTGATCTTGGTTGGGGTCTGTAGGAGCAATATAAACAATCAATAGCAGTACAGGATTGGACGGGGTGGCCTAAGAGGGGTTTTCCCATCTCTGATTTGAAGCAAAGTTGAGCAGTCCCCTGAATCCGGGCAGAAGGACGCTATTGTCACAATTCTGGTCCAGCACCCCTTCTTGGTTACTCACAAGATTGCTGTGGGGGAATCTCGCCTCTGACTCCCAGGCACTTTAAGCCTCCGGAGTATGAGCAAAGCCCAGGCACTGTCCCAGGCTTCCTTGGGTCCTAGGTGTGGGGGGGTGCAGACCCTCTGTCCAACATCTCCACCTGAAAGCTGGACCAGGCCGTCCAGCCCTGGGACCGAGTACTAGCTTCTTAAATTCTCCCCCACTCCAGCTTCGACACAGCTGTTCCCAGAATTCCACCAACATCATGGGTCACAGTTCATCTGTCTCAGGGCCAGGTGGTGGACGTAGCATGCAACACACAAACCTTTGCACAGAGTTCTACCGTGCTGTTGCTTTTTACTTATTCACACAAGCAATACACAGATCCATACAAAAACAATTCATCCTATATGCACTTCCTGTCTCCAGCTCACCCTTCCCTTGGGAATCCTTGGGGTCCTCTGTGTTCAGTTAGGCAGGGTCCTACTCACCTGCCGTAACTTTCCTCTTCAACTAATGAAAAATGGCCAAAGAGAGACAGCAGGCAAGCAAGCCGAGCAGCTTCTGCCCTTTATAACCTTCCAATCTCCTCCGTCAGGTGACCCCCGGTCAGCCTCAACAGGTGACCACGGAGTCCTACCAGATGATTTCATTGCTAGGCAACCTCTCCCCTAACAAACCTTGTTGTTTGGGAGCCAGTCTTTTGTCTAGAGTGAATATCGTTCAATGGTTAAGCACTTATGTCAACAACCCTCTTTTGTTAGCCCCCTGCCACCCACCTTTGGCATGTCAGCCCAAAGATGGAGGCAAAAGTACACACATCAGTCACTTCGCCTCCACATTCAGAATGGAGTGTGCCGATTGGGGAAGAGTTCCTAATCTCACACAGAATTCCTAAATTGTACAGATTTCCCAAACTGGTGTAATAGGAACTGACAAAGAAGGGCCGTAGACTCACAGGACATTGTTCCAGAGAGGAAGGAGAAGGGGTCTAGTATGATTAAGTGACCCTTTCAAAATATACTCCATGCAGGTGATAAATGCCAGAAAATTAGGCAGCCTCGTGAACTCCCTGGTGCCGTGAGACACGAAAAGGAAACGGACAAGATATTAGTGGAGAGGTTGATTTCTTTTTTTAAAGCTGACCTGAAAGCCGTCAAGCCAGGCTGTTTACAAGGCCATTTTCAACAAGGATCCATCAACAGACAGCGGACACCCTGGCACTTTGCCCTTAATGTGCCACTCCCATGACAAATGCCTACAGCCTTTGGAAGGCTCCCAGAAACAAGCAATCCAGCAGGAGGAAATGTTTGTTTCTGGAGGAAATGCTTTGGAGATAGCCATACACTCCAGGAGTTATCTCCTTACCTAATAAAATGAATCTCCCTGGAGCACACATGCTGTAAGGTCCTGCTTCTACTGGCACTTTTACGGTGCTTGGGAACCATGTTTAAATGGTGTCAGCTAAACTGATTCTTAATATAGGGCCCTGTCCTGCCTTCTTGCTTATTTGAATATTCTTTACTCGTGTGGGTAGTTTTATGTTCACAGCATAACACACAGAGGAGTTAAAAATGTCAAATACTTTTATTGAAAGCTTGCAAGGTAACACGACTTTATTTGGTAGACTTCGGAACAATAACACTCAGTAACTGAAAACAGAGAGAAACAAAGCAGGCTGCTCCCTAATGCTGGGAAGCACCACTTGCCCGACCTTCCTCCAGGCTGATTCCTTCCAGAATGCTCTGGTTGCACACTTCACTCCAGAGCCTGCAAGCTGGACCAGGAAACCACCCACCCCTCACACACACGTACACACACGCACTTTTAAAGGGATAGCTAAAGTTCAGCACAGTCCTCAGCACAGCACAAGTAGCCCTGCTGAAGCCAGTGGGGATGTTTGTGTGATTAAGTCTTCTCACAGGAGTAAGTGCTTTCAGGACTGGGCCAATGGTTTAACCAGTCAGTGTGGAGCGCTTGTCTGTCTGTATCCATCTATTACCTCTTAGCACTTAACACAATGGGGTCTTGTTCCAAATAATGCTACAAATAATACTACTAATAATTAATAATGATCTGGGATGAACCTGTGTTAGAATCATATTGTAATTAACTCTCTGGTGGTGTTTATGTATTGCCTCAATTTCTAGTGGCTGAAATAAGAACAAGTGTGTGTCCTAAGACCTATACTGCAAACAGCTATTGGAGGAGCAACTTTAGCTCAGATGACAAGTGTTTGGGCTTGGGGCGCAAGAGGAACCAGGTTCTTTCCCTACTCCCACCATGAAGTTGTGAGCAAGCATAAGGATAACCGTGAAGTTCTTAGCTAGCTATAAATTTATTACAATAGCTTAAAAAATATGGCCTAAATATAGTTTTGAAAGACTCTCTCATAATGCAGTCTGGGCATGCCCACCCTGGCTGGCAAAACCATGTTACATACCCATTTAAATTTCACCAGGATCACAGTGAATTAAAGCAAAATACAAATAAAGAGATGTGGACAGGGCCTAAATCTAAACCAGACCCTCTGTCTGGTGGGAACATGACTTGGTTCTGGCTTAATTTCCCCCGTGATCTCATGGTTTACCCCAGAGCTTTGCAGTTGTTCTGCATTTTGGAAGTCTGTTCCGCAGCTCTCTGATGTTGTGTAAATTACAGTCACATGGCAAATGAAATATGCAGTTTAAATTAGATCACCACACCACTTCTCTATGGTCTGATGCCCAAACAGTGAGGTTACGTACGTAAGAGCAAGCAGGCTGATTAAAAGCCTTGTCCTTCGGAGGAGCGTGAGAGGCAGACTTTCTTGGGTCTTGTCCTTAGCTGCTGTGAGTCAGCGTCGCTCCATTGACTTCAGTGGACCCGGGCCAGTTTATAGCAGCTGGGGATCTAGGATAGAGAAACATGACAGTAAAAATGGTGCTGTGAGGTCCCTCTCTATTCTCCCTCATGGCACTTATCAAACATGCTCAGTTTAAAAACCCAAAGATTATTCGTCTAGCAGCAAACTGCACTTGGGCTCTACCAATCCTTCGCTGGGAGGGGTGCATGGTGCAAGGCTGAAAATGAACCTAGTAATAATAAAAAAAGATGACATCTGAAGCATTGTAGCTTCAGCTTTTTCACTGCCTGGGATGACAGGAACAAGGACTATCCATCCTTATGCTTCAGGGCCTAAGCTGATCACTCGAGCTGGTCAGACTAGTCATCATTATAATGAAATTAGCCCCATGGTCTGGGTTTCTAACCTGCCCCTCATTTCTGCAAATGGATTCCCTCAGCACCTTGGATACATCGTTTTCAGACTGTAGGACGCTCAGGAAGAGTCCGGCTGTTTGTGTTGGGTGGCCACTGCCGTGTGAGCGAGCGCCATTCTCCTGCTGCTCCACTGTACAAGGTCAAACTCACCTCTCCTGGAGTCGGGCTTTGTCGCTAACTTATTTAACAAACCATAAAGCTCAGCCTAGCAGCTCTCTTCCCACCCTGTTGTTCCCAGGTGTGATGGGGTGTTCACCCCACACCAATCCCTGAAGGGTTAAGGTGGCTAGGTGGGCCAATTAACTGCCTAGGCTGCCTCTGGAGGAGAGGCCAGGGAGCCATGAGGACTAATTAAAGGGTGAAGCTCACCTGGACAGGGATAGGTGCGGCTTGCATAAAGCCAGGTGGCTGAGGGCAGACGGGGCTGCATGGAGGAGGCCTGCATTCCCTCTCTAGGAGGCTAGTGAGAGAAGGGAGCTAGGCCTCAAGGGAAGGGAATGCCCAGAGATGGGTGGAGAAAGTGCCTGATAGAGGCAACGTAGGAAGCAGTGCAGGGAAACAGCAGCAAGGTGTGGGACCTTAGCCACTGGTTGTAGGGTCATGGGGCTGGAACCTGGAGAAGAAGGTGAGCCCGGGTTCCCTACCAGTCACTGGCGAAGTGGCACCATTGAGGCACAGTGAATTGGAAGACTGCCTCGGACAGTTGGTACAGAGACACTTTGGTACACACGCACCCCGGAAGGGGAAAACTACAGGGACCTGGCTGGCGGGCCAAGCCATGAAAGGGAGCAGTCGAGTCCTGAGAGAGTGAGGGATGGAGTGAGCACCCCTAGGAAGAGGTGTCAGGCTGGCAGAGCTAATCCCCAGCTGTGGCCATAAGGAGGCGCTCCAGTGGTGAGTAGAGAACCCTGTGACACTAGAGTTTTCAGCAGCCTGGGTTCCCTTTGCACTGTACTGCTATGCAGCCTTCCCTGGGCTTCATACTGCACTTTACCAGCACACATACAGGTAGGGACACACCCAGCTGCAGCTTCACACACAGATGCTGAGATCAGCTCTGCATGGGAAGGCTCAGCTAAGGAATTGCCCAGTACTCAATGCACACCCCCCTCTAGAAGATACACCCAAAATTGTACAGAGAACTGTACAGCGTAAGCTCATGAAATTCGCCCCCTCCCTCAATGTGGAGAGGGATCTACACAGCTTTCTGCGCCAAGTTATGATTTTCACACACTGGTTTTAGACAAAACAAAATACGTTTATTAACTACAAAAGATAGATGTTAAGTGATTATAAGGGGCAGCAAACGGATCAAAGCAGATTACCTAGCAAATAAAACAAATACACAAGCTGGTTACAAGTAGAAAATTCTCACCCTAGATGTTGTTTTAGGCAGATTTCAGAGATTCTTGAAGGCCAGCTGCACTTCCGTGCAGCTTAAAGCTTCAGATATTCCATTCACAGGCTAGACGATCTTCCAGGCTGGGCTCAGTCCTTCACCACACAGTTCAGTCCTTGTTTCTTAGATGTTTACAGCAGTCATCTTGGGCAGGGAGTCCGTGAAGGAGAGAACCCCGATGATGTCACTCCCCTGCCTTAAACAGTTCTTGCATATGGCGGGAATCCTTTCTCTCCTAGTTTGTTTCCCACACCCAGTCAGTAGAGAAACACTAGTATTGTCATGGATCCCAGTACCAGATGACATGGTCACATGTCCCTGGCAGCCATAACTCAGAGGCTGTTTGCAGCATCCCCAGAAAGGCTCCCTGAAGAGAGATTAGCATCTTCAAAGACCTATCGTTTTCCCTAATGGTCCTTTCTCCCTCAGCCATCCAGACTGATTGCATTCTGTCTAGGGGGTGTTCCCCAGGTGAAAACACGTGTAATAGATGCATAGACAATATTCCTGACTTCAGATGCAGAAATGATACATGCATACAAATAGGATAAATACTCAGTAAATCATAACCTTTCCAATGATATGACACATGACCTATCTTGTATAAAACACATCATAATTATGCCATAATCATATCATAACAATATCTCTATGAAGAATATGAGGTTTAGTGGCACAGCCAGATTTTGAAACGTGCCGAGCAGTCAGCAGCCCCCACTGACCTCAGCCCTTTTGAAGATTAGGCCATTTATGGTCTTGGGAGCCTAATTTGAAGCTCCTATTTTTGAAAATCTTGGCCTATGTTTGCTTTGCCCTTTGCTCTTATACACTTAAAACAGGAAAAAACCACACAGCCTCAATGGGGTCCAAATAACCACGTTTACTAACCGTACACAACGTGCAAGGTCTACCTACATCAAGGCACTACTGCTCTGGCAGAGTTCTGGTGGCTTCTGAAACACAGAAGAGAGTGAAGGCCACTAGAGAGTTTCCAAACTGTTCAAAGGGATATGACCCATCTCCAGCCCAGTACTGTATTCTGCTTATCACGAACAGAGCTGTGTGGGGAAAGAAACAGATTTTTTGGTTCACAGGCAAGTCCAAAAAAATGGGGTTGAACCGAAAATGAAATTTTTCAAAATTTCACACAAATCTAAAAAAAAAAAAAAAAAAAAATCATGTTAGGTTTTGATCATTTTAAAACATGTGGATGGTTTGAGGAAATTTTGAACCAAAAGATCAAAATGGTTTGTTCGGAAAATGTTGAAACTAAACATTTCGTTTCCCCCCTATTTTTTAAACTAGAGTAATTCAGCGAAACCAACAGGAACTTGCAAACTGTTCTGGTATCACCGAATCTGCCTTTTTCTCCAAAAAAAAGGTTAGGATGAAAAATTTTAGCACACTCTAGTCATGACCAGTTAGGCTCCTCCCATTTTTTTAAAATCTCCTCCGTATGTATCCTTTAAAACAGCAGTGCTGGCTAGTTCTAGCTAACCCTGCTCCTTGCACTGAAGAAAAAGCAAATTCTTCCCTCATTAAATAAAAGAACAAAAATCTGTTTATGCAAGTGGAAGAGGGTGCCAGAGAGATAATTTGAAGCGCAAGCTGTCCACGTGATCCCAGGATGAGGAATATGAGATGAACACTGGCGAAACCAATGGACCGGCAGATTGCTGCTGGCTCTGCTCAGTTCTAAATAGGAGGTACCTTGGGATTGGTTATTGGAAGCAATATTGAATGGCTGATGCTGGTTACTCTTGGTGTAATATATGGACATATACCTATCTCATAGAGCTGGAAGGAACCCTGAAAGGTCATTGAGTCCAGCCCCCTGCCTTTACTAGCAGGACCAAGTACTGATTTTGCCCCAGATGGCCACCTCAAGGGTTGAACTCACAACCCTGGACTTAACAGGCCAATGCTCAAACTGAGCTATCCCTCTTCCAGTAAAGCATAAGTGTTGCATCCTTGGAGGCTTTTAAGAGCAGTTTATACAAACATCTGTATGGGATGATCCCTGCCTCACTGCAGAAGAATGAACTAGATTACCTCTTGAGGTCCCTTCCAGCCCTACACATCTATGATGTACACAGAGTAGCCCCGTAAGTCCAGTAGGTTGGACATTTAGGGAGCCTTTCTAGGTTTCTGTAGCCAGCAGGGATTTCCATGGTGGCTCATCTCCATCTGCAAGTATACTGTAAACCAAAGCTTCAGATATGCCAAAGGATCATTGCTTTTTTGTTCTCCTTTGACTACATCCGCCTCTTCCTCTCTCTTCATGATCAAGGTCTAGGGCGATGCTAACAGCCATATCTCAGGAAACAGTCTCACTTTTCCTTTTCCTTCCTGTCTTGTGAGCTTGAAGGCAGGGCTGTTTGAAATGAAAAATAGAAAGATGGAAACACTTCGTAGCCTCCTTCCACTAAGACCTCGTGGCGTGCTTAAAATACAGCAGAGTGCAACTCTACATTGGAAAGGATCTCTCATATGAACTGTATTCCAGGACACTCTAAGATATTAAAATAATACTCATGATGTATGCCAGGCATTTGCTGCCCCCTGCTGGAGGCCCCACCGCCTTGGCACACTCCACCCTAAAACATGTCCTGCTGGAAGGGAAGAGCAGTGAGTTCAGACTTCCAGGCGGGTTCCTAGAGAGGCTTCCCATGATCAGTTGCAGGCAGAACCAGCAAGAGTTGATTCTCCAGTGCCTAGAAAGGCCGGGTGCAGCAGGAGGCCAATCAGGGTCCATCACGCCAGATAAAAAGGATGCTTCCAATAGGGGCCAGTTCTGGGTGGCTCCCTGCTCTAACCAAGTAACCTAGCATGGTCAGAAGTCTAACCTAGAAAGTATTTGCCTTGGGTCTCTGTGGACTGATGTTTGTGTTAAGGACTTTAACACCCACATGGCTATTTTGAGTCTGAAATTAATTTTTTTTCTGTGAAACCCGAGGCAAACCTGCTCCATGGGGCATCAGGCTCAGGCAAATACATTTAAATGGTTAAAGAATTAACAGAATATAAGAATGGCCATACTGGGTCAGACCAAAGGTCCATCTAGTCCAGTATCCTGTCTTCCAGAAGTGGCCAATGCCAGGTGCCCCAGAGAGAATGAACAGAACAGGTAATCATCAAGTGATCCATTCCTTGTTGCCCATTCCCAGCTTCTGGCAAACAGAGGCTAGGGACACCATCCCTGCCCATCCTGGCTAATAGCCATTAATGGACCTATCCTCCATGAATTTATCTAGTTCTTTTTTGAACCCTGTTATAGTCTTGACCTTCACAACATCCTCTGGCGAGGAGTTCCACAGGTTGACTGTGCGTTGTGTGAAGAAATACTTCCTTTTGTTTGTTTTAAACCTGCTGCCTATTAGTTTAATTTGGTGACCCCTAGAGTTCCTGTGTTATGAGAAGGAGTAAATAACACTCCCTTATTTACTTTCTCCACACCAGTCATGATTTTATAAGGATAACAATTTATATCTAGCCGCACCTACATCCTCCAACTGAGATCAGGGCCTCACTGTGTCTTAGGTGCTGTACAATCTAAATCAAGAAGACAGACAAAGGCAATACTGCTAGCCCCATGATATAAATGGGGAGCTGAAGCACAGAGCGGCTCAGTGTCTTGCCCAAGGTCACCAGAGGATCTGTGGCAGAACCAGGAATTGAATACCATGCTCCTTAAGCCCGCTCAGTGCTTTAGCCATAAGATTGTCCTTCCTAATAGCAGAGAGAGAAAGAGACATTAAGAGGCAGGCACAGAGAATGGATACAGTCTCTATGGAGTTAGGAGTGGATGGAGTGAGCCCCTTGGTTGCCCCAGTAAATGACAAACAAGGAAGGGTGTGGTGAGAGGACTTGAACTCAAAGCCAGATCTCCAGCATCCTAGAGAACTGCGGGAAGGCCACTAGTCCGTCTTTTCCTCTCACCCTCCGTCACAAAGTGGGGCCTGCAAAGGGGTCAGTTGCTCACACAAAGATGTTACTTGTGATTCAGTAGTCAAGAGGTGCGCGTGGACCATGGAAGATCTTGGTTTTGGTCCCGGCTCTGCCACAAACTTTGGGTGACCTTGCGCAAGCTGCCTGGGCTGGAAGCGTGGTGTGTGGAGCGTGGTGGAGGCTGGATGCAGTAACGTATTGCAGCCGTAGGCAGGGGCGGCTCTATGTATTTTGCCACCCCAAGCATGGCAATGAGGCAGCCTTCGGCGGCACGCCTGCGGGCGGTCCGCTGGTAACGCAGATTCAGCGGCATGCCTGCGGGAGGTCTGCCGGTCCCGCACCTTCAGCGTACCCACCACCAAATTGCTGCCGAAACCGCGGGACTGGCGGACCTCCCGCAGGCATGCCGCCGAAGGCTCCCTGACTGCCGCCCCCACAGCGACCGGCAGGCCACTCCCTGTGGCTTGCCGCCCCAGGCACGCGCTTGGAGCGCTGGTGCCTGGAGCCACCCCTGGGTGTAGGCCAGCGCAATTGGCCAGCCACCCCACAAGCACAGAAAGGGAGGGGCTTGTGACTGAGTGGCAGTGCGGTGTACACCCCACCCCTCCCCTTTGCTCAAGGGAGAGCCCAAAGGCGTTGCCTACTATCCCAGCATGACTCGCTGCCTAAGGACCTGGTTTCAAGTACCCTCCATTTGCACTCAGCTGAGGGAGCTTGACGCCTTCCAGGCACTTTGCAGCCCTGGGAAGTTGAAGGAGGAGTCACACCACTTGGGCCCTGTTTTGAGAGTTAAGTGGAGCCTACACCCTTGGGCTCTTGAAATTCACCTTATAGGCATAAAAACGGTTGGCACGACCCCCAGGCAGGCTAGAGTCAACAAGGTGTCATAGCCTACCAGTTTTTTCCACCTGTCCCCATCCCTTTCCGACAGGCTGCAGCCAGGCCCCCTCAGGGAACAGTGTCCAGATGCCTCCTCCTTGTTCAGGAATAATAAACACCTCAGCGTCTGGCTCCTCTCAAGGTTTGCGAGGGAGCCGATTCCTGCGTGTGTGCGTTTGACTCATTTCCTGTTTTCCTGCAAAGGGAAAAGAGACACCTGGTGACTGGTGGATGCCAACGAGTTGCATCTTCTGGGCTAGGAACCCGGAGGGGAGGGGTTTGCTGGATTGCGCGGCTCGGGTTGCCAGTCCAGCTGCCAGAGAAAACAACTGCCTGATCTATCGGCGAACTTGGCAGATACTTAGGAGGTTTGCAACTCATTATAGACGTGTCCCAGGGAGTGAGGAATTTTCTTGCTCTCTCACCACCCCGGTTTGCAGCGACAGGTGCTACAGAGCCATCTTGCTCACTGAGATAATGTGTCGTTGTCCCTGGCCGGAGAGGGAATGGAACACGTTGCAAATTCATCGGGTGACACGCGCTGGCTTTCTGAGGAAAACAACGCCACCGAATTGCTTTCCCTTGTAAAAATACCCGTCACGCACTTCTGGAGTCAATTTGAACTCCCATATGTGGAGCTGGGGGAAAGGGAGAATTAATGGGATGGCTATTATTAAAACCCGCCGTGTGACTGCAAGCAAACATTCTCCAAACGTTCTGAATAATGGGAGGCTGTTAGTGCCAGCTAATTAGAAGAAATCTAATGGCTTGGTTGCCGGGGCTCTTGGCCTAGTAGAAGTGAGGTGTAGCTAACGAGCAGTGGTTAGCATGCTGCTTGCTGATTTCTTCTGTCTGTTTGACCATCGCCGAGGCAAACGCCAAGAGAAGTGGCAGCGAAGGAGGAAATCTAGAGAACAGAAGACAAGGAACTCTGAAATGCCTCTAAGAACCTGACCGAAGACATCTCGGGGAATAATGCAACACCTGCCTTGAGACTGGCTGAGACAGATGGGGGAAGCAGCTGAGAGAGAAAAATAAACCACCACGTTGAAGATCTAAGAGACGACAGGGTAGCATAGAGGGGTTAATAGAGGAAGTAATGCTCTTCCTGGCTCAGTCATCGTTTTCCTGTGTGACTTCAGGCAAGTCACTTAATCTATCTTGTGCCTCAGTTACCCATCTAGGCCAGAGTCCTGTCACTGACAATGCTCAGTACCAGCTGCTTTATAGGAAGGAATGAGAGGCCCTACAGCAGGCACTTGTGCTTGCCCCCACAGAGAAAGTTTCTTTTTCACCCCCTTTAGTTAGAGGTTGGCTAAAGCCCTGAAGCAAAAGCATTTCTGCCCCTCCTTTAATCTCTAGTTTGGTTTTAATCTGTACTGTTATGACTCTGGATAGTCCTGTTATCAGTATAAATGTCTGAACCTTTTTTTAAAAAACAACGACATTGTGAATCCTTTTTTTGTACCATGAAATCAGCCCGTGGAACTGATTGCCACCAGACATCACTGCAACGAGGTGCTTCGCAGGCTTCGAAAAGAGCGAATTCCAGAATTCTTTACTCCCTTTTTACACATGGCCAGATCCTGAAAACTTTACTCATCCCCCTCGCCAATGCTCCTTCCTTACTCCTGGACTAAACTGTAGAAATGATATTGCAGGGAATAAACCTGTAGTGACAGTGGTGTAGATTGGGCCTAAAACTAGTAGGTCTTTTCACAGATGCTCTAATTTCAGTGGATTATGTTGCCTCATCATCAGTCAAACTGTTAGCTGAGCCCCGGCTGTAGAACCTTTATCAGTGGTGACGGTACAGGAGTGGAAAGACCCCAGCTTCACTCTCAGATCCCAGGGTGAGTTCATGGCACTGTCAGCAAGAGAAACAATTTTTTGGCTTGAAAAGTGAGCAAGTTTGATCTGAAAGCCACTGAGGAAGAGTAAATATGGAGCCCACGGTGCTTGGAAAGGGAACACTTTGAAAGCACAGCTAGATTAACGGACAAAATGGATCTGCACTGGTCTTTGTTGTTTTATGGTTTATTGAGATCATATGTGGTCTCATCTACCCCTTCTCATTTTAAAAAGACGTCTCTGCCCCTTGCTCCTAGGAAGAGGGACTCCTTGGGACAACACAGGACGGGTGACAGCAGGAGGCTTGCATTACACTCTATGATGGACTTCACCTTCAGGCCATTCAGAAATTGCACTTCCAGCGTTTGGATGCTGGTCTGACTGCCAAGTAATGTCTTGCAGGAAGTACGTTACACCTGCCATGCCACAATCTGCACGGCCTAGCAGTCAAATTCCCAGGTCAAGTTTATGGGGACAGGTTTTGACCTAGGACACTCTAAACGGTTTGAGTCCCATCATCTTCAGAAGAGGCCAGCCAGCTTCCTCCCTGTGTGATACTCTGGCAGCACAGATCATCCAACCTACTTCAACAGACAGCCCTCCCTGGTCTCTGTGTGACAGTGCGGAGGATGACGGTAGGGCATTCTCAATGCTGGATTTGTGGACTCTGGAACTGCCTTCTCAAAAGCCCACATGTGGGGAGCATGAGGACAAGCCACCGGATTCCTCTGTTCCACTAGGCTTTTCGAAGGGACAGTTGTGGGGGCTGGGTAGGAGATTAACACTGGGGCCACAATGGAGATCCCGCTGGTATCAGAGGCATTAGGGGTGGGGTGGGCAACGGGACTAGGTTATTGAATATCTGCCCAGCTCCAAATATTTGTAAGAGTTGGTTATAAGCTAAGACCAAACTTCTCCAGCTTGGGAGCTCAAAGCTAGGCCCCTCAATCCATATGAGGCAGGAATAGACCTGATTTTCAGCGCTACGAACCACCCAGCAACTCCCATTAACTTCAGACAGAAGCTGTAGATTCTCAGCTTGCTTTCTTCAGGTGCTTAAATATGGAGTCAGGAATGGAACTGTAAGCATCCAAGTTGGAAAATATTGGTCTAAAAAGGCTCCTATAACAATGATGTTTGCTCTATTCTATTTCAGAGGAATTAATTTTCCAGCTATGGGTGCAAGAGCCCTTAGATCCAGGGCCTAGAAATTGCGTAGAGCCTCATTGTGCAACTGGGCTCAGGCACTGAATTGATCTAAGCCTCAGTTTCCCTATCTGTAAACATAGGGGTGAAAATAGTATCTATCTACCTATGGAAAAGAGCTTGAAAAACTTCAGACCAAAGAAGTCGCCTACTGGGACATAAGTCCACATTGACTTTCCTGAGAATAATTCTGGAATGGAAAGATGCTAAATAAAGGTATGTGCCAATATCTCTTGAACTCCATGGAAGTATTTCTATGGAGTTTTGGATCAGGCCTTCTGTTTTCATCCAGATGAAAGTACCTTTGAGTTTAATTGGTGAGGCCTAACTTTTCCCACCATTGCATATATAACACCAGTGCCGGAATGGCTCATCCCTGGTAGGGATTGAACCTGGGATATCAGGAGCTTAATCCATGAGCCGCCACTACCACCAAAACGAGAAGACCCACCTCCCTTAAGGTATGTCTCCACTAGAAACACGGCAGAGGCACAGCTGTGCCGCTGTAGCATAGCCACGTATCACAGCGACGGGAGGGGTTCTTCTGTCACGGTAGTAAATCCACCTCTTCGAGAGGCAGTTGCTAGGTCGGCAGAAGAAATCTTTCGTCGACCTAGTGGTGTCTACGCTGGGGTTCAGGTCGGAGTAATTACATCCTAGCTGTGTAGCGTAGACGAGCCCTTAGTCAAGGCGGTAGCAGGCTCATGTAGCAGGCGTTTTCTACTGGCACTAGAAAAAGTTCAGAAAAGGGCAACTAAAATGATTAGGGGTTTGGAACAGGTCCCATATGAGGAGAGATTAAAGAGGCTAGGACTTTTCAGCTTGGAAAAGAGGAGACTAAGGGGGGATATAATAGAGGTATATAAAATCATGAGTGGTGTGGAGAAAGTGAATAAGGAAAAGTTATTTACTTGTTCCCACAATATAAGAACTAGGGGCCAGCAAATGAAATTAATGGGCAGCAGGTTTAAAACGAATAAAAGGAAGTTCTTCTTCACACAGCGCACAGTCAACCTGTGGAACTCCTTGCCTGAGGAGGTTGTGAAGGCTAGGACTGTAACAGGGTCTAAAAGAGAGCTAGATAAATTCATGGAGGTTAAGTCCATTAATGGCTATTAGCCAGGATAGGTAAGGAATGGTGTCCCTAGCCTCTGTTTGTCAGAGGGTGGAGATGGATGGCAGGAGAGAGATCACTTGATCATTGCCTGTTAGGTTCACTCCCTCTGGGGCACCTGGCATTGGCCACTGTCGGTAGACAGGATACTGGGCTGGATGGACCTTTGGTCTGACCCAGTACGGCCGTTCTTATGTTCTCATCAATCTCGAGCTGGCGCTAGCCCCTGCCCGCTATGTGCCTAGTTTACACATGCCACCCTCCCTGCCCAGCTCGGGACTCAAACCTGTAGCCTCCCGCTCCCATGGCTGCTGCAAATCCAGGGCCGGAGGGCTCCTTCCTCCTTGGCTGCAGGACCGAGCGGGCTGCTCCCTTCCCCCCAGGCAAAGGCTCGGCTTTCTTTTTCCGCCTCCGCACGTCCGGCCTGACAAAGGCGTCCCTCAGCAAGCTGCACAGCAACCCCCAGCCAGGCATGTCATGACGACGGGGGCTTTAAAATAAAGCAGGGCAGGCAAAAATGTGATGACTTGTCAAAGCTGCGGGCTGCAAGGTGTTTAAGGCATGAATTTCCTCTTAATGAAGCCTCGCTCAGGGAATATTGCGTTCGGCCTTGAGTGCTGGCGATGATGTATCCCCAATTTATGGCTGTCCCCTAGCATTTCCCGGAGCCAACAAGGGGGTAGGAAAATAGGAGCACAAGGCAGGGCTTGTAAAATCGCTGCCATTCAAGCTGCTGCCTGGCCCCGGGCCATATCTGTCAAGATTTTTCACAGCCTTCGGGTGCAGCCCTGCTGGGCGTGAACGCTGATTAGATGTGGACCTGGTGCCAATTTCCTCTTGGGGCGAATGGTGCGTAGCTGTCCTGGGGGGGTGGAGTGTGTGTGCGTGTCGGGGGAGGGGAGTTCAGACCTTGTCGGGAAAGGTTGCGAAGGAGCAGGTTAATCCACGTTTACTGCCCTCTCCGGAAGTGGCCCCGCCATCCTCTCTGACCCAGCACTTGGAAACAATGGCCTGAGCTTTCCAGCCGAGGAGGCTGGAATTGGCATTGCGGGGAAGGGGAGATGCCTTTTCCATCTCTGTGCAGAAGGGGGAAGTGATGCTATGTTTGAGCATCAGAAGTGCACAAGTACCTGCCTATCGACCTGGGCTGCTGCAAGCAAATTTGGAGGTCCCTGCAAACCTCGCCGCCTGGGTGCCCCAACTGCAAGGCTCAAGATTCAGGGGTCCAGCTTCCATCCTGCTCCTCCGTGATGGTTCTCAGGGTACCCAGGACTGAGTCACCTTGTTACCCCCTGCCTCCAACATGAGAGTGGCTGGGCAGCGGCTCCTTAACATCACCAGCCTTTCAGCCACTCAAGCATCCTCCTCTGGGTTATGCCAGCCCTGTCTTCACCTTGCAGGTTAACAAGAGACGCACCCCAGTCCCCGAGGCCCTTTGAATCATTCCTCTGTGATCTCCAGCCCCTGACACTGGCTACTCATAGAGGTCCCAGATCCTCTGTCCCAAAGGTGCAGTGCACAACAGTTCACCAGTCGTACCTTGAAGCACCGACCCTGTGTAACACACAGCACTTGTGAGCACTTAAAATAAAGCAAAAGGAGTTTCTTTAAGAAAGAAGAGAGATTCCATGAGAAGCAAGAGGGAGGGTCAGAAACAAACAGTTACAGTACAAAACAAAATTGTCAACGCCAACTTGGGTCTACAGTTATTCATAGTTACCTTTCTCATCTAGTAAAGTAGCGTTCCCCCGCCCCCCACACACAAAGTTCAGTCTGTTGCAGAACTGGCTGGCTTCCCAGGAACCAGGATCCAGTTTTGCCTGATGTCTCCCCAAGATGATGTCTCCTCAGTGAAAGGATTCACAGTGCCTCCC
>NW_020664462.1:3611162-3800632 GCF_002925995.2 Terrapene triunguis | reverse complement strand
TCCCCAAGATGATGTCTCCTCAGTGAAAGGATTCACAGTGCCTCCCCCACCGCTGTGTTATACTGAAACAATCTTTGTTTCTAGTCATAGGCAGGGCAAAGCGCTGTCTGGTTATGTTCCTTTCTTTCCCATCCAGAAGCTTTGATTGCCTCTGATGGCTTTTCATTGAAATTCTTGGATTAGCCTCAACAGTTGTGCTTTGCATCGCATCCCCGGCTCAACAGGGCAGGATGACAAATCCCTCCTGTCTAAATGGGCCATCACTGAGACATATTGTCCCCGGGTGACTAACTTCTATTCCATAAAGCATGCTTTCAATATAAATACATTATACCTTAAATAGTACCTGTACATACATCTTGCAATGATCAGGAATTTATGAGCTTTCTGTAGATACCTTACATGTTACTCTTTATGGCTCCATATCCCGTAAGACATGTGTTTGTCAGGTGTCAAACAAGCATTGTTTGCCAAGAACAGGGGACCCTTTGCCAAGAGAGGTCTGTGTGACAGCCTCTCAGTAGCCGTTCACTAGTTTAAAGTCACTTTTGTGCCTTCCTCATTCTGGGTTGTTCTGCAGGCAGGATTGGCCGCTGGAGTAAATTAGAGCAACCCCAGGGCTGCTCTAAGTTAGAGCTGCCTTATAGTCATAGACTCCAAAGGAGCTGTGAGAGGGGATACTGTTGTACACTGCTCCTCTGTTAGGGGGAGGAATTCCCTTTATCCACAGGAGTGAGGGTGAAACCTGTCCATCTGTTGGCCTGAACATGGGACTTCTGGATCTAAAACCATGCTTAAGCTAAAGGATCGACTGCAATAAGAGATGCCGAAGTAGATTCAGAAACCTCTAGATATAGTCCAGCCTCTAGAGGGGAACAAAGAGCTACGCAAGGCAAGCATGGGTCCCATGTGCTATTATTCAGCAGTACTCAGCCACGCCCGTGGCATTGCTCGAGCTCATCGAATGGACAGGGCTGGTTTGAATTTTGGCAATAACGGCTGCTGGTCCCTCCCCTCTCTCTCTCTCTCACACACACATACTAATGAGGGGGCAATAACTGGAGCGGAGTGGCTGCTGATCCTGCTACGCCATGCAATTACGCCCTGATTTTCATGAGTCCACCCTGAACCCTGGAAGCTGAAATCCTACAAGTAGGTAGGAACTGCAACGTACCGCGGCAGCTGGAGGGCAAAGCGCTGTCGTGCTGTGTCAGCGTGCAATGGTGTGATGATCGCACTTGATCTTCCCTGGAGCAACTGCAGGTTCCGACATGAAGATGCTAAGCCCCCAGTTCTCCTGCACTCATGCCACGTAGCTGTGGATTCAACAAGACTGCTCCCTAGCAAGGTGCCGCTCATTGAGTGGGAGGGTGGTGCAGAATCAGGCCTGACTTTGCCGAGTGGAAAGGGCTGGCTTTGTCCTCCCACCCCCCACCCCCTCCAAAGGGCAAAGAACTTCACAGCCAGAGTGAGCGCAGAAAAGGGTGAGGGCGAACTTGCCTAGAGATTCATTTTGTGGATGCATTTTATAGCTGGCTCTTTTTCACCATTTACATCCCTCTGGAAGCACACGGGACTGAGTTCACTTCCATTTTGCTTCAGTGGAGCTACAACAAGGACCACTGAATAATCTTCATGGGTAAGTCATCCTGCTCTGAGATGGCAAAGCTCCTCAACGGAGTGTGGAGTGTACCAGTCCAGGAGACCCAGCTCTTTGCAAAGACAGGTGAGCGTTACTATCTCCATTTTGCCAATGGGGAAACTGAGGCATGGAGCAGTAAAACGACCTGCATCAAGTCACTTAGCAGGTCACAGGGAGGAGGGGGAGGGATAGCTCAGTGGTTTGAGCATTGCCCTGTTAAACCCAAGATTGTGAGCTCAATCTTTGAGGGGGCCACTTAGGGATCTGGGGCAAAATCAGTACTTGGTCTTGCTAGTGAAGGCAGGGGGCTGGACTCAATGACCTTTCAGGGTCCCTTCCAGTTCTATGAGATAGTTGTATCTCTATTTATTATCTTGGCTCCCAGTCCAGGGCTCTACTTGGATTATGCTGTATAAAACCTCATTTCATAGAATCATAGAATATTAGGGTTGGAAGGGACCTCAGGAGGTCATCAAGTCCAACCCCCTGCTCAAAGCAGGACCAATCCCCAACTAAATCATCCCAGCCAGGGCTTTGTGAAGCTGGGCCTTAAATACCTCTAAGGAAGAAGATTCCACCATCTCCCTAGGGAACCCATTCCAATGCTTCACCACCCTCCTAGTGAAATAGTGTTTCCTAATATCCAACCTAAACCTCCCCCACTGCAACTTGAGACCATTGCTCCTTGTTCTGTCATCTGCTACCACTGAGAACAGTCTAGGTCCATCCTCTTTGGAACCCCCGTTCAGGTAGTTGAAAGCAGCTATCAAATCCCCCCTCACTTTTCTCTTCTGCAGACTAAACAATCCCAGTTCCCTCAGCCTCTCCTCATAAGTCATGTGCTCCAGCCGCCTAGTCATTTTTGTTGCCCTCCACTGGACTCTTTCCAATTTTTCCACATCCTTCTTGTAGTGTGGGGCCCAAAACTGGACACAGTACTCCAGATGAGGCCTCACCAGTGCCGAATAGAGGGGAATGATCACGTCCCTCGATCTGCTGGCAATGCTCCTACTCATACAGCCCAAAATGCCGTTAGCCTTCTTGGCAACAAGGGCACACTGTCGACTCATTTGGAGCCCCTTATGACTTGACAGTGGCCCTTAAAGCCAGAATCCCAGTGTTATAAAAGCGAAATGATCATTTTTGACTAGGGTCATCTTCCTGACTTTAAAATAATAACGTTGACATGCTAAATTATTGGATGTCACTGGAGAGAGAGAGAGAGGAAATATAAGAACATTTTTCAGCAAGAAGTGGGACTTTTCTCTTTTGCAATTCTCAATCACTTGAGATCTGTCCCGGTAATTTAAAACAGCTGACATTTTCCCTACATGAAAGAATAAACATTTAATTTGCACTGCTGATTTGGGAGGAAGAATTCTAATCCTATTTGCTCAGCCTGGGCAGAAACAAAGCCGAATGCAAGATCATCTGTAATTACTGCCCGTATGCTAGTCGTGTCGCGAGTAATTCAATTATGTATCCCATTGGGGTCCTTCTTGCTGGAGAGGATCACGCAAAACAATTCATACCCAACACTTAGCAAATGGGTTGTAAGTTCCATCCGCCGCTCCGGGTCAGCGGTTCTGACGTGGGCTGGGGTTGGCAGTATCATAAGACCCATTCCCCACTGGGAGCTGGGCCCAGTGGACTCTGCGAAGGATGCTGGCGGTCTCTAATGGGCAGGGCTTCCACAATGTACAACCCATCACTGATCCCAGGATTCATTGCCCCTTCCCCTCTCCCCCACCGCCCGCCCCACCTCACCTCGCCCTGCCCCGCCACGTGGGCATTCTCAGCAAAAAGGCAGAGGGTTAACTGCACCATTGAGAAGAGCTAATTTTTCTCCCCTAGAGAGGCCTACAGGCAAGGACAAGACTGAAACCACAAAACTCCCGCCGAGGGTGGATCTGGGCACTGGTGAGCCTTCCCCCAGCCTTGTGGGCCTCAATCCTGTCAGTGGATTTTCCTTGCCTTACTTTTTCTTTTGTCTTTTAAACCCTGTTTTCCGAACGATTTTATCCCACGGTGTTTTGTTTTTAGCATGGTTATAGGCTCGATGCAGAAAATACCGAGTGGAATCCTCTGGCCTTTGTGGTGCAGAAGGTCCGAGGAGATGAACACGATCTGTGACAAATCTAGGACAACCCAGTGAGCGGGGGCTAGACGATGACTAGCAGTTGCCACTGTGGCAAGGTGGGAATAGGGGGCAGGGGGTTCCCTTGGGAGGGGAGACCCAGAGTGTGGGGGCACTGCCAGGGGGCAGCACCCCAAGATAAAGGGGCACCGGGGTCCAGGAGGGACACGGGGGCCAGTGGCAGGCGAGACACTGGCCTGCAGAGGGAGCTCTGGGCTGGAAGAGCTAATTCCCGAGACGACCAGCAGGAGGCGCCGCGCGGGTGAGTCTTCGCTTCGCTATAGTGACCCTCAGTGAGAAGCCAAAAGTTGCTGGTAATTGCGAAAGGAACCAGACTCTGCTACTGAGAAGGAGCTAGTGGCTTAGTGAAATGTACCGCTAATGCACTCTGGTGCATGAATTGTCCTAGCCCATAGAAAATTGAAAAAGTTGTATAAGCTAAAGGACGATGTTGGTAAAAGACTATAGGGAGGTAGACTGGCCAAGAATAAATTGAGGCTGGAAATTAGAAGGTTTCCCAACATCAGGGGAGTGAGGTTCTGGAAAACAACCTAACTAGTTTGAAGACAGAGCTTGATAAGTTTGTGAAGGGGGTTATATGACAGGGCTCTCTGTGATAGCAGTGGACTAGACTCAGTGACGCAGGAGGTCCGTTCCAATCCCATTTTCTTAAATCCTAAATGTTCTGATCATTCTGGAATCAGGTCACTTGGGAGTCGAGCTGATTGAAAAAGGGAAACATTTTTTTCATGAAGAAATTCAAAATAGTTCATTTCTCCCGCTTCTGAAAAGGAATAGCTCCAAACTTGACCATGTGCCTTCTACTCTCTGGGCAGTTAGCCAGAGGGTTTGGATTGGCACCTATCTGTGAAGTTAAGAGGCCAGATAAGCAAAGTTCAAGGGCGGTTAGATCTAGGGTTATGGTTCAGGCCTGTCTAAACTTGGAGGAGCTACCTCAGCCTGACACAGTTTGTTATTCTGGCTTCATGTATATAAGCGAGTGATGGCTGGGCCAAATCAGCAGGCAAGTGACTTACAGCTAGTGGAGTTCTCCTTTGGCTTGACCATGAGCTCCATTAGCCAAGTTAGTTTCCAAAGGCATGTGGTGGAAGCTCCATCATTCTCTACATCTAAAGCTAGGCTAGGCAAAGTATGCATAAATACCCTGTAGGGAACCTAGATGATGGACTAGATGACCTAATAGATCTTCTAACATCTTCCATTAGGAAAATGAGAATTTCTTCTGTTGTGGTGTTTTTTCTCTCAATGCGTGTGGTGGTCTGTTTCCAGTGGGGGAAGAGTTAAGTTCAGTACATTGGGGGAGTAAAATTAGATTTGTCTGCGGCATATTTGACTTGGAAAACCCCATATTCCTTTTTATTTTACTGTGATCAGCGTTCCAAACAAAGCATGTAGCTCCAAACTACAATCACCCGTGCAGAATTTAAGTCAACATTGCTTCTATCGGGCTCCTGTTTTCATTTCTATGGTGGCAGTTTGCAGTGTTTTCCAGTTATGTTTTGAGGGCTTTTATTTCAGACATAGCTGGGAAACGTAGAAGGGATTTCTTTGCAGCATCTGCCATGTAGCCAAGTCAAGTTGCACAAGTCCCAAGTATCTCAAGGTTGTTTGAATACCATTCCTTAGCATACAAAATCTACCCTCACAAGCGAGGTGGGACTGGAGGACTTGGGGAGATCAGTTTGCAAGAAGACATGCCCGTTATGCATGTACTGCGTGCAATACAATTAGCTAAACTGCATGCTTATTTTAGCATACAACGGCCATTATGCACAATGTGGACCAAATCTTTAGCTGGCATAAATTTCCAGAGCTCATTGACTTTCTGTTCCTGCCAGAAACTTCACGGCCTGGAAAGCGCTGTAGAAATGTGTCATTTTGCCAAAAAACCGCCAATGCTCCTGCATCCCTTCAGTGCCTCACATTCAGAAACACCCTGAATAGCTGTGCAAATTACTTATTAGAGTGTGTCTTTCCTGGGATGTAAACTCGCAGTGCAAACTGCAAGTGTAGATGTGTTACACCAGTATAAAATGGAGCTTCAAACCTGTAATGATTCTGTTCAAGTTCTTATGCAGGCTTCACTGCCATACTGAAACGTATCTACCCTTTAGTGTCTCATCCTAGTCAGAGAAACAAAGATGGAACCATATTCTATTGGAATGTGCATTTCCATCGAAACTAAACACTTTGCAAAATCACGTAGATTTCACCGGGATTTCCTTTTGGAAGAAAACTGGGGGGAAATAATTCAGACAATGTCAAAACATCTTGTTTCAATGTCATTGCGGGGGGCGGGGGGGGTGCAGGGAGGGAAGGTTTCGGGTTTTTTTTTTTCATTTTGAAATGAGTTTGTTTCAATTTTTTTTAGAATTTTCTATTATGTCACCTATATTATAATTGAAACAAAACATTTTAAGTGATCCCCAAATGATTTTTTCCCCCCCAGAATTTCCTCTGAAGAGAATTTTGAAATTTTGTGAGGTTTGTTCTGATTTGGAGCATAGACAAATTTTGAAATCTCAAAATCCTTCTCTCCTCCGCTCAGCTCTAGTAGCTACCATATGGTCAGAACGGTCACTTCAAAACCATTTTACTACTAAGAAGTTGCAACTGCTGCTAGGGAGGAGCGTGGCAGCTATTTAACAGCCTGCAGCAACAACCCTTTAAATAGCTCAAGAGGAAGATGGCCTGTGAGTGAAGTGGGAATTGCCTTTACTTTATATCTGGCCCCATGTGTTTAGAATCCCACCTCAGCCCCAAACCATGGGTGGCTTATCATCTTTGAATAAAAAACAAGGCATCAGTCAGTAGGTGGTTCGCTATTAAACCATCTCCTTGAGACACTCCTCTAGTCCTCTTGCTGAGTTTCTGGTGTGTTTCTCCCACTCTCAGAGACCACAGACAATGGAGCATGAAGAGACCTCTCTGAGTCTCCTCTCCTGCATTAGCTTAGTTCCCGTGCAGAATCTACCCCTTTGGCCATTTTGCCTTTAGGCCACAATCCAGCCCCTGCTGCTGTGGGTGTAGAGAAGCCCAGGCAGCAGAAGTGATGCAGAAGGGGAAATGGGTGTCAAAGGGTGTGCGTCCTCCTTGAGTTCCTCTGCACAGCCAATCACAGGCGACAGGGCCTGAGATAGGGTGACCAGATGTCCCGATTTTATAGGGACAGTCCCGATTTTGGGGTCTTTTTCTTACATAGGCTCCTATTACCCCCCATCCTCTGTCCCAATTTTTCACACTTGCTGTTTGGTCGCCCTACCTGAGCAGGCCGTGGAGTGTAAATTCTTGGACAGCGACGGTCTCCTTGGTACGTGTGCATGCAGTGCCTAGCACAGTGGGGCCCTGATCTGGAGCTATTGAAGCTAAAGGACAAGGTTAGCACCAAAACAAATAGGGATAAATGGGCCGGGAATAAACGGAGGCTGGAAATCAGAAGACAGTTGCTCATCGTCAGAGGAGGGAGCTTCTGGATCCGCCTCCCAATAGGAGCAGTGGGAGGAAAACAACCTAGCAAACTTTCTGATGCAGCTTGATAAATGTACAATGGGGATTTCATGATGGGGGTGGCCTGCGATAGCAGGGGGCTGGACTCAATGACCCAGCGGATCCCTTCCTGATTATGGCCTCTGGGCACTACGGTGATACAAACGTTCCCTAGCGCCCAGTCCCCCTGGGGTGGGGGAGGTTGTATTAGGGACCACAGAGCCTACTCCACGGGGTAGCGCCCAGGGACTAGGTCTGCAGCCAGACTGTGGGCAAGGTATCTTTTCAACTGGTGCCTAACACGGAAGCCCCTAAATCTCCATTCCGGTTCCCGATTCCCAGAGGCACGCAGCACCTGCAGCTCCCATTGCTGACAGTGATGCTTTTGCCTGCGGAAGGGTATGTCAAACGCTAGTAGAAGTTGTCGGGCCCTAACTCCGCCCTGCCCTGGGCCTCGTGCCTCTGCAAAGCAGGTGGCAAATGGTGTAAGAAGCAGGTGGCGAGCTCTGTTTTGGCAGCATATTTACATCCACTTCGCAATGACACCGCCAGGTTGTGGTTGGAGGGCCAAGGGCTACAGTTTCAGACGTGTCTCTAGGCCACAGGAAGAGCGACCCAGCGGATAGTGCACAGGGCTAGGAAACAGGAGATTTGGTCTCTGTTCCTGGCTCTACCACTGATCAGCTGCCATTGCCTACATCCCAACCACGACTGCTATTAGCAAATATCTCCAAGAGTTGGAGCTAGGACACAAGAGGGGGAGACTCTGAGTTACTAGTTCTTTCCCAGGTGTTTAGTTGGTGGGTCTGGCCCACATGCCCAGGGTCTAATTGATCACCATATTTGAAGTTGGGAAGGAATTTCCCCCCAGGTCAGATTGGCAGAGACCCTGGGGGTTTTTCACCTTCCTCTGCATCAGGGGGCACAGGTCACTTGCTGGTTTGAACTAGAGTAAATCATGGATTCTCTGTAACTTGAAGCCTAAATCAAGATTTAAGGACTTCACTAACTCAGCCTGAGGTTACGGGCCTATTACACGAGTGGGTGGATGAGATTTTTAGGCCTGCAATGTGCAGGAGGTCAGAGTAGATGACCATGATGGTCCTTTCTGGCCTAAATGTCCATGTGTATGGCTACACTGCAATGGAAGATCCGTGATATGGGTGTCAGACTCGCAACAGGGGAGGGTCTCGGATCCTGGACTCCAGGCTGAGCCTGAACAGCTACATTGCTATTTTTAGCCTCACAGCCCTAGCCTCATAAACCCAGTTAGCTGACCCAGGCACTGAGACTCGGTGGTGCTGGTTTTTTCTTGCAGTGTAGCTGCACCCTATGAGTCTATGAGCTGTGTGACACTTTGTGTTGTCTGTCTAGAATGTAAGCGCTCTGGGGCAGGAACTGCCTCTCATTATGTGTATGTACAGCACCTAGCACAATGGGGCCCCAATTAGATCAGGGCATCTAGGTCAGATGCTACCATAATAATAATCCTTGCGTGTACGGGCATAGACACCTCCCCTCCCCCACTGGGAATAAAGAAGAGAGCTACAGCCTTTAGTGGCGATTCCTATTTTGGGGGGGTGAAATGAACCCTTCCAAGAGGTGTTAACCCCCCTTTTTAAATCGAATGTGCTATAACATCGTTCCATTCACTGACCCAACACTTCCGAATCCCCCAATTTTAGGCTTTCAGACCTTCCCATGAAATGTATAAGTCACCAGTTCTTGTCCAGAATGCTTCTTTCTTTCTGATCTCCTTTCAGTTACGTGGAAAGGCAGGGTTGTTTTGTGTGTGTGTGTGTGTGTGTGTGTGTGTGTGTGTGTGTTCGAAAGGGCTTAAATCGGAACTTTAACATAAATCTGACGCAGCAACGTAACTTTACTGGCATCACAACCCTCTGGCTCTGTAGACAGCTATGGATGCATGGGGTGGAGACGTACATGCACATAAACCAAAAATAAGGTGTGGCAGAAAAATAGTGACCTCATCCGAGGCACCTTTTGGCAATGATTCCCATGTAAATCTGTCAGGGTTATTTTTTTCCTCACCCAACCCAAACCAAAATTCCCTGCTTGCTAACGCTTGCCATTATATGTGATGAATCCCAGTGCACCGGGATCTCACAAATTTGATTTGCCGTCTACTTTGTTATTATTCATGTTGACATAGAACCTAGATGCCCCAGGTGGGGATCGGGGCCCCACTGCGTTAGATGCGACAGAATGGCAATCTGACCCCTAAAGAGCTTAGCATCTCATATGTGAGGAGCTGTAGACGGCTCTCTTCTCAGCGAGCTCTTTTTAGACCTTGATACAAAGATCCCTAGGCAGCCTGCAGGGGCTGGCTGTAAGGTTACGTTTTGCTCTTAAGTGGAAAGGGTTTGGTAGGTAGCTGTTGTAAATCCCCACCCAGAAAGGCCTAGTCATACTGGATACGTCTCTCTTTGAAGGACCATTGATACTGCCCTGAGCAGTGCGGCCTAGAAGTATGTCTGCTAGCCTGGGGTGCAGTAGGTTTGGGTTGCAGTCCTACCTCTGGTCTGCTGAGGGCCTTTGAGCAAGCCATTTCACCTCTCTGTGCCCCGTCTATTAAATGGGGTGAATGCTACTGATCTTCGCTGGGAACCATTTTGAGATCTCTGGCTGGCAAGCATCAGACGTTGTTAGCGTCCCAAAGCCAGAGATTTGGCATGGTTGGCGCAGCAGCTGTGGGAAATGAAGGGGAGACAAGCCTGGAATCTGCAGTGGAGATGCATTCTTTACTCTGCTCCAATGATGAAGTCTCCAGAGGGACACTAGGGAAGGGATCTGAGTTTCTCCCAGGACTGAGCCAGTGGATAACGCTTACTAGGGGGTCTTGTCTATTTCTTAGCGCAAGAGCTTGAGAGTCAGGACTCAGCTTCAGAACTCCTCCACTGACTCACCATGTGAGCTTGGCCAAGTTCCTTAATCTCCTTGTGCTTCGTTTTATCCATCCAGCTGTACAATCGGTATGGTTGCACTTCTCAAGAGTGCTGGGAGTCTCGCTTAGTTTTAAATCATAAAGTGCTCTGAGACGCTCAAATGAAAGGCACTGTAGAACTGCCAAGTACTAGCTTCGTGCTGCCACTGCCCTCCAGTGGATTGGCCTCAGTGACTTCCTGTGGCAATGAGTTCCACAGCTCAATTACGCGTTGTGTGAACCTGATCGTGATTTACATAATAAGCAGAGCTCACAGCACACCCACATCCTAATTCTCAGCTTTCTTAGTTTAAAAGAACTCAACTGTGGCCTTGTCTACAGGGTGCATTAGTCCACGCTAGAGGAGTGCAAATTTTAGTGCGCACCAGTACGTCACACACTAATCGGCCTGTGTGGATGCTGCTGACATGCACTAAAAGTTCCCTAGTGCACGTGAATGTATCACCCTTTGAAACGGGACTCCATTAACATGCACTTGGGGACTTTTAGTGCACACCAGCCTGGGCCAGGCTGGCCAGTTAGTGTGTGACATGCTAGTGCAGACTAGAAATTTACATCCCAGGTGGTGCAGACTAATGCACCTTGTAGACAAGTCCAGCATGTCACGCACTCTGTACTGCAAACAGCTAACGAAGGCTCTGCTTTAGGAACCGGAGGGTCTGAATTCAATCCCCGGGGGCCTCTGCACTAGGCGGTATAGAAACAAGTGTGGAGTCCCTGGAATTTGTCACGGAGCTAATTTATTTGACAAAAATCACGCGCGTTATTTGGCCGCTGTGCCTTTATTTATTTTCCGAACGTCTCGTCTTTCCCATCCCCCGTCTCTCCAGACTCCGCCATCCATCAAACAGCTCCTGTCGGAGCAGAAAGGCAGCCAAGCCCCTTGTCTGTCTAGGCAGCACTCTCCATCCCACCCACCTGGACGCCATTAGAGCTTGGAGGGATTCCACCCTGTCAGTGGCCTTGTGTCTGATTCATGTTCAGTCTGAGTGGAGCGGGAGTCCCCACGGGTATTACTATATCCCCTTCCATACATTCAGCAGCCATGTGGCCCACCTCCAAGATCTTACAGAGCAAGCTGTTTTGAGAAGATGTGGTGGATCTTTGTTCAACTCAGCCAGGGACCTAAACGGTGAAGGTATAACAAGTGGGTGGAGTTCGCCTGTCCCAGCACACGTCACTGTTTGAATTGCAGTGGTACATAGAGGCCGCACTGTGCCAGATGCTGTCCAAACCCAGAGGAAGAGATTGTCCCTACCCTCAATACAAGGGTGGGAGAAAGGGAGCATTACTGTATTATCCCTGTTACAGATGGGGAGCGGTGGCACAGAGATTAAATGACTTGCCCAAGGTCACCAGTGGCACAGCCAACAGCTGATCCCACCTCTACTGAACGCCCGCCCCAGAGCCTTAGGTATAAAACTGCCCTTCCTGCAAAGCGTAACTAAGCAGGTTGTGGAGAGAGAACTGAGCAGGGACCATGGGGGGACAGAATCAATTCAGAAACACACCCCATCGGCAGGACCACGACATCCACTGCCCCGCCTCAGCAAGGCTTTTCAGCCGCTAGATCCGCGTAAGCCCCTACAAATTGCCCTCACCGATCCCCTTCCATTCGAGTCTACTCAGAACAAGCCGCAGCAACCCCAACTGCCACGTGCAAAGCGTACGGGAGAGCCTGCTGCCTGGCCACGTCCCTCAGACTCACTGTAGAACTTCAGTGCCGGGCTGTCTGCTAAAGACAACACACAGTTACTACAGAACTCTCTTCTAGGGGACGAGAACCTGCGCTGTTCACTTTAAAAGGCGCGGGATGCTACCACCTGAGCTAAAAGCAACCACTGTTAGCAGCAGGGTCCTGGTTCTCTTTGTGAGCCCAGCTGCTCGCCCGTCACCAGTATTGTCAACTGCAAGCATTGATAAATCGTGAAACTGACTTTACAAATCATGTGCACATTTCCAGGCTTTTCTCCACAACCATGAGGATTAAAAGCTTTAAAAAAAAATGGAAGCTCAGATTCTCAACTCCAGGAGCTGCAGCTTTAAGAAAAACATTCACCATCATGTCACTCAGGATAAAATCACAGGGGATGGCACCACTCCCGCACACTCCCACACCCTCTGGAGAACTGGGATCAGTTTTACCATGAGACAGAGGTTAAAAAAGGGTCTTTAGCCACGGCAACATAGAAGAGACACACATCCTGCTTTCTTTGTTCCAGTCAAAAAAACATTTAAACATTTGTTTTGTTTCAGATGCATGAGTTTTTGCTTGTTTGTTTTGTTTTTTAATAGATGCAGATATAGATAGGTAGATTAGATCTATCTATCTATTCTCTCTTGCTCGTCTACTTGAACATTCTTTGTTTTCATAGATTCCAAGGCCAGAAGGGACCATTGTGATCATCTAGTTTGACCACAGGCCATAGAACGCCCCCACAATAATTCCCAGAGCAGATCTTTTAGAAAAACATCCAACCTTGAGTTTAAAAATTGCAAGTGATGGAGAATCCACAATAAATTGTTCCTGTGGTTAACCACTCTCACTGTTAAAAACGTACGCCTTATTTCCACTCTGAATTTGTCTAGCTTCAACTTCCAGTCATTGGATGGTGTTAGATCTTTCTCAGCTAGATTGCACTATCAAATATTTGTTCACCTGTAGGTATTTATAGATGGGATCAAGTCACCCCTTAACCTTCTCTTTGCTAAACGAAATAGATGGAGCTCTTTGAGTCTTATCACTCTAAGGCAGGTTTTCGAACCCTTTACTCATTCTTGCAGCTCTTCCCTGAACCCTCTCCAATTTATCAACCTCCTTGAATTGTGGGCACCAGACCTGGACACAGGATTCAAGCAGCAGTCGCATCAGTGCCAAATAAAGAGGTAAAATCACCTCTCTACTCCTACTTGAGAATCCCCTGTTTATGCATCCCAGGATCACATTAGCTTTTTTTGGCCACAGTGTCGCACCGGGAGTTTAAAACAGCTTCTTTTGGCTCGCACTTAGACTTGATGAGCAGGAATAGCACCCTCCAAATGGTTATTTCCTCGCCCTTTCTTCCTGTTCTATCCCACTCACATCTAAGCCCCTCGTTTGTGCATCCCGTGCAGGGCACTTTGAACTAGTTCCACGCACTTCAAAAAGAGACAGTGTTTCCTGTTTCTGCAGCCCAGCCAATTCTTTAATCCGTTTATTCAGCCGCTATTGTGTGCCAAGGTGTCCCTATGTTCTTGTTTGACCTCTGCTTGAGGCTTTCTTTCACAGATCCGTTCCCTTCCCACCGTCTGCACTGTGAAGGCATTTGCTTTATATTATAACGTGTGAGATAAAGCTGACCATGGAGGGGGCATTGTCTATTCCTTCCAACAAGGGACACTGGAGCCCCAGCTCTGTCCTTTCCCAATGTACCATGACACTGAGCAAGGCACGTAATCTCTCTGTCTGAGTTTGCCCGGCTGTAAAATGGGGATAACAATACTTCACCTATCTCAGAGACGGGGTGAGGCTGGTTCACTCATGCTGTCCAAGCGCTCTGAGTTCCTTCCCTGGGAAACATCGCCTCCCATTCTCCAAAGCGACTCATGATTTCAGGTGCCCGACTTGAGACCCCTGGAAAGGGACCCGATGTTTTTCGAAAGTGCTGAGCTTCCACACTCGGAGAATCAGGCCCCAGGATGGCGTCTTAGGTGGAGTGTTCGAAAACTGAGCTGCCCCAAATCACTAGCCACCAGGAGCAGCGGAAGGACCCTAGAAGGGTGGGGGGGCACTGGCATCTGAACCGTGGACACGCCCTCCCACGCCACCCCATGCCCTTGAATCCCCTTCCTCATGCCACCCTTTTCCCACGGCCCTGCCCCCACCCCACCTCTTCCCCCCCCCAAGGCTGACAGAAGAATTCTTCCGTTGACCTAGCTACTGTGTCTCGGGGAGGTGGATCTACTATAGTAATGGGAAAGCTGCTCATGCCACTGTAGTAAATGTCTATACTGCGGCGTTGCATTTTAAGTGTAGATACAGCCTTATTCTTTCTATTACGGTAGCATCTAGAGGCCCTGATCAGGGTGTAAAGGTCCTATTGTGCTAGGTGCTGTACGCCCACATGAAATCAGACAGTCAGTACCCCAAGGAGCTTCCATGTACGAGACCCGGGACGTGGATCGACCGGATCAATGGGAACCTCCCCAACAGAGTCCTGTTCTTTGTACAATAAAAATGCGTCCCCCTAAAAGCCCCTATTAAAATCGAAACGGGAAAGGGCTGAATTCTTTATCTTCGGCACTTCTCATTCTGCCTCCTCAATGGACTGAAAATGCAACCCAGCCATAGACCGTTGCCCGGCAACCTGGCTACCCGGTGTCATCATTTCCTATCATTCCACGGCTGGTTTGAATTGCAAGCTCTTCTGGATGCTATTCAGACACACAAACTGGGGGGGGGGAAAGTCTCCATTTATTTCACAACCTGCCCTCCACCCCTCCCGCTGCTGTTAGGTCCTAACAGCAAATTAGCTACCCGCTGCCAAAGGCAAACATACATCATCCAGTGACGGCTCCTTCTGCTTCCACCAGTGACCTTTGGAAAAGAAATAGCCCAGCGCAAACAAGTGGAGATAAGGGCTCGCGCTGGACGTGGCATTTTTATTTGCTTCAGGTGTGATTTATAAAGCTGTCACTTAGCTCCGTCAGCAGCTCCTGGCAGGAAGAGTTGCTTTCTGTATCCTCCTCACACAGCAATGGGAAGTGATTTAACTCTTTGGCTGCTCCGAGAGGGACAGGCGTGGTCAGTCAGTACCGTTGTGTCTCCCAAGGCAATGCAAGAAGAGGGCTGGAACCCGGCTGCTGCTCGCTGGCCTACTACGGCCAAATCCAGCCGTGGTGTAAGAAGGTGCAACTCAGCTGCAGTCGCCTTTCTTACACCAGACAGGCATTTGGTCCATGGTGCATGGGTCTCCTCTGATTTTCCGGAGCCCACACATCATCATTATTATTTCTCTTGTGACGTCACTGAGATCTGGACCCCTGTCACAGGAGCTTACATCTGTCTAGGTAAAGGACTTATATGGCCCCTACCACTGTCGTATCTGAGTGCCTGACAATCTTTGATGTACGTATCCTCACAACACCACTGTGATATAGGGAAGGGCTACAGGGAAAGACAGTGTGACCCGGTGGATAGACCACTGGACTGGGACTACGGAGATCTGGCTTCGCCACCGGTCTGCATGGTGACCGTAGATGAGTCTTTTAATCTTTCTGTGCCTGTTTCCCCATCTGTAAAATGGGGAGAATGACACTGACCTCTGCTGTAAAGGGCTTTGAGAGCAACTGATGGAAAGGGCTGTGAGATCCTCGTTATGAGTATCCCCATTTTACAGATGGAGAACTGAGGCATAAAGAGAGTAAGTGACTTGCCCAAGGTCACAAAGTGAGGCTGTGACAGAACCAGGACCTGATCGTCTTGAGTCCCAGGTCAATGCCTTAAGTGCAAGACTCTCCTTCCAGTAACCACCACCCACTGGCTCTACCTGACCCAAAACGGAACTTCCCTCTGGGACGGAGGCATTGACAGCCGATATACTAAGCTTGTCTTGGTGTAGCTGCTCCTTGCCTACCTTACGGGAGTGTGCTGCACATCCTACACAGGGGCCTACTCACCCACTAGCTGTATCCTGCAGAATGAAGGAGCGGCTCCAAGATAGGCACAGTCTACTCTGGTCTTAATCAAATACATCAAGATCCTTACCCGCTACTGCAGACTGACTCTCAAGGCGCAGCGACTTGTGTGTTTCACCCGCACAGCGGGCTTCTCCAGAAGAAGGAACTTCACTTGGGTTTTTGGTTAATCGGTGCTATATGTTCTTCTGTTTGGAATATGCCCCTGATATATTTAAATCCAGGGCACAGGTGGATGGACCAAATGACCTCTTGAGATCCCTTCCATTTCTATGATTCCATGATTATTAGGCAGATTACTGGGCCAAATCCTTGACATAGCATAGCTGCTTTATACCTGCTGCGATTCTTGCCCACCAAGTTTTCCAGGAAGTGTCAAGCGCGGCCAATTCATTCCAGCGGACGATCTGGCCCCATGTCATTATCCCAAACACTCAGACCCACTCCTACAAAATCCCCCGGCCCCTCCTGTTACTCACTTTAGAGACGGGGGGGAAGTGGCCTTTATGATGTTTTTGCAAACATTATTAGACTGTCAAAGAGAGGTGTCAGGCAAGGCTGCTGAAGAAAGGGATTTGACAAGTGTATTTATTTTAAAAGGCAACACAATTCAGCCCATTTAAAAGCACGGCAGAATTGTAAATGCTTCTGGGAATCAGCCATGAAAATATTGGTATCCGTAGGCTCTCTAAAGTATAATTAAGGCAGGAGTTGATTGACTGAAGACAAATAGAACGCTAGCAATGAAGGCAATTATAGAAAACATCAGCTTCCTCCCATTTCTGCTCTGGTTTGTGTTCATACTCGGTCTATGCTCATGCTCTTATTGGTTCATTCACTTTGTAACCAGTCAAGATCCTGCATGCTAGAGCCTAGTCCAGTGAAGCCGAAGGCAAAACGCTCCTTGCCTCCAGTGCAGCCAGGAATTGGGCCCCAAATAAAAGTCTTTGCAAGTAAAGGCATTGCTGGCTATTTTGCAGAGGTTTCACTCAGCTAGACTGCCTTCCTTGGGGTAAAAATCTTTGTGGGGATTGGTCCTGCTTTGAGCAGGGGGTTGGACTAGATGACCTCCTGAGGTCCCTTCCAACCCTGACCTGACATGCTATGATTCAAGTCATGGCCCAAACCTTAGGTTTGGGCAGATGAACACAGCATATCTCAGGACCACGAGCAATTTTTTTTTTAAATATGGAGATATACCTATCTCATAGAGCTGGAAGGGACCTTGAAAGGTCATTGATTCTAGTCCCCTGCCTTCACTAGCAGGAGCAAGTACTGTCCCTGACATTCCCCACCATCCCTAAATGGCCCCCTCAAGGATTGAACTCAGGGCCGGCTCCAGGCACCAGCTTACCAAGCAGGTGCTTGGGGCGGCCACTTCGGAGAGGGGCGGCACGTCCAGCTGTTCGGCGGCAATTCGGCGGACGGTCCCTCACTCCTGCTCGGAGCGAAGGACCTCCCGCCGAATTGCCACCACAGATCGCGATCGCGGCTTTTTTTTTGTTTTTGTTTGGTTGCTTGGGGCGGCCAAAACCCTGGAGCCGGCCCTGATTGAACTCATAACCCTGGATTTAGCAAGCCAATGCTCACACCACTGAGCTATCCCTCCCCTGAACATAAAACTGAGTCCAAGACACCTTGGTGTTTCCTTGGTCCTGGTGCCCAGTAGGCCTCCATCATAATTTAGAGCAGCCCTCAGGTGCTGAAGATAACCTTAGGAATGATCTCACTTGGAATCCTGTGTTCAAATCTGACCACCCTATCTCAACAAACATAGAGCAAAAATAGATTCACAGAATCTCAGGGTTGGAAGAGACCTCAGGAGGTCATCTAGTCCAACCCCCGGCTCAAAGCAGGACCAATCCCCAACTAAATCATCCCAGCCAGGGCTTTGTCAAGCCTGACCTTAAAAACCTCTAAGGAAGGAGATTCCACCACCTCCCGAGGTAACCCATTCCAGTGCTTCACCACCCTCCTAGTGAAAAAGTTTTTCCTAATATCCAACCTAAAACTCCCCCACTGCAACTTGAGACCATTACTCCTTGTTCTGTCATCTGCCACCACGGAGAACAGTCTAGATCCATCCTCTTTGGAACCCCCTTTTCGGGTAGTTGAAAGCAGCTATCAAATTCCCCCCTCATTCTTCTCTTCTGCAGACTAAACAATCCCAGTTCCCTCAGCCTCTCCTCATAAGTCATGTGCTCCAGCCCCCTAATCATTTTTGTTGCCCTCCGCTGGACTCTTTCCAATTTTTCCACATCCTTCTTCTAGTGTGGGGCCCAAAACTGGACACAGTACTCTAGATGAGGCCTCACCAATGTCGAATAGAGGGGAATGATCACGTCCCTCGATCTGCTGGCAATGCCCCTACTTATACAGCCCAAAATGCCGTTAGCCTTCTTGGCAACAAGGGCACACTGTTGACTCATATCCAGCTTCTCGTCCACTGTAACCCCTAGGTCCTTTTCTGCAGAACTGCTGCCTAGCCATTCAGTCCCTAGTCCGTAACAGTGAATGGGATTCTTCCGTCCTAAGTGCAGGACTCTGCACTTGTCCCTGTTGAACCTCATCATATTTCTTTTGGCCCAATCCTCTAATTTGTCTAGGTCCCTCTGTATCCTATCCCTACCCTCCAGTGTATCTACCACTCCTCCCAGTTTAGTGTCATCTGCAAACTTGCTGAGAGTGCAGTCCACGCCATCCTCCAGATCATTAATGAAGATATTGAACAAAACCGGCCCCAGGACTGACTCTTGGGGCACTCCGCTTGAAACCGGCTGCCAACTAGACATGGAGCTATTGATCACTACCCGTTGAGCCCGACGATCTAGCCAGCTTTCTATTCACCTTATAGTCCACCTTATAGAAGGCCCACCAGGTCCATTCCAGGTCCACCAGGCATGTATAGACCAGACCAAAGCTGCAGACTCTACTAGGCTTGCTTCAAAACTTCCCTGAAAAAAATAAATCCTCAAAGTTCAGTTAGAGAAATTTACCCAAAACGTATTTAGCTGCAGTGGCTCTTTGCCCTGCGAAATAGGGTTGGAAGTAGAGCTGGTCAGGAATATGTCAGCTGATTTGTTTTGTCAAAAAATGCCAATTGGTTGACACCAAAACTTTTTGTGAAACAGGGCTGGGTTCATTGAATTTCCCAACTAGAAAAAAAAGTCAAGAAAAGAAGTTTAGACGTTGTCGAAATGTTTTGAGTTGACATTTACAAAATGAAAAATTCCATTTCAAAATGACTTCTCCTTTTGAAAATTAAGCTAATTAGACTGAAGAAAGTTTTAAACTACAAGGTCAAAAAAAAAAGGTCAAAATCAAAACAAAACATTTTAAAATTATCAAAATGAAACATTTCATTTGACCCAAAAAGGAAAAGCAAAAAGGTTTTTCAGTTCATGACTATTTTTGAGATTTCAATTTTTCATCCCAATTCAAGACAGGAAGCATTTCAACCTGGAAAATAGTCACAGAATGGGAAAACTGTCTTCCACTCGTCTAGTTGGAAAGAACTTCTGTTTTTTTGTAATCCTACCAACAATTTAGACATGAAGTGGGAAGTATGGGTGGGCTGCCTCTTGCATCGATATTTCTATTAAGAGGACTGCGTGGACCATGCTGTTTTCTGTCACGTACTGCAAGTTGAAAGCATACTGGGGAGAATTTGGAGAAGTTGGAGAATCCTGGCAGTTGCCATTGGCCTAGTAGTAGTAATAAAATGTTATAATAATAAATACCTAGCTCTTGTATAGTGCTTTTCATCAGTAGATCTCAAAGCACTTTACAAAAGGTGTCAGTATTATTATCCCCATTTTACAGGTGGGGAAATTGAGGCATGGAAAGATGACATGATTTGCCCAGTGTCACCCAGAAGGCCAGTGGTGGAGCCAGAAATAGAACCCAGGACTCTTGAACACAGTCTCCACTAGGCCACACTGCCTCCCATTATTTGCATATTTATATATATGCAAATATATATAGTTTTATTGAAGTATTGCAACTTTGAGCTTGGAGAAAAATGTCATCATGGGTCCTGTTTCTGAATCATTCGTTCCAGGGGATTTCCCCCCTCCTCCCCTTTCTTCCCAGAATATTACAACAGACTATGGAACCCAGGGAGGAGTGGATCTGCTAGGGAAACCAGACCACCCTTACCAGAGAGGGCCTGTAGGGGTCTGTCGGGGTGGCTACTAGCCAAGCCTTGGGTCCACGGAGAGAATGAATACGTTGATGCGGAGATGTCGTCAGCAGATCTCAGAAGCAGATACATACATGCTGACTGGAATTTCTGTGACTTGCTTCAGTTCAGGGATAAAGGAAAAATAACCCCATGTGACTGTTAAACTAACCCGCTAACAACCTGCAGCCTCTTAGAGTTACCAACACCTTCTGCAAAGCTACTTGCTAGAAGAAGCCCCTGTGGTGGAAAAATAAAGCTTTAGGGCCTGACTCTACAAATTGCTGAGGCCCTTTGAGAGGTGCTAAGTGTCCTCAGCTCCCAATTAAGACATGTTGCTGTTATGAGGTTATTACGGGAGAAATAAGAACCCAGGCTAGGCAAATTGCCCAACTGGGAAAAAATACCTTTTATACCTGATGTGACTATAACAGGACGTGTTGGCCCTTTAAGATGGGTTCCAGAAATAGCTTGGCCTGGTTCCTGGTTGTAGCCCTGAATGCTGGGAGTTGTAATTGCCAAAGGGAACATGTGACAATAGGGTGCAGCAGGAATGCTGGGTCGGGGGTAGGGATATAAATAAAATCCCTTCTCTCAGAACAAAGATACTTTTGAGCAGGATTTCTGTTAACCTGGAAGGGGTGGAATTTGATTTTGCTGGAAGACTAAATTAATGCACCGAAGAGGCAGCATCTGCATTTCTGTGGTGAATCTGTTAAAACCCGGCTCACAGTGATGCATGAGTCTGTTTCTTTGCTACGTACATGGCGTCCATCCTTATAGTATCTAAGTTCCTGGTGGCTTCTGAGGGAAAGGGGCAAAGTGTGTGGTGAGGCCAAGAGTCTTAAGATGACTCAACACTTCTGAATGACTTGAGTGCAGCCACAAAGAGACACTGTCCTCATAAAGATGGCCTCTTTCTGGCAGCAAAACTCCTGTTTTCCCAAGGCTAGTGACAAAGTAGTTCTTATGTATCCTGCCGGTAAGGGTGTCTACACCTTCCTCAAGTCAGAGATCAAATACTGGATCCACCCATGGGAGATACATCAGTAACCTGAGAATACTTAGCCCGTAGTTCGAAATGAACTCACCAAGAGGCCTTGCATATGCACTGACTGATGTGGGTGATAACATGGCACATGCTGGCTGAGTTCACGGCAGGCAGAACTCTTTCATTGTGTCACTATTAAAGGTGGCTGCAAAATGAACATCAGCTATGGAGTCAAGTATCAGAGGGGTAGCCGTGTTAGTCTGGATCTGTAAAAAGCAACAGAGAGTCCTGTGGCACCTTTAAGACTAACAGTTCTATAGGAGCATCAGCTTTCGTGGCTGAATACCCACTTCGTCAGATGCATTCAACCTCTGTGAAAGTTCAGATCTGGATCCAGGTTCAAATTCTGCCGTGGACAAGGATATATTTGTGCTGTGGATTTTAGACAATATGCTGCCCCCTGTGGAAGTCAGTACAGAAAATAACAAGAGTACTTGTGGCACCTTAGAGACTAACAAATTTATTAGAGCATAAGCTTTCATGGGCTACAGCCCACTTCTTCGGATGCATAACCGAAAATGTACAGAAAATGTTTTGGGGATGGATAGTGTTAGTGTGTGCACTAGTGCCCTCTTCTGGAGGAGACTAGAACTGCTCAACTCTGCTTAACAGACTCTGATACTACCAGAGGAAGTGGGGTGTCTTCATCAGCATGGCTGGCTGCTGACTACCGGAAGAAGAGTCTGAGTTCTCTGCTGCCACTTGTCCATAGCATGCAGCACAGCGATAAGAGTGAAGTCCAAGCTAATAACAGGTTGGTTACAATATTCTCCTAGGCTCATCGGTTGTTAGAATCTTCTGGGAAATAATTAATGTGTGATCCAGTTCCTTGTTATTTGCTTGACAGATGTTAACCAAGGGGCCGATCTAAAGCCTGCTGAAGTCAGTGACAAGACCCCATCAGCTCCAATGGACTGTGGATCGAGGCCCAACTGAACAAGCCTTCTTAATGTTCTAACAAAGGAAAATAGCCCATGAAGTCCTCAGTGTGGCCCAATGGCTTGAGGTGCTGGGCTAGAAGCTGAGAAAAGTCGGTTCTATTCCAGGCTCTGTCGCCACCTTCCTGACATTCAAGTGACTTTGTCTGTTTAGACCGAGATACAGACTGTCCTTTACTAGGTGATTGGCCGCCTCCTAGCGCAATAGGGCTTGTTGCTTCCCTAGTGCAAAACACGATGACTCCCTGAAGCTTCAAGATCTTCTGCTCCTGACTGACGTGCCCTTTCCATGCAACAAAATCAATAGAAACTTTGGGGATGGCTGTTGTGTATTTGGGGGGGGGCACAGCTCAAAGCTTTGTATTCCTCTTGCAGGGCTGTCCTTAGCCATTTTGGTGCAGCTACACAGCCCCCCTATGGGGGGGCTATGGGGGGCCCCAGGCCTCTGCGGGGGGGCTGGCCCCAGACCTCCACAGGGAGAGGGCTGGGGGGCAGGGGAGACCACCCCCCCCCGGAACTCGCTAGCGGCGTGGCTGAGAGCCAGGGGAGCGGAGCAGGCTGGGGTGGGGTCGCTCCATTTACCATGCGGTGAGTGCAGGCCTGTCCCCTGCAGCAGTCCTCAGGGGAGTGGGGGCAGGGCTGGGGTGGAGCAGAAGTGGGGCTGGGGCAGAGCAGGGGCGGGAACTTTGGGGAAGGGGTGGAGTGGGGGCGGGGCGGAGACTTTGGGGAAGGATGGAAGGGGGCGGGACGGAGCAGGGGCGGGGGCTTTGGGGAAGAGGCGGAGCAGGGGCTGGTGCCCTACGCAGCTGCGTACTTTGCGTATGGGTACAGCCCTGTCCTCTTGGCTCAACGGGGCCTTGGTCATAGTTAGCACTCCACACCGCTGCCTTGTTGCTTTTTTAGCTGTTTCCATGGCAGCAGGCCCTGCAATGAGAACCAAGTCTTGGCTGAAGGGAGGTGAGGGGGGGAGATATCCGGCATGAGGGGTGGGAGGTCTCTGACAGCTGAGGAAGTGCAGGACCTGAGCTCCCTCCACTCGCCCCCCGGGCGAGTTGAGGGTTTCTAGCTCCCAGCGGGTGTAGGGGAGAGCCGGGCTAGTGCTGCTGCTCATAATTAGTTGTAAAGATCCCACAGGGATTTTCACTGTTAGTGGGAAAGGTTCATGTTTACAGTGACGGAGCCTTTGGGAGCGGGGGTTGAAAAGCACATGGGAAAGCAAGCACGTTCGACTCTTCTGGCTTTTCCTTTCTGTGGCTCTTCCCCTGAGCATGGGTGGGGGGGCAGAAATTGAGCGTGTGTATGTGTACGGGGCAGTCTGCTAGCAGAGAGTTGAGCGAAACTCTGTGCGCTTCTGTCTGCAGTATCTTTTACAGGAGCCGTATCCGCACTGTGATCAGCGTGCTCGTACGACTGCGCGTCTGGGCTTCAGAAAACCTCCCACTCATTCAAAGGCCACAGAGCAGAAAGCGTGTAGGGCCATAGACACGGCCACTGAGCGAGCAGGGGGATGGTTTTCTCGCACAGGATGCGCATCCCTGTGCACCACCTTGGTGCCTTCTGAATTCGGAGATGATCCAGTGTCTGGGGCTGCTCTAAATTATGGCTCCCGATGGAATTGTTCTGGCTAATCCACCTTCCCACTCTTGAGCCACCCCCCTCTCTGCTCAGATCCTGGAAGGACCCTATTCCAGGGGCATTGTAGGGCTGCCAGTGGCTATGCCACACTAGCATTATGGGAGTTACTGATGGGGAACCAGGAAGAATCTTCAAAGAGAGGGTTAAAGGGTGACTTGATCACAGTCAATAAGTACCTACACGGGGAACAAACATTCGGTAAAGCAGAGAAAAGTCTGACATGATCCAAGGGCTGGAAGTTGAAGTTAGACAAATTCAGACTGGAAAAAAAGGGGTAAACTTTTGACACTGCTGGTAATTAGCCACTGGAACAATTTACCATGGGTCGTGATGGATTCTCCATCACTGGCAATTTTTAAATCAAGATTGGATGATTTTCTAAAAGATCTGCTCTAGGAATTGTTTTTGGGGGAGTTGGCCTTATACGGGAGATCAGACAAGATGATCTCAGGGGTCCCTTCTGGCCTTGGAATCTATTAATCTATGAGACCCTTTCGTCTGGATTAGGGCCTAGAACTGGAGATCCTTGTGTCTGCACTGTAGAGAGAAGAGCAATGCTTTGTGCCTCACAGCCCAGTGTCTAATGAGCCTTTGGAGTGTCCTTCATTGACAACCGTGTGAAATTGCCAGGTTTCTTGAGTCTATTTGTTAAATGTTTTAATCCAATCCAGATTTCCATGGAATTTCACAAGGTGGAAATGAGCAAAGCAAACCATGTTAATGTTGGGACATGCCATGTCTTTTGCATGACATCCGGCCTGCAGGGGGGAGATAGAAAAGGTGATGGGAGGTGATAGAAAAAAGCATGACAGCCTCTAACTCTTTTTGGGTAGGAATTAGATCACAGGTCAATCTCCCAATGAAACGCAACTTTGCCTATCCCAGCCCCTCCTCCTCAACCCAGAATTATTCACTAGGCAACTTGGCTAACAAACATTTAGATTCTTATAAACCTAGAGAACATGATTAACTCTAGTGAAATAATAGATTCTTGGAGACTAATATTCTAGCAAAGACAAAGGAAAAGAAAAGCAGTGAAAGCACATGAATCCTCTATTTTAGGGGAAATTATTTGTCTTGCAGATTTATATGTCCCTACTGCCACAATAAACATAATTACAGGGGTATCTGCAGTGCTTTCATCATCATCATCATCATATTCCTATTACGGCTCTGGCGTTTAGGGCAGTGACGAAGCTCCTCCACTCCTGTCTGTTTCTGGCAAGTCTTTCAATGGTTCCCCAGCTGTGCCCCCAAGTTTTTCAGCTTGGCTTTCACGGCTCTTCACCATGTTGTTTTCGACCAGCCTCGTTTTTGCTTGCCTTCAGGCGTCCATCTTATTGCTACTGTGGAAGTAGCAATAAGTTTAGTTTTAGCAATAGTTTCTCCGACACTACTCTGGTGATGGAATCAGTTTCCATCCGAAGCACATGACCGATCCATCTCCAACGCCTCCTGGCAATGATGGTGCTCAGATCCTCATGGCTGCACTGTGTCAATAGATCTTGGTTTGAGATTGTTCTGGGCCAAAAGATACAGAGGATTTTTCTGAGGCAGGTTGTATGGAATGAAGACAGTTTGGACATGTCAGACATTCTCATTCCCCAGCGTTCTGCACTCTAAAGTAGTGTTGAAAGTACGCAGCTCTGATAGATCTTGAGTTTGGTTTTGGTGTTGTATTTTGATGATTTCCAGACTGTATTTAAGCTCCTGAAGGTGTTCCTGGCTTTATTGATTTTGTTCCGGATGTCCTGGCTTGTTCCACCGTCCTGGCTGATGGTTCTGCCCAAGTATATGAATGTTTCTACATTGGTGAGAACATAATCCTCTATCCGTACTGGTGATGGTGAGGCAATATTAAAGGTCATGATATCTGTCTTATTACGGTTGATTTTCAGTCCAATTTGCTGGCTGAATGCATTGAGTCGAGTTGTTTTTTCTTGTATATGGTGTTGGATATGTGATAGGAGAGCGACATCATCTGCGAAGTCCAGGCCTTCAAGGGATGAGAAGAGTGCCCATGTAATGCCTCTTGGCATTGCAGTGCTTTCAGCTGATTGATGATGTAACTAGTTTATGGAATGAGCTCTGAAAAAAGAGCTCTGTACAAATGTAGAGGTGGAATTCCATGTTGGTCTCTAAGTGGCTTCCAAACGGAATGGTAACTGTAAACAAAAAATGTTTTCTAAATGCCAGCCCAGCAATCACACCCAAGTCTTGTAAAGTCAAGATGGCTTCTTTCTGGTTCTAGCATAATCACCAGTAGTTATTCTATGGCTGATGTCACCGGGTGGCACTATTATACATAGTCTTCCAAGTTCTTTTCTTAGTGTGTGAGCAAGTTTTGACTCTTGGGAAGAAACGTTGTGGCATTGGTGGGGGTGGTGTTTGGGCTCTGCAAGGTTTCTTTGTGTAAGAGACAGCTTGAGAGAGAAGTAGCTGTGCAAGCCGCTGGATAGTTTGTTTTCTGCCCTGGTTCTGATTAGAGTCAGCTTCTGAGGCACCGGGAAATGAAACATTTGTGTTGGGTGGGGATTCCTGGAAGGAATGATTACCCTGCGTGCTGTTTGACCACCTCATTTCAGGCTTGGTGTATATGTGTAGAAGCAAGTTACACTTAGAACGCACCCAGACTTGTATCACTGTTTTCTCCTCCACTGAGAAGCTGAACGGCAGAGCCCTGGCAGATCTGCTGCCTCCCAACAGAGGACCAAGACTGCAAAAGAGTAATGATTCTGCCGTCAGTGACAGTTCCTGACTATGAACTGATATACCATTTCTCTTGAATACCGAGGGCCAGATTCTCAGCTGGCATAAATCTGAGTAGCTCCATTGAAAGCTGTAGAACTACACCGCTTTACACTAGCTGAGTATCTGGGCTATTGGATCTGAACAGAACCATTTTGGTCACAGAATTCACCCCAGGCTCAAAGGCTGTGGGTGTTTATGGGACACAATAATGAAGGGTGATGGCTGCCATCTTGTCCGACATCATGTTGGCCTCCAGATCTAAAAGCATGAGTCTCTACAACTTGAGCTAAAAAGCCAGTCTTGTAGTTCTTGAAGAGATAGGAATGTGGGGGAAAGAGCTGATTAGCTAGATGGGCTGTCAATCATCCAGAGAAGCAAGGGAGGGACTTCTTCCTTGCAGAGGGTTCTGGGTAGGGAAGCCCTCTAAAAAAACTCCCTGGCTTCCCACTGGGAGTCAGAGTTGCAGGAGGAAGGGACACTTGGAGGCCCCTGGACCTGTTGAAGTTATGTTATGGGACAGATTCTCTGGGGGGGGTCTCTTTCTTTTGGGGAGGGGGAGAGAATTTTTAAACACCTCCAAATTGGGTCTTAGAATCATAGACTCATAGACTTTAAGGTCAGAAGGGACCATTATGATCGTCTAGTCTGACTTCTTGCACAACGCAGGCCACACAATCTCACCCACCCACTCCTGTATCAAACCCCTAACCTATGTCTGAGCTATTGAAGTCCTCAAATCGTGGTTTAAAGACTTCAAGGTGCAGAGAATCCTCCAGCAAGTGACCCGTGTCCCACGCTGCAGAGGAAGGCGAAAAACCCCCAGGGCCTCTGCCAATCTGCCCTGGAGGAAAATTCCTTCCCGACCCCAAATATGGCGATCAGCTAAACCCTAAGCATGTGGGCAAGACTCACCAGCCAGAAACCCAGGAAAGAATTCTCTGTAGTAACTCAGATCCCACCGCAGCTAACATCCCATCACAGACCATTGGGCATATTTACCGCTAATAGTCAAAGATCAATTAATTGCCAAAATTAGGCTATCCCATTATACCATCCCCTCCATAAACTTATCAAGCTTAGTCTTGAAGCCAGATATGTCTTTTGCCCCCACTGCTCCCTTTGGAAGGCTGTTCCAGAACTTCACTCCTCTGATGGTTAGAAACCTTCGTCTAATTTCAAGTCTAAACTTCCTGATGGCCAGTTTATATCCATTTGTTCTTGTGTCCACATTGGTACTGTGCTTAAATAATTCCTCTCCCTCCCTGGTATTTATTGCTCTGATATATTTATAGAGAGCAATCATATCTCCCCTCAGCCTTCTTTTGGTTAGGCTAAACAAGCCAAGCTCTTTGAGTCTTTGGGTCTTGCTGCTCTGTTGGCCAACCTTGCTGCTGCATTTTGCCATGCAGTCTCTGTAGCTGTGGGAACTGGAACAGGCACACATCCTCTTTCACTCGAGCCCAGAGGGGACCCGTAACACACACGGACCGGTGGGGTGCAGAAATATGCCTTTGCGACCATCAGCGGATTTCCGCCGTCGACCACTCCTCCTCACCAAGAGAAACACGAGCAGGCCAGCTCAGCCCGCCTACATGCAGGTCAACTCTTACACTCAGGATGATGGGCAGATGGGAACCATCAAAACCTGATGGTTGAGTGACCCCTGCTAGCCATCTCCTTCTTGAGCCCATTACTCTATATGCCACAGCTTAGAAATCCCCACCAACACAGACCCAAACATTTGTTTTTGAAATCCAGGAGTTTTTCCTTTGAGTAGGGCAAGGCACAATAAGCTAAACAAATTAGGTTGTGCTTTGCTTTGCGTGATCTACAGTGCCCTGGGGAACGGAAGCTCACACATCCCTTATGTTCACGGTGGGCCTTCTCCCACTCCAGAACTAATAAACTAGAGAAGCTGGAGATGGGAGGAGGAAGGAGGACAGGGTTGTCCCTTTTGCTTCATGATCTTGGAGGGAGCTACTCTGGAAAATGACTCCTGCATAGGTTCTATCTTGGCAGGAGCTGCCGCAGACAGGCACCCGCAGGGCCATGGGTCTGGTGTGTTCTCACTGCTGGGGCCAGTGAGAATGTGTTAAACTGGTCTGCCCTTCAGTAGCAGGCACTGCTAGGATGTGAAAAATAAGCCCCTTGACTAAGGAGGTGGGTTGGTGTTTATAGTGCCCGCGTCAAAGCTTGCAAAACAAGCTGGCCTCTGCCCCCCTCGAGGAGAAGCTGTGACGCAAAATGCCCATGCTTGGTGCCGGGCTATATCCTCAGCTGGTATAAATTGGCATGACTCCATTGATTTCCATGACTTATGAGGAGAGGCTGAGGGAACTGGGATTGTTTAGACTGCAGAAGAGAAGAATGAGGGGGGATTTCATAGCTGCTTTCAACTACCTGAAGGGGGTTCCAAAGAGGATGGATCTAGACTGTTCTCAGTGTTAACAGATGACAGAACAAGGAGCAATTGTCTCAAGTTGCAGTGGGGGAGGTTAGGTTGGATATTCAGAAAAACTTTTTCACTAGGAGGGTGCTGAAGCACTGGAATGGGTTACCTAGGGAGGTGGTGGAATCTCCTTCCTTGGAGGTTTTTAAGGTCAGGCTTGACGAAGCCCTGGCTGGGATGATTTAGTTGGGGATTGGTCCTGCTTTGAGCAGGGGGTTGGACTAGATGACCTCCTGAGGTCCCTTCCAACCCTGATATTCTATGATTCTATGATTTCAATGGAGCTAGCCCTGATTCACCCCACCTATGGCTCTGGCCCACTGAATGCTAGTCAAGTGAAATGGCACATTCGAAAGCTATAGGAGGATGAAGACAATTTCATGGGAAACCTGGGATGTGAAAGTAAATGGGCACCAATGGGCCAGATCCTCATCGGATGTAAATCAGAAGTGCTCCCACGAAGCCAATAGAGCTACGCTGGTTTCACCAGCTGATGATCTGGCCCATCTCCTTTAGCTGTAAGGGGCCTTGAGGAAATAGATCAGATAAAGTGACACCTTTTTATTGGACATACAATGAAGGGACAGCTTGGATCAAGAATGCCTGTGTGTACAGTTACAAAGAATCCAATTGTCATCCTTTCCATAATTAAAATCACAGGGAGGGCCAGATACACAACTGGTGTAAATCAGGGTAGCTTTGAATTCAATGGCATGATACTGATTAATACCAGCCGAGGATCTGGTGCTCCATAGTACCTAACAGCAGGGAGCTTTTATGATCGGTCAGTGGAATAGGGGACTGGGCCTCGAAAGACTCTTCAGTTGCATTCCTGGTTATGTCTTGGTTCCGTACTTCCCACCAGTGATCCACTATGTGACCTTGGGAGATCACATGACTTATCTGCACCTCAGCAAAACCATCTGTAAAGTAGGTTTGACATTGCTCAGCTCACCTGGATTGTGGTGAGACTTAATTTTTTCACAAGCTCCTTAGATGTTTCTCTTTAGAAGAAAAGGGGGCTTTAAACTTGACTGTTATATAAGCAGATTTGGGGGAAGAGGGAATATAAGAAATCCTTGCTGGTTTTCTTAAAGTACCATAGGCAGGACATGCCTGTTAGCCCGTAGGAAACACTGAATCCATCAAACATTCCCTCTAAAACACTTTTGTCATGGACTGGGTGCTGAATGCAAATCCAGGAGGCTGGACATTGTTTTGGGTGTGAGTCAGCAAGAAGCAGTGGGACACCTGAGAAGCAGCAGAAAGCCAAGGAGAAATCCAGAACAAGCCCTAAAAGCATGGCCCTGAAAAGAAGCCTAGCAACAGGGCTTTTTGGGCAGAGTGCTGTCTGGAAGAAGGCTTGAAACTGTGAGCAAAGAAACTACCTCTTGCTGTTTGATTCCTATTGTGTTTGGAAATTCTTTGTAAATAGGACTGCATCCAAGAAATGCCAGGCTCCATCATCAATTCCTGACAGAAACAACCCACCAGACTCCCAAAACTGGCTAGTGGCTTGGGTCAAAAGGGTCAATAATTTGTTGCAATATCTCCCAGGGGAACAAGAAATGCAGCCTCTTTCATTACAAGCTAAGCATACAGTGGTGAACATCTTGCAAAGCCAACATTCATTCGGTATCTACCGACCTTGTTACATTATTCAAAACCTGCCAAAGTCAACAGTAACCCACTCGCCCCCTGCCACACTCACTTGGCACGTGGAAGGGGATCAGCATGTAGCTAGAGTGTCAGAGTCACTTGGATTCTGAAGTGATCATCTATCATCGCAAAGGAGTGTATGTATGTGTGTGTGGGGGAGGGGGTATTTTCTATTTTTCATGCACAATTAGGGCTGTGTGTTTGCCCTTTATGAAAGTTGCTCTGAGACAGCACATTTGGAAAGCTGCTTCTGACCGAGCCGAAGCAGCTTCAGCCCAAATTGTAATCCAAGATGCAGAGAGCCTGCTTAATATCAACCAGGATGCCATAATTTGGAGACTTATTTTCCAAAGGTCAGACTGCAACACCCTTCTCGAAGGATCAATGGGACTCCTCAAACAGTAAGATGCTCCGCAGCACGACTAAGGGTAGAAGACTGTTTGGCCTTAAACATACAGAGCCGGATTCTGCCCTAGGACGTGAGCATCGGTGACGGGGAGCCGTAACATGCATTTGAGGGCCAAATTTGGCCCTGAGATGTTAAACTGAACCACAAGCGCCAAAAAAATCGTAGGATTGAAATCGCTGGGAGTTGCTATTTCCAAACGCTTTCCAAGCACCAATATACCCGAGTGGAATTATGAGAATTTGCCTCCCATGCCCTTTCACCAACATTTCAGACTTGGGTGCCTAAAATTAGTCATCTATATTTAGCCACAGGTGGCCTGATTTTCAGAGATGTCGGGCATCTGGAGCTCCCACTGAATTTCCAGGGCTGCACTTCAAAGGCACAGCCTAGCCCTTAGCTAACAAAGTGTGTATTCAAAATGAGCCTCGGAGTAGGTCCTAACACACAGAGGAGAAAGTGTGAGACTAAACTTTATTTCCTGGCCCCGTCACATGATCAGAGTCAGGGTGACATAGGTAGCCATTCTGTCACATGACGGAGGTGAGCATCTATTGTCTCCACTGGCTTTTTATTACAGTTATCTGCTTCTGCCCCTCTCAAAACTACTGCTCCACGCCCAGAGTAAATGTTCTCCTGTGCCCCATCGCTAAAACTACTTTGGCTGCTTTGGGAGGATCTAACTCCTGTAAGCAAAAGATGGAGAATAACTAGTATAGAAAAGTATCACCCCACCTGCCCTCTACTAACAGAAAGACACCAGATCTTCCCTCTTCAAATGGTTGCAGCTGGCATCGCAAATGTATTTAAACCAGCAAACCAGTCATCCTTCTCCAGGGGCTGAATTGGTGAAATTCCCTGGCCGTGTCATGCAGGTGGTCACTCAAGATGATCACAATGGTCCGTTCTGGCCTTCTTTGATGGGGCAGCTGCCCCTCACTGGCTGGCCAAGGGTTAATAGCAGCCCTTGGAGCAGCTGCACAGAACCCAGCCAACCAGAAGAAGGCTTAGAAGCAGCCAATCAGGGCCACGCTTGGTCCTATAAGAAGGGCTGCAGGGCAGAGAGGAGGGCAGTCTCTCCCTGGAGCTTGAGGGAGAAGGACTGGCTGCCTGTAGAGAGAAGTACCTGGGACAGAGCAGTGCTGGGCAGGGTCAGGGGTGTAAGCAGAGCTCCAGCCTGGCTGGCTCCCAGACTGTGGCCTTGATACAGGAGCCAAGTAGGTGCTGGGGCTACAGGGAAGTGGCCCATGGAAAGCAGGTAGTGGCAGAGGGGTAGGAGAGACAGTGAGCAGCTGCCAGCTATAGGGTCCCTGGGTCGGGGCCCAGAGTAGTGGGCGGGTCTACCCCCCACTTTTGCCCCACTGGCTGCCGAAGGAAGTGGCCAGCCAAAGGACTGCAGATTGCCCCGAGCATGGGGCTGGACTAGGGGCTGCAGTTCACCACTGTGGCGAGAGGCTGGGCGAAGGACCCCAGAAGCGGGGAGACAATGGAGTTGGGGCACAGCCGGAGGGCCTTGACCTGAAGAGGACGCCGCGGTCCGGGAGTGATGCGGGTCCCCACAGACAGCAGAGTCGGTGGAGAAGCAGCGACGGAGAGTGAGACACCACAAGAAGAGGGCGCCCTGCTGACAGACAGAGCTAATTCCCGGAGCAACCAGCAGGAGGTGCCAGGGTGGTGAGTCACACCCCGTTACACCTTCAAATCTATCATTAGCTAGTCTGCCTGTCGCTACATCTGTGGCTGATGCGGCGTTCCCACAATGAAAAGGGAGTGAGAGATGGTTGCAACCAGTGAAAATGACACAATGGGTGACTCAGTGTATCGGATCAGTAGCTGCGGCTTATTCTGCAAAGTGTCCGGAGCGGGTAGCAGAGTCTGTGTGTTTCTGGGTCGCACGTTCTGCCTTGGGGGGGCTGCACAGACTGCAGACATGCCTGTGCACTGGTTGTCATGCACGCAAATCCTTTTGTACCTCCCAAGCCAACGCAGCCTGACTCTAGCATATTCCCAGGTGCTAACCAGGTGAGTTATGCCAGCAAGCCAATCCGGGCAGTTTTGTAGCCACCAGAGACTGCAGTGCACTGAAAGCCCAGTCTCCCACGGAAAGTTATACAACTGCGCCTTCCTTTCTGTTCCCCCGATTGGTAGGCTGGAGTATCGGACATTCCTAGGTGCCTCCGGTAGCCCACGCATATAAACTGACACTCCACTGCCAGAGCCTTTAATTTCTTGTGGTCGACCACTCTCCCCTGCCACTTCTCGGGAGGAAGCATTACATTTCCTCCCGCTGGCTTTGAACTTCTGGATTAGCACTTACCCTCTTGAGCGCTTCCTGTACAGAAGGATTTTTGTTCTGCAGCCTTCGGGGGAAACCCTGGGTGGCCGCTTCCAGGTCTGTCAATCCCTCTTCAGTCCCAAGGGATAAAGTCCTGCCTCAGTGTGTGATCCTGAGGCAGAGGGGCTTCTAGTGGCTAGCATGCTCTACAGCCCTCCATCCTCAGCAGAGCTCCCAGCAATGCCAGTCCAAGGCCTGTACAGAAACCAGGGACAGAACACGGCCCTTATGTGATCCAGGAGCTCTTAGTTATTATCATGATCACTTAGTTGCTCAGGGATGTATTGTTGCATCCAGCATCACTCACGGGGAGAAATTTTGCAGCTGAAATTATTTTCAGTGAAAGATGCAGAGTAGGGGAATAAGACCGATCACTGCACAAGCCGAGCCTCATGGCGCTCCTGGTGAATGCTCTCCGCTAGGGAACACTTTGAACAGGCAGGAGGACACGGCTTCTTAGCCCTACACCCCCCGAGCATTGGCAGTTCCAAACCTGCAAAGGGGACCCTCCCCTTCCCACAGAGCCATGCTGTCAGTGGGCACCCAGCCATGCCAGGGCCATGGCCCTTTCTTTCAGGGAGGGGTCAGTGAGAGCGAGTCAGTGCTGCTCCTGGGAGCACTAATTGCTGATGGTCTTTGTGGCAGCTTCTGAGAGGGAGACACAGTCAGAGCAAGAAGGGAAGTCGCGTAGCTTTGTGAATAGACCAGAGGAAGGAGAAGAGTGGGGGGGGGGGCTGCTGTCTTATCCAACAGCCAGGGTAATCAGAGCACACCATCGGAGGGCTAAACTAAATTCCAGAGGGTAGCTGCCTTTGTGGGGAGAGCACTGATTGGACTTCCTAGCTCTGTCCCCCAGAATTCCTGTGTGACCTTGGGCAAGTCACTCCAGCTCCGTGACTCAGTTTACCCATCTATAAAAGAGGAGTAAGTTTTCCTCTGTTTATTTAGATGGTAAGCTCTCTGGGGCAGGGACTGTCTCTTAGGTGACGAACACCATCGGCGCCGACACCGTGGGTGCTCTGGGGCTCAAACACCCACAGAAAAAAAATAGTGGGTGCTCAGCACCCACCAGTGGTGGCTGGAGGAGGCGCTTGGGGGAGGGTGGAGAGCAGCGAGGGGAGGGGCAGAGCGGGGGCAGGAAAAGGCAGAGCGAGGATGGAGCATCCCCAGGGAAAAATGAAAGTCGGCACCTATGCAATACACACACACTAGCACAATGGGACCCCGAACATGACCCACCATTGCATGCACAAGGCCTGTGCTGATTTCAGTGGGAACAGCACCCGCTCGCATTCAGGAGCAGACTAAGTCACTGAAACAGAGGCTCATTTAAAGCGAGTTGGAAAATAGCAATTTTCACATTGTTGGAAGTGTCTCATGACATTTTCTCCCTCTTTTTTCCCCAACCCTGTTGACCAAAAATGTGGAAGGTACAAAAATTCTTCATGAATGTGTTCATATTTTCGTTTGGGCAGGGGAATTGGATGGGAGAAGTGTTGCACTGCTTTCAGTTGCACCGTAGTAAATTCAAAGTGACTCCACTAAACGCCGGTATAAGCAAGAGCAGAAGAACTTCATACACAACCTTTGATGCCACATCAGACTGAATGCACACAAGTCAATCTGTTGGGCCAGATCCATGCATAGCTCTATGCTAGTAGAGGCAGAACCTCAATGGTGTAAGGTCTGCCAGGAAGGGACATTTCGGCGTTGGTTTTGATGTAACAACTGGTTCCATGTTAGAAATTACTGACACCTCTGCAATGGGATCGGAACAAGCCGAGAACGAGATTTTCTTTTCAATCTCTAATAGGAGTGAAGCAGACTGGAGTAGAAGACGATAAGATTTCCCTCTGACGAATGGGTCACTTGAGCATTGCTTAATAGCCCTGCAGCCTGATTCGCTTGCCATAAAGCTGCAGCCCTCGCTATTATAAAATGCTCTCGGAGCAGGCTGGAATTTGTGGACTAGAAGGACCAGTGGAATGGGGCCTTGTTTGGTCTTCACCTGCTTGTTCTTGGCCAGAGGTCGGATAGGTGAGGAGCCAAGCTTCTGCTGCTTTCATGCCTCTGACACTGATGAAGCACTGGACGTGTTCTGTTCGGTGCACTGGAGCTGGGAGCTGTTTTCCATGTGTGTGAGGTGAGGGTCCTCTAGCGGGCAGATCGATCAGAGAACAGATGCTGCTCTCAGTTGCGGCAGCAGGCAGACAGAAGACCCCCACTGACTGCAGCGACTGGGTTTGCAATGGTGTAGCTGAGCGCAGAGTCCAGCTCAATCAGTTGCCAAATCTATTAAACACCAGGACGCTTTCTGCAGAAAGGTGACCGCCCTCACTTTTCAGAAGCTGGCTTCAGACTTGGGCTCAGCCGCTTGTGTGCAATTATAACCCATACACCTCCTGCCTGTGGTGCTCTGTCCCCTCTAGTGGCACCAAGACCATTTAGAGAGAGATTAATGAGTCTGCTCTACAGCCTTAGCTAAGAGGCAGTTGGCTTTTAGCTCATGCTATTGAGGCTCATGCACTAAGCTCCCGAGGTCCCCGGTTCGATCCCGCCCGCTGACGACCAGGGTCTGTCAGCATTACACAATAACGAGCAATGAATACATTAGTGAAAAGATCAGTCTGGTGAGGAAAAGAGTGAGGAGAATTTCTAGGTTACATGGAAAGAAACTGTTCTCACTTAACCTGTATAAAATAAAACATAGGAAGCAGGAGTGGGGCCAAGAAGAGCTCTGGGGTCAATGGAGCTGCGCTGATTTACCCCCATGGAGGATAGAGCACACAAATGCATGTAATAGTTAGTAGGGTGAAAAATTCTGGAGAAAGCACTTTCCTGTTGGATTAAAAAAAAGTGGGGGGGGGGATTCTGTAGCAATCAAACTTTTCCATGGGAAGAGATCTATTTCAGTGGAATTTTCCATCAGGAAAATCAAAGTGAAGCATTTGGGTGCAGGTTGGCCTAAAACAAAACTATAAGCAGAGGGCATGGTGCATTATGGGAGAAGAACTCTGGCCAGGGTAGGGTGACCATATGTCCTGTTTTGGCCAGGAAAGTCCCTTTTTTAAGCCCTGTCCCAGACATCCTGACGTTTTTGGCAAAACTGGGCATTTGTCCGATTTGCTCATGCCAACTGGGGACAAATGCCCAGTTTTGCCAAAAAAAAATGGGGTGCGACCCCTAGTGGGGCACAGCGGAACATGCGGGGAGGAGAGCAGCAATGCCAGCTCCGTGAGGGCTCGGGAAAGCAGCTCGGCCTGGGCCAGCCCCAGGTAGGCGGGCGTCAGGGAGGGCCTGGGCCCAGGCCTGCTCTGCACGCGGGGGTGGGAGGCCTCAGGCTGGCCCCACACGCAGGGGAGAGAGGACGGCCTCGGGCTGGCCCCATGTGGGCAGACGGCAGGGGGGGCTCGAGCAGGCCCCGCATGCCAAGGGGTGGAGGGGGACCTTGGCCCGGTCCCACGCCGGCAGGAAGGGCTCAGGCCAGCCCCATGTGGGAGGGAGGCAGGGAGGGTCCTGTTTTCCCTTTGGGAAAATATGGTCCCTCTAGGCCAGGGGAAAATGGAATCTGGAACTCGAACTCCCATGAGGCACTGCAGCAGCTCAGGCAGGCATGGAGGTATAAGTTGACCAGACCCTCAATATTTCCACATTTCCCAATATAACTTTTTTCCGAACTCTTTGTTCCATGAAAGTTCTGATCGTTTGACTTTGACCCAATTTAGAATTGCAGGATTTCCCGCAGGATCAAACTCCTGATTTTCAGTCCGATCTAATATTGACACTAGCTGAGGTTCTGGCCTGTGATTTTTTTTTTTAGTAATGGGACTAATACGTTCAACAAAAGCAATAGCCCAACGGTGTGTGAATACACCCCCCCACATTTAACCTTGGCCAAACAAAAAACCCACAGTGGTCAGTTCAGGGAGGCCACATCACACCTAGGGCCTTAAAAACATCCACAAGATTTTGCATGAGTCACGCTGGATAGGGGCGTATGGCACAAGCTTAAGATCATTGAAGCTCTAGTGTCTTTTTGTTGCCGAGCCGAAACAATAAACAGTTTGTCTCTTAACTGAGCAGATCTAGCTAACTGGGCTATATTTCTCTCTACTGTCTCATCTATATAGAATGTTAGTCCACTACGTCCTTACTCAGAGGGGTTTCCTGAGGGACAGATACATTAAAGATTGTGAAGCGCTTTGAGGTCTGCTGATGAAAACATCTCTATCAGAGCTAGCGGTGTTATTAATATTCCTGCTGTTCGCTAATGGAGATGCTCCTTTAACTCAGGTGGTTTTAAAGCGGAAGGTGGGTTTTGTCCCTGCTCATTGGCGAGGGAGTTTGTCTAGTGGTTAGAGCAGACACATAGGACTCAGGGCTACTTTTAGTAGCTTTGCTACTGACTCAGTGTGAGACCTGTGCCAGTCATATAGGGCTTGCCTCTATGAAGACGTAGTTCAGGGCAAGCTGGGGTGTAAATCAACCCCCCCCCGGTAGCCTCTTGTGCATTAGGGCTATGTCTACGCTTGGAGCTGCGGGTGTGAGTCCCACGCCAAGTAGACATACTTGCGCTAGCTCTTATCAACCTAGTGCACTAAAAATAACAGTGTAGCCGCGCTAGCAGGGGGAGCAGCGGCAAGGGCCGGCTGCCCCAAGTACAACCCCTTGGGGCAGCCATTGAAATGCACTCGGGGCAGCTAGCCCGAGTAGCCACTCGCTACTGTAGCGATGCCGCTCTTTTTAGTGCGCTAGCGTGATGAAAGCTAGTACAGGTAGTATCTATGCAAGCTGGGAATCACATTCCCACTATCAACTTAGCCTCAGTGTCTATATGGACCCAAGTGCATTTTAATCTACTCCGGTTCCAAAGCAGGATAGATCAAAGCGCACTACGGGACTTGCAGTGCTTGGCAGCAAGTGTGGGATACAAGTGTCCGTACACTGCCTTTACCCTCTCTGGATCTCCGCTTTCCCCAGCTGGAAACATGGGTACAACTATATTTATTCCACAGGATTGTTGTAATATGTAATTCAAAGAATTTACCACCTTGCAGGAAAGCTGTTCTATGCAAAGTAAATAGTTATAAAAATGGTTTCACAGCATGAGGAAGGAAAGACTGTTATAGACAAGATCAAATCCCACCACCTTCTCCATAAGAGCAGGGATTTTCTCCAGTGTCCTTGGCTAAAAGTTACGTAGCATACTGATTCCATATCTGCACAAACTTCATGGTTGTCAGCTATCCCACAGCCTCTCCCGTGCCTCATGGTCAGCAGGTAGGACAGAACCCAGAATTTCAGCTCCAAAAATCATAACCTCCCACCTTTTGAGCTAAAGACAAACCTCTTCCTTTTGGCTTGGTGTTAGAGTTCATATAACCTTTGTGCTAGCCACAATCTAGGGACAAGCAGGCACACACTTGGAGGTCTGATGCTCCATCCAGGAGCGGGCAGCGGTGCACATCACAACACTTGCCAAACTGTGTGCTAGCTGGCTGCTGTTATCCCCTCCAGAAGTGGCTGCATTTCAATGGCTGGTGAAGCACTGGATACTTCAGGGAAAGAGATGCCATGCACATGTAAAACATTATTATTAATTGATTAGCATTTCTCATTGCAAAACGTTTCCTTTTTCGGGTTGGGCACCAGAATATGAGCTTAGGTTTAATTGAAGAGTGCAACAACAACAAAATTCTCTGCAAAACCTCAGGGACTTTAACTCAAGCAGTGATTCCCTAATGCTGTTTGTTCATGTTACAGTATTTATTTAGCTGATTAAAGTATGCCTGGGATAGGAATTTCTTCTGGCAAGTCCTGTAGATGTGTCAAGCAAAAATCTAAATTCTGAATCCTGCCAATGAAAAGTTTAAAATATAGCATACTCATTGTTTGCCCTGCAGCAAATACCTCCAGCGAAGTGGGATTATTCAGGTAACATGTGACTAGTTCTCAGTAGAAGCATAACTCAAGCCATATCTATCTACGGTTCTTCTATGGCCCTGTTACTGCAGTGCCTCACAACTCTTTAATGTATTTATCCTCGCGATAGCACTCTGATGTAGGGAAATGTTATCCCCACTTTACAAGAGGGGAAACTGAGGCACAGAGACTACAGCCCAGATTCTGAAAAATATTTAGGCACCTAATTCTCATTGATCACACAGGGAGTCAGTAGACAAGCAGGGAATTGAACTGGGCTCCATCAGAGTGCAGGTGTGTGCTGACCACACCCCATATGCCAGAGTCCCTGTGCCATGGGGTGTGAGAGAACAAAGCCAGCTACACCATCCGGTGATTTCCCCTATGCTAAGCGAATGCCCAACTGCCACTTACAGCATGTTTTTGGCCCCTTTGTGTCACCAGAGGAGCACAAAGGGGCTGTATCAGGGCCAGGGTCTATCCCAAAGTCTGTATCTGTGAACAACCAGCGCAGAACTGCCTTGGGGCCCCATCACCCTCTGCAGCAGAAATACCTGGAGTGGGGTTCCTAATTGGAGGAGTGGGGTTCCTAATTGGAGGAGAGCTCCATATGGCATTGTTCTCTTAGGGTTTATTTCTCCCCACTATGAATGGTCAGTGGTTCTCCTCCCCGGTGCTGTGCATCTGTGTGAATGCCTTGTTCCACTTTACGCAGGCTTTTGGGCCTCCTTCGTCAAGCTCCCAGCTAGTGCAGTTCCTGGGATCAAGGGCACCCCTCAGGGGTGAACTCAGCACAGCAGGAGGCGTCTAGCGGCATTAACTCTATACTGTGTTCCTTGCAGGACTTGGGCAGGGAGAGTGTAGGGGGTCTTTCCCTGGACTACCTTCCCCCTAGCTCCAGATTGAGGGTCTGGGCCAAGGAGAGATTCTCACATCCCCACACAACCGCATGGTCTGGTCCAGATCCTTAGCTGGCATGAATTGGTGCTGTTCCCTTGAAGTCAATGGAGAGCCTCATTTGTAGCAGCTGAGTGTCTGACCCACATTCTATATAGAACCTCTAAGTTCGCCATGACGCGTCCTCCACAAGGAAGCCCCGATTCTCCTCTCCCATCAGTGTGACTCCATCATCCGAGTCGCTCTTGATATATGAATGAGAGGACAATCAAACTCCAACAACTCTAGGGGAATTTAGTTAATTCACCTGGGAGATTTATTATCCCCAAATTCAATCTCAGATAGAAATTATCTGTGCTCACCCTATGCCCTATCCTCTGCCTTTCCAAGCCTGGGCCTACCTGCAGGATCAAAGGTAAAGGGTGAACGTTAGTGCAGGTAGAGTTGACTGCCGCAAAAAATCTCCAATAACAACAGATAATAACTTATCCAGTCTCTCTATGGAAACCACACGCTTCAAAATACCTGCAAGGAAATCTCCTGCTGTAAAACCACATCATCCTATTTAGGCCGTGTATGTTACTTTATTTTACCCCCAAATGCTCTAGCTTGCACCTTTTTAAATAGTAGGCCTTGATAACTTGCACCCAAGAGTTCCTAAAGAGCTGGCTGAGGAGATCTCTGACCCTCTGATGTTCATTTTTAGTAAATCTCCAAATACCAGGAAAATTCCAAGAGTCTGGAAGATTGCTAATGCTGGATGGAACATGGATGATGAGAAGATGTGGAGTATTTTTTAAAGAAAAAGGTGTGGGGGCAGCTGAAAAATAATTTAGTCTGGTTGAGTTTTCTCGCTAAGAGTGTTTGCCAGTTGCTCCTCGGTAGAAACAGGATGTGAGTTCTATGCAGTATGTTGAGTTACAGTAGCAGATTGGGGTCCAACTCTGCCAGGCTCTGTAAAAACACATAACAAAAGACACATCCTGCCGCAGATAGCTTACAGTCTCAGTATTATCCCCATTTTACAGGTCTGGGGGAGTGTGGAGAGAGAGCCATTGACAGACTGAGCAACTGGCCTGAGGTCACAGAGAGCCTGTGCCAGGGAGCGAGATTTAAACACGTTTCTTTAGTTCCAATCCAGTGTGTTAACACAGGGACCAGACGTCAACGGGAATAACAATGCAGCTTGGTGATGTGTAGTCACGAGTGCTAGCCCAGAGGCATGATATCCCCCCTACATCCATCCATCTGTACCAATTCCAATGCCTTCAATGCGGATAATGAGAGCAGTACAGAGAAAAGCCTGTCATTTGGAACCTAAATCCTGGAGTGACGCTGTTCTGACCCCAACCCTCCAGCACAGAAACATCCCTGCCCAATAGAGGCAGAGCTTGAAGGGAAAAGTCGAATGGGCTACAGGGCTAGATTCTAGTCTGCCAGGTCTGTGGCAGTCAGAAGATTACTGCACTTAGAGCTTGATCCAGAGCCCAGTAAAGTCAACGGAAAGACTCCGGTACTGGGTTGGTTTTTTGGCTTGTTTATTTTTCCCCAAATCAAGGGTAATCAGGCCACCCACAAAGATTTAATGTGCGACACAGAGTAGGCAGGGTTTCCATGAGGGGGACAAATTTGGAAAACAGAGGCTTGCTTTAGGTCATTTTCCCCACATATTGAAACTTTCTGACAGTCTTGGGCAGGAAAAGCTTTTTTAAAAGAAAAGGGTTTTTTTGTTTTGTTTTGGATGGGTCTTGAAAGTTCAGGGCCAGCCAAAAAGGAGATTGGTAATAGTGATCTTGTGTTTATAGGGCATCTTTCATCCTGAAGGACCCAAGGCACATTACACCTCTACCCCGATATAACGCGACCTGATATAACACGAATTCGAATATAACGTGGTAAAGCAGTGCTCCGGGGGGGCGGGGCTGCGCACTCCGGCGGATCAAAGCAAGTTCAATATAATGCGGTTTCACCTATAACACGGTAAGATTTTTTTGGGTCACGACAGCGTTATATCGGGGTAGAGGTGTATATGCTTAGCAAATGGATGTCCAGTCTAGGGGCAGAATAATAGATTCATAGACTAGATTCATAGACTTTAAGGTCAGAAGGGACCATTATGATCATCTAGTCTGACCTCCTGCACAACGCAGGCCACAGAATCTCACCCACCCACTCCTGTAACAAACCCCTAACCTATGTCTGAGTTACTGAAGTCCTCAAATCCTACACATGGGGTGGGGAGAGAGGACATTTAAGCACCTAGACAGTAAGGTTAAACAGGGGCTTGATCCACCCAAATGAATGGGAGCACTCTGGCAATGCACGAAGGACAGCAAGTGGGCGAACTCTGCAGTCTCCTAGAATCGGGTGTAACCCATGCTAAAGAACAGCCCTTTATCATCGCCCTCCCTCCCCAAAAACGACACCTTGCAGCAGCATCTCCAAGCCTGTTGGTAAAATCATGCAGGAATAAGCTCTGTCTGGTGATTTCTAGTAGTTTTTGGTGGAGGTTTTGGCCAAATGGTTTCTGGGAGCTCCACTTCCTGTCTCACATCAGAACCAGGAAGTGTAGTGGGGCACAAAATTGATGAAGAAAGGGTAAAAGACACTTTTCCCCCAAAGTTCAGATAAGATTTGAAGGCTAGATGAAAGCTAGGTTGCCTCCTACGTTGTTATGGCGGCATGATAGCTCCATCATAGTTATACGCTATGTCTGCACCTACAGTGACCTGTAGAGTACATATACTGTGGGGCCCCCAGCAGGGTTAGAAACAGCAGTGTAGAAGAAGAGACACTGCTTAGGCAAGTAGAGTAAAGACATACCAGAACCTTAAGGTATATACCCTACATGGCTCTCTACACACCCAAGAAGCACCTCCCACGTCGACACTGCTATTTTTAGCAGCGTCGTATCCAGCCGTCAGAGCCTTTCCCAGCTGTGGGGAAAGATCATTAATCATCTGATCATTAATCATTAATGATCTGGAGGATGCCGTGGACTGCACCCTCAGCAAGTTTGCAGATGACACTAAACTGGGAGGAGTGGTAGATACACTGGAGGGTAGGGATCGGATACAGAGGGACCTAGACAAATTAGAGGATTGGGCCAAAAGAAATCTGATGAGGTTCAACAAGGACAAGTGCAGAGTCCTGCACTTAGGATGGAAGAATCTCATGCACTGTTACAGACTAGGGACCGAGTGGCTAGGCAGCAGTTCTGTAGAAAAGGACCTAGGGGTTACGGTGGATGAGAAGCTGGATATGAGTCAAGTGTGCCCTTGTTGCCAAGAAGGCTAATGGCATTTTGGGCTGTATAAGTAGGGGCATTGCCAGCAGATCGAGGGACGTGATCATTCCGCTCTATTCGGCATTGGTGAGGCCTCATCTGGAGTACTGTGTCCAGTTTTGGGCCCCACACTACAAGAAGGATGTGGAAAAATTGGAAAGAGTCCAGCAGAGGGCAACAAAAATGATTAGGGGGCTGGAGCACATGATTTATGAGGAGAGGCCGAGGGAACTGGAATTATTTAGTCTGCAGAAGAGAAGAATGGGGGGGGATTTGATAGCTGCTTTCAACTACCTGAAGCGGGGGTTCCAAAGAGGATGGATCTAGACTATTCTCAGTGGTAGCAGATGACAGAACAAGGAGTAATGGTCTCAAGTTGCAGTGAGGGAGGTTTAGGTTGGATATTAGGAAAAACGTTTTCACTAGGAGGGTGGTGAAGCACTGGAATGGGTTACCTAGGGAGGTGGTGGAATCTCCTTCCTTAGAGGTTTTTAAGGTGAGGCTTGACAAAGCCCTGGCTGGGATGGTTTAGTTGGGATTGGTCCTGCTTTGAGCAGGGGGTTGGACTAGATGACCTCCTGAGGTCCCTTCCAACCCTGATATTCTATGATTCTAGGGGGAAGCAGCAGAGAGACTCCAGCAGGGGGAATTGCTGACATCTCTCCCCACTGCCTCCCCCTGCTGCAGCCTTTTCCTGACACATGTAGCTACACCCCACAATGTGGACTCAGCCCACTTTTCACCGCGCCATGTCACGTATAGCTACACGTACCCTACATAGTGCCGCCGGTGTAGACAAGGCCACAGTTGCATTATAGATTTCAGTTTAACAGGAGCTTTAAACCTTTATTTCTTTCAAAATCTCATGAAAATAGCAAAACAAAACGGTATATAAACTTGGAGCATTATCTGAACTTTTGATGAAAAAATGAGTGAATAATTAGAGTTTAAAAAATCGCCTCTTTTTTGGCAATTTCTGACTGGCTGGTCTCTCTCTTTTCTTTCCCCCCCTTTTTTCTACACCCTGTGATCTATCCTTCATTTCCACTGGTGCTGATTCTTATCATACCAGTGATTACATAAGTGGTGTTGCTCTATAGAGCATTTTAAAACCTTGCAGCCATCATGGGAAATGTATGCCCCTTATTTCCCTGCTTCTAAAGCTTTGGCTGGACGGAGTATATTCTGAGGCAACTTTAACTGTCACTAAAAGTCATTTTGGGTAATTGAATCCAGGTTTGTCTTTCAGCACTAAAAATAGAACTAAAGCAACAAATGGATTGTTTGCCTTGAAATTGCCCTGTTACGAAGTGTGATAATTAGTTCAAGAAATGAGGGAGCAATTAGTGATTCTGATCTGGTGATGGCCCACGGCTAATGACAATGAAACAGGACAGGGCACTAATACATGGGCTAATGGTCAAAAACAAATAAGACTCTTTTATCTGTGAATTCAGTGATCACAGTTTTGATGAAAGCCCAGATCTTAGGTGCCTAAGTACCTAAAAGCCTCATGACTTTGCTCACTTTACCTAACATCTCCAGGTGTGCTTTATAAGCCTTTTAATACATTTTCAGCCTCCAGTTCAGAGTCTAACTTTCACATTTGATGCCATCTGCTGTCTGGACAGCCCTGAGGGAATCCTTGTTAAAATAACTCTGAAGCAGTAAAACCATATGTGCCGCTTTACAGCCCATGGAAGGAATTATAATAATTTAAGCAATAAGAAGTCTTGCTCCATGATGGCACGATAAGCTTTTGGTATCCACTGGGCCCTTATTTCAAATGAAAGCTGGTGCCCAGAGAGAGGTGAGCTTTGGCAAACTATGGGCCAGATGCTCCTCTGGTGTAAATCAGTGTAGGGCCAGTGACTTCGACAGAGCTGAGAATCGGACTTTATTTTGCCAATTCAGGCTCATGGAGAAGCTGGTACATCCCCCTTCCCCAAATGTCATCCAGCCATTGACTGTTGCCCATCAACAGGCTAGAAAAATCTCCCAAGAATTGGCACTACCTACAGCCTTGTCATCCCACCGCTGCCCTTGCCAAACTTCTCCAAGCCCAGAAGCCAAAAGCAGTAGGCAGCATTCAGTGACTTTATATGGACTATATCTGTGCCCCAGATCCTTGCATGTGGAACCAGGAATCCTGTGTCCGTGGATCTAGGATGTCGCGCATCCTTGCCCGTATCAAGCTCGTCACCTAGTCATGGGGGAAGCAACACACATACCGCCATGAAAATGAATGTGATGAGGGGTGAAGAGTGGATGTGCCAGCACTGTTTTTAACCTCTAAATGGTTATACAAGGCAAGGCAATGCAGCCTGAGCATGGAGGCAGATGTCAAGAAGATCTTGGTTCTAATCCCAGCCCTGCCACTGGTTTACAAGTCACTTAGCTGCTTTGTGCCTGTTTCCTCGTCTGTAAGAAGTGATATTAATTTACTTCCGGTCAAGGGTGAAGTTTGGTTAATACTAATGTGGTGCATGGGGTACGTGGTGTTTACTACTATCAGCTGAATAGCCGTCTTAGAAGGGTGTGTACTAAACAGGTGCATGGATCATATTCAGAATCCTTACTCACTGTGCGACTTGAGCCAAATTATTTTGTGCCTCATCTTGTTTATCTATGAGATAAGGGTTAAAAAAAACAACCTTGTAAAGCGCTTAACAGTCCTTGGATTGGGCTGTTATAGAGGACCGAAATAGTAGTCAGGGCTTTTGGTTTGTTTGAAAAGTAACTCTCATAGCCGTGCCAGATGTCTGAGCCTCTTGCTTGATTCTGTTATGATGTCATCATCCAGTGTTTGAGGCATCCCAGTTGGTGCCATGATGTCATGAGCAATAAGCTGTGACATCACCCAATGAGCCAGTCCAGAAAGCCTGTTGTTCTCCTTTGGTTTGAGGTAGCATCTAGGAGCCCCGTCATTGACCCTGACCCCATTGTGCTAGGCACTGGACAAACACAACAAAAACGTTGCCCCCTGCCTCAAAGAGCTTAAAATCTAAATACCATTGCTGCTCTGCACCTCCCAGGTTTCAATGAACAGGTCGGCCTTCGGTCTCATAGCCTAGTCACTCAGGAAGTGAATTACTGCCTCACAAAACATAGGGGCACTGATGTTGCCTAACTGTTTGAAGCCAATAAACTGCAGGGAAGGAGGGTTGGGGGGGGGGCTTATTTTCCCTTGGATTATTCTGCTAGTGAGCACCTGGCCAAAGTTAACAAGAGACTGGACCCTTCCCTAAGGCTGTGTGAAAAGCACAAGGCAGAAAAACAGTGGGGGAGGGGAAAGTGAAAGTGTCTGAATGTCTTAGAACCTCATAAAACGGTTCTGTGGGACTCTTGGTTGAAAATTTCAGTGGGGTCTTATTTTAGCTGAATGCCCCTGGGTCAGAGGGCTCTAGGTTTCGATTGGAAGAAGCAAGCCGCACTGCTGTCGCTGGGCAGTGCTCAGCCAACTGCTGTCCATTTAAATTCTTCCGTCTCACTTTGGTTTAGGCTCTTTAATGATCGTCCCCAATCCTGCCAGGGTAGACGTCTTCTTCCAAATGGAGCTCCATTGACTGTAGTGGGGCCGTGCCCAGGAGCAGAGACAAGTCCATGCAGAGCTCCTTACAGGAGCCATTGTTTGTACCTGCATGACACCCTCCTGCCAAGCTCACTAATGAGCGGACGTAACCTTGTCAACAGCCTTGTGAGGCAGAAAAATGTTCCCAGCCACCTTTCATCGCTGGGGAAGGCAGTGCACAGAGATGAAGTGACCTGCCCAAGTCTATGGCAGAGTCAGGGATTAAATCCAGTCCCGTGCTTTCACCACTGCACCGTGCTACCTGTGCGTTTGTCTGCATATTAGCAGGTTGATCCTAAAAGGTGCCGAGCACTAGACAATGATAGGTTATAGGGGCAGATCCTTAGCATAGCTCATCGACTTCAATGGAGCTAAACCCATTCACATCAGCTGAAGTTTGGGTTCATAATTTGCAGCCTGCAAAATGTCTATATTTAGCAATCTCTAATTAGGAGTCACCAAGGCTTAATCCATACACTCTATCTGTCCTGCGATCAATAAGCAAATGCTTCTCCGAGTTGGCTGGTTCCATATCATAACCAGCCAGTATATTAATCCCAGAAATTCAATATTTGTTTAAGATAAAATGTCCTCCCCAGAGCCCTGCAGGCTAGAGCCCTGCTCTCCACTGTGAATGCATCAGAACCAATAGGAAATGCTCCTTGTCATTGCTTTGCTCTGAGGTGGGATGAAGGGAGGAGATGACAAACAGATTGAAAACGGGCGGGGGGCGGGAATCCAAATGTCGATGTGGAAAGGAAGTGGTGGGCGCGTCGGAGGGGAGAAGACATCATGCAGCTAGACAACCTTTGGCTTAAGCCATTCAAAGATTTTTTTTCAAGCCCTTCTCTGCAGAAAGCACTAAACTGACGTGGCCCATGTGTCCAAGAGTCTTCTTATAAACCCTTAAATGTTCCAGTTGAAATATTTCAGACACGAGATTTATTACTGGTTATTACAGTAGCGCTTAGAGGCCCAACCCAGAACCAGCTAAGCACTGTACAAACGCAATGGTAGAGACAGCCTAAGGTTGGAAGAGTTTGTAGTCTAAATAAAGGCAAGCAGAGGAAGTATTACGTCCATTTTACAGATGGGGAGGCACAGAGAGGCTAAGGGACTTGCCCAGGGTCCCTCCGAGTGTTTGTGGTAGAGCACAGACTGAATCCAGATCTCCCATAGCCCAGGCTAGTGCTCTAACCACTGGGCCATCCTTTATCAGATTAAACCTCGGATTGAATGATTTGTCCAAGGTCACAGAGGGCGTCTGTGATAAAGCCAAGAAGTTAACCCAGATCCTCCAGTTCCCACTCCATTGCCCCAACCAGATGATCATATTTCCCTCGGCCTCATTATTAGAAAGCTTCTCTTCTGCATACGAGCACAGATGCAACTTGGTCATTCACGTACACAGCTGAAAAGATGCAACAGTCCTTCCTGCATGGTGTCATCTTGATGCTCCTGGCTGGACACACACGCAGTTGTTTGAATTTCAAGGTGAGCGCCCCAGCTCTGAGAAAAGTGGAGGCATACGGTTCACGGGAGGTTCTCTCTCCACAACCACTTCTTTATCGGCTGTGAACTATACTCCTCCTCCCACAGGTGTTCCCAGCAGCACATGTTTATGAACTCTGAGTTGTAGCACACAGCACGGGGCATCTGTGGGGAGGTACTTGACAACACTCACTTGTTAGATTACAAGGAAGCCAGGCTGATCCCTAAGAACATCCAGCCGCAATGAAATCATCGCTTGAGTCAATACGTTTTTGTGGAGCTAATGAAGGGTGAAGGAGGAAATAGCTCCGGCTGTTTAGACTGGGATGGGATATTTCTTCAAGGGCTGCTGATATTCCCCGGAGCTACAAAGGGCCAAGGCCATGTGAAGAAGCCAATATAAAATCTATACTGTCATAAGTGACCCCGTGCTAAGGACGCCTGGGATTGCTCTGTCTCTCTGCTTTCTCGTTTAATAAGCTGGCAGCACGGCCCATGCAGATGAGAGAGGAATAAGCACCCCCATGATCTCCAGTGACCCACCTGGAAGCTGGATTGTGTGGCCCCGTCAAACCCACAGTGGCCAGAAAGTCGATGGCTGTTGATGCTAATGGGAGTTCAGGGGCCTCTCCACCTTGCAGGATTAGGTCCCTAAATGTGCATCTGTGTTTTAGCATAAGGATCCCATTGGTCCATCTAGCTAGGTATCCTTCCTCTAATAGAGGCAAGGCCTGATGCTTCAGAGGAAGGTATGAAGGCTCCATAGGTGTCTGTCATGAAATATAACATGAGTTTTGGATCAGGCCCTACAGATTCCCTGTGGGTTTATCTGAACGGGTTTATCCATTCCTGCTGGAAGTCCATTTTACAGTGTAAATGAGTTACTTGTGTCACGTATGAATTTCTCTCTTGCCAAAAGACCCCAGAGGTTTCTAGACACCAACAAATTCAGGCTGAGATTCGCAGAGTGGGAGCCAGAGCTTTCTCAGGGGCCGGTAGGAGACTGTGGAATGACCTCCCACAGAAACTGCCGACCATCACACAAACCTCATCACCTCCAGTCCAAGTGCAAGGTGCGCTTCTGTGCTCTGACTTAGAATCATAGAACTGGAAGGGACCTCGAGAGGTCGTCTAGTCCAATCCTCTGCACTCATGGCAGGACTAAGTATTATCTAGACCATCCCTGACAGGTGTTTGTCTATCCTGCTCTTAAAAATCGACAATGATGGAGGCAATTTATTCCAGTGCTTAACCATCGTGACAGGAAGTTTTTCCTAATGTCCAACCTAAACCTCCCTTGCTGCAATTTAAGCCCATTGCTTCTTGTCCTATCCTCAGTGGTTAAGAAGAACAATTTTTCTCCAATACAAACACAGAGCAGTGCTCACACACACACACCCTACCAAAACAAAACATAATTCTTCCCCAGGGCAGAGGATGAGAGAGAGCACTAACCACATGTGACAGATGTTAGTCACGCCACTTACTGCACTACTGGAGGATGCTCAGATACTACAGGGATGACAGAAAGGTAAGAACCTATTTAGATTAGCTGATAAGGGAACTGAACACCCATTTTCTATTGGTAACTAATGGGAATTGGGCATCCAAATCCTTTAGGTGGCTTTTAAGGTCTCCGCCTAAAATTCTTATTAGCTCCCCCAATTGCAGATACTTATCCAGATGTCACCAAGCTTTTTTGATCTGCTAATCAGGCTTGGCAATCTCACAGGGAGAATCTTCACTGACATATTCGTGAGTTTTGGCTAGGTCAGGAATCCTGCAAGAAAAACTTCTATGGGAGCGCAGTAGTTCTCAACCAGGGGTCCGGGGTCCCCTAGGGGGCCTCCAAGCAGGGCCCAGGACAAAAAGCCAAAGCCCCATTGCATGGGGCTGAAGTCCAGGTCCCTGAGCCCTGCCACCCGGGACTGAAGCCTGAGCAATGTAGCTTCGTGGTGGCCCCTGTGGCATGGGGCCCCAGGCAATTGCCCTGTTTGCTACCCCCTAATGCCAGCCCTGGATTTTATATGCATAAAACCAGTTATTGTGGCACAGGTGGGCCATGGAGTTTTTATAGCATGTTGGGGGGGAAGGGGGGGGCTCAGAAAGAAAAAGGTTGAGAACCCCTGTGTTAGAGTATCTGCAATTCTGCTTCCAGCCCTGGTCTCTCTCCCTATGCCTGAGACAGAAAAAAACAATGAATCAAACTTTCTCCATACCTCAGTGGAAAATCTTGAGGGTTGATTTCCATTGTCAGCAAAGATTCAGTTCCTATTTGATCTGAGTGGGTTCATCCGTCACTAATCCTTAGAGGGTAATAATGTAATTAAAGGGATAACAATGGTAAATTCATCATCTCTTGATGGCCTTACATCAGAGGTGCAAGTAAGCTGGTACGTTACAGTACAGCATACCGGCAAGAGCCGGTACACAACCGACCGTGCCAGCAGGGGGCAGCTTCCCCAGGCCGGCGATTTAAAAGGGCCCTGCGCTTCTGTCAGCAGCCGGAGCCCCTGGCCCTTTAAATCGCTGCCGGAGCCCCGGCGCTCCTGGCCACCACTACTGCTACCATGAGGCTCCAGTGGTGATTTAAAGGGCCCAGGGCTCCTGGCCACCGCTACCGCAGCCAGAGCCCCGGGCCCTTTAAATTGCCACCAGAGCCCCGGGGCTCCTGGCCACTGCCGCAGCTACCGCTACCATGGGGCTCTGGAAGTGATGATTTAGTTGGTGTTGGATGATTTAGTTGGGGATTGGGCCGGCTTTGAGCAGGGGGGTGGACTAGATGACCTCCTGAGGTCCCTTCCAACCCTGATATTCTATGATTCTATGGAACTGTCTGGCCTTAGAAGCTATGAAACGCATTGTAATAATTTGCATTAATGGCTGCTCCAAAGAAGTGAATGGGAAGACTCCCACTGACTTCAAAAAGGATTTGGATCAAGCCCTTACATAATGTCTTTCATCAGCAGCTCTCAAAGTTGTTGTTGTTATTGTAACAGTAACACCTGGAGGCCTCAGCTGATACCTAGGTCCCATTGTGCTAGGCACTGTACGTACACACAGTGAGAGATTTCCTGCCCCAAAGAGCTTCTGATCTAATTAAACAAGACAGACACCGGGTGGGATGGGAGATGAGATAGACACAAAGTGAAGAGTCTTACTGAAGGTGAGAGGCAGAGACAGCTACCCCCCTCACCAGGCCAATGCCCTACCCAAAACACCATGCTGTCTTCTATCATAAGGTATTTACCAATCTGCTTGTATTGTCCCTATAATATAATATCCAAGAGCCTCGCAAACATAAATAATGTTATCCTGTGAGAAAGAGCACTGCTATTATCCCCGTTGCACAGATGGGGAAACTGAGGCAAAGAGAGACTAAGGCCCAGATCCTCAGAAGTATTTAGGCTTTTGATAAGGGCAATAGAATTTAGGAGCCCAAATACATGTGAGGATCTGGGCCCAATGTCACACAAGAAGCTTATGGCTAAACTGGGAGTTGAACCTGATGCCGCTGGTCCACATCCAATGACTTAACTTCTAGACCAGTCGTTCTAGTAATGATGGGCATCTCCACTGTACAGATAGGGAAAGTGAGGCACGGGAGAGTTCAGTGATTTTCCTACGGTCACATGAGAAATAGCAGAAGCAGGAAACAAAGCCACCGGGTCCCAATGTCTCCCAGGCCCCTACTGGAGAAAATGGAAAGAACTGCACGTCTAAGACAATGGGGGGAAGTGAACTGATGGTGCAGGGAAAATAAACTGTGAAAGCAGGGGGGAAAGATGAAAATGGGAGAAACATCCGACGTCGGATGAAGGGAAGGAAACCGCAACATGACACCTGGTGCTAGGCAGCTGGCCTGAGGCCAACGTTTAATGAAGGCCAGTGTTACAAGAGTGTCAATGGGGCCCTTACCTTGCCACTTTTCCGTGGCCGTGAACCTGGGTGTTCCAGCAGCAGCATGTGAAAATATTTAGTCTGCTGCAGAAGGGAATGTTTGGGAAAAGAGATAGGAAGCCCTGCATTCCTCTAACCCTGCCGTCCGATCCTCCCCACATTCCCTGGCCTCTCGCCAGTGCTCAACCCGCTTCGTTTTGGGTTTTTTTTTCTAATTTCTCTGTCTTTCATTTCTCACCAAAGCAGAATGGCAGGTGAATGTTATCCTGATCTCAATGAGATGGGTAAAAACCGAAGGCAGAGGAATAGCTGTGTCTGAAATGGAGGCAAACAGTTCTTGAAAGGGATATAAATCCTCAGCACCTGATTCTTCACTACCGTGTGGAGTCATTTATGCCTCTCCACCCCCCCCTCTCCTTTGTCTGTTTCAATTGTAAGCTCTGGCCGGGGCAAAAACTTTCTTACCAGGTGTTTGCACAGAGAATAATAAGCTCCCGAGCTTGCTCTCGGCCTTTAAGCACTGCCATAATACAAATAATTAATAACTCCCGTGCAAAATAGGACGTTACCATTCTGATCTGATTGCATGTTGCAACTGCTGCACACTTTGCATGGGTAAATGATAGCACAAGGTGCTCCGAGCTCAAGCATCCACAGTAAAAAAAATACAGGCTGCTCCGCACCAACCAGCCAGAGCTGTTGGGCAGGGCCCCGGGCTGGCCACTGATGAAATGTTCCCCAGTGGCAGGTGGGCGGGCAGGGGAGGGTTGGGGGAGGAGGCTGAGGAGCGAGCGGAGGGTGGGCAGGCGGTCTGGGGGGAAGGGGCGGAATAGGGGCGGGGCTTCGGGGTGGCGCATCCACCGGGAAAAACAAAAGTCAGCGCCTATGGAGGGAATTGACCTGATTTAAAAGGGATGATCCCACATCCTTCAAAGGCTGCATGTAAGATATTCCCAGGTCCCCAAAACACTTCCAGGACCCCAATGCATCATCATGTGGCAGCGGCATGTTGCAATGACCTCCTGAAGCACCATTGTGACATTTGGACATGAAACCCCGCAGCATGATGAAAATGGTGCTCGGCTGAAATGATGTCACGTTGCTTTGACCCAATGTCACAGTTAGAGCTGTGGGAAGCTTTTCGGGCAAAACCTTTCTTTGCTGAAAAATGCAGCTTCAGGTCAACCTGCAAATTCAGGTCATTTTTGGTAAGTTATTTCAGTGGGGGTGGGGGGAGGAATCTGAAATGTCAGAACAGTTGGTATTGGCATTTCCTAAACAAAACCATTAGACTTTTCATTCCAGAAAGACGCTTTGTTTTGGAATGTCCCTTCATTTTATTTTTAAGAAACATTTAAACGTATTTTTAAAAACCTCAAAATCGAAACCAAGCGTTTCATTCCAGGTCGACCAACATTTTTTCATCACCCCAAACGAAACTTTTTTCAACGTTCCGATTCACCAAAAATTTTAAAACACTTGTTTAGGGTTGACTTATTTTTTTTTTAGACCTGCACCCAAACCAATGACTGGTTCGTCTTGTTGAATAGTTACGAACAAGGCAACAATAACGAGAGCAGTGGTGAAAGAAACCTCCCCAGAACTGGTTGCAATGATTTGCAAGGCCACTGGGTTTGCTCCCGGACATATCACAACTTTAAGAAATGCAAGTGGCTGGGCCATCTCCCAACAGGAGCTGGAGAGAAAAAAGTAAATGCATTATGGCCGTAGGTACACTGGAGCTTTGCCCCAATTACAGCCATCCGGGTAGCTGCCCCAGTGCAATTCTCATGTGTAGGCAGGGAATGATGTTACTTGCACTGCTTGAGCTTAACCTTTCAAACAGAGAGAAGGCCCAGAAGTATCACTTATTACCCCAATATTTTGCATCTACCTAACCAGCCAGGCCACCAATAACCATGAGCAGGGCAAACCAGCAGTTCAGACAAGCCCTAAGAAGCAGGTTACAGTGGAAGGAACCTGAAATAAGAAGGGGGAAAAAGAACTTGTAAGGGAAAGTCTGGGGCCTTTTAAATGTCCATGGACCCCACTATGGATATGTGTGTGAATTTTGAGAGCCAGATCCTGCTAACTCTTCCTTCCTGGCATAGTGCTGGCCATTGTGAGTAGCCCGGCACAGCCTTCCTTGGCATCTCCAGGGACTTGGCAAACGTCAGTCAAGCCTCGCATCCAGCTTTTGCAAGAGTAGGTGCCGTTGAGGGACACTAAGGCACAGGGAAGTTAAGGGACTTGCCCAAGGTCACACAAGACGACTGCAGCAGAGTCAGAAATCAATCTTCTAACTCCCCATCCTGTGCCCTAACCACACAGCCGCTGCTAGCCCTCATTTTTGCTGTTACCTGTTAAACACATTGGGGCTGGTGAATTTGGCCCCTCCTGTTTGACTGGATAGCTGTTTTCTTTGTTTCCCGTGATGCAGGCCTCTGCAATAGCCATTGGCTATAAATGGTAAATGTAAATGAATGCGTTTAACACTCATTTTATCATTGTCAGCTGATAGCTTCCGCTGGTAAGGGCTAGGCCAGTCACACATTGAACTTTCATTAATAGAATAGCTGTTTTGCAGACCTTTTAACTTTGCTGCAGAAAGCAAATGGAAATGCATCAATCCCTTATTTCCTCTTTCCCGTTAACTGTCATTTTCATCTGGTTTGGCACTTGGGTTGAATAATGTATGTTACAGTCACGGTTTAATGCTGCTACTGTTTGTTTTACAGCTGCGGGTGTGTATATACAGGACAGTAATTCAATACCGGAAGGACAATACAAATTGGCTATGGATCCAAACCTTCATTCTTGGTGCACCCTGACTTGTACAGTGACTAATGTTTTCAGCTAAAACCAACTTCATAAAGCTTGTTCGGCTGAGGAGGAATTGTCCCATGGATAAGGTGCTCACAAGAGAGCAGGGCTCAACTCCTGACTCTGCCTGAGATTTATTATTTGCATTAGTGTCTGTTGGCTCCAACTGAAATCAGGGTGCCATTTTGCTAGGCGCTGTATAAATACCTAAGAGATAATCCCAAAGAGTTTGCAATCCAAGTAGACAGGACAGATAAAGGGAGAAATGAGTTCTTACTCTTGCTATTGTACAGATGGAGAGCTGAGACAGAGACAGATTAAATGACTTGCTTTCTGGCCTTCAATTCTATGAGCTACCAAAGAGATTAAGTGACTTGACTAAGGTCACATGGAAATTCCGTGGCAGAGCCAAAAATGGACATAAAATCACCCGTGTCCCACTCCGGTACTGGGACACAAGATCAGCCTTCCTCACACTACCATTAGTGACTTCCCGTGTGATCCTGCGCAAGCCATTTGATCTCTCTGAACCTCAGTTCCATATCTGCAGTATGGGGATAACAACACTTCCTTTGTCAGCCTTTGCAACGAGCTTGGTTGAGAGCCCTGTGCTACTGGTATATGAATAACATTAATATTTTGGGGTCATACTGAGCTCTGTCAGCACAATTTTAAAAGGGGCACAATCAGATAGGTCAGGCCCATATTGCGAAGTGCTTTGAGATCCACTGATGAAAAGCGCAAGATAAGAGCTAGATATTACTATTATTACAGGTGAGGTTATGTTAGGTCGAGTTTTATAAAACTTACCTTTGACTAGAAATGTTTCTCTGATTTGTGTTGTTACTATTATTTTAGGTAAAAAAGGAGTTTTGTCGCTGTTGTTACTGACACATTTCCTCTGCAGCATTGTGAACCCAAACACACCAGCATTCCTCGTGAGACCCAGGAACTGAAACAAAATAGAAATGTACAGTGAAAGTGACCCGTCCCATTTTACTGTCCAAACCAGGGGAAATGCACAAAAATAGAAAAGAAAAGACAAAAGAAAAGCAGAAATGATGAAAAAGACCCAGACGTTAAAATCCTTTGCCAGTGTGTTGATCTAAGCTGTTATTCTTAGTAATTTGGGCATAAATTTGATTTTTATCCCCCTAAATCTCAGCCAAATCCTTCCGTCCTAAATACTATCCACCAGGTCGTCAGCTGGCGTCATTTGGCATCACCCCATTGATCCTCAGCTTCATTGTTTTACACCAGTGAGGATCTGGCCCCATTGACATCAGTGGAGCTATGCTAGGATGACCTGATGTCCTGATTTTATAGGGGCAGTCCCAATATCTGGGGCTTTGTTTTATAGAGGCGCCTATTACCCCTCACCCCCATCCTGATTTTTCATATTTGTTCTCTGGTCACCCTAAGCTATGTTGATTTACACCAGCTGAGGCTCTGCCCCCACATCCTGAAGTCGGTGGTGATTTTGCCTGAGTAAAGGGTGCAGAATTTGGCTTTATGATTTTTACAACAGCGTCCCTTTAAGGACACAGCTGGCCATTTTGATGCTTCTGGAATCCCAAAGTTTCTGCTAAGGCAGTGGTACCCAAACATTTCAGGGTCGCACCCCGCCCTTATCTCTGTCCATGCCCCCTCTCCTTGGAGCCGGGGCTGGGAGTGGGGATGCGGTTCCCATGGGGGGGGGGGGACACGCAGACAGGGGAAAGAGGGCTGAGGGTGGGGCCACAGCTGGGGGCAGCTGTAGGGCCAGGAGCAGGGCCGCTGTGTGCAGAGCCGTGTCCAGGCCACAGTTAGGGGCCGAGGCTGGGAAGAGGGCCGGGCATGGGGCCAGGAACTGGGGCCACAGCTGGGAGTGGGGCCGGAGCAGAGCTGGGAGCAGAGCAGACCTGGGTGGCGTTCCATCCCCCCTGTGGGGGCTGGCTAGGGCCCTGCTGCCCCCCAAACATTCCTCCACGCCCCACAGTTTGGGGACCTCTGTGCTAAGGGCTGGAAGAGTGGTTGTGAATGCAATCAGTCCGGTACCCAATGCTGGCCCTAGATACCAGCTCTTCATTGGTCTGACTGCATGATACGCAGCCTGAACTCTATCCGATTGCTGGTTTCTGACCTACTGCAGCTTTGGCTAGGGTAAAAAACAGGAATCTATGATCTAGGAGTAGCTTGCTCCGAATGTGCGTGTTCTGCCTATAGTCTGTCTTGAAAAGCTTCCTTTTAAGAAGTTGTTAATTTTAAAGTGGGGCCAAATCTAGAATGATGTGGCCTGCTTATTTTTCTTAGGCAAATGCTGGTAAAATATACTATAGTGTTTGTGGCTTTACCCAGCTGGAAGTCATATGTTGCTTCTGCAGCACTTTACTGTGTGTTTTAATAGGAGAGTGGATTTGAAACCTTCATTCTTCTTCTTTATCCTTCCAGGGGGGAGGGGGGAGGATCTTCCATGCATGGTACAAGGCAAGCATGGATCTGTATTTCCCTGTTTTCCACCTCCAAAGTAGTGTCTTTCTGGCCCGAGAGGAGGAGAAATTACTTCCTTTAAAATCAATCAGCTACTGGTTATTATCTGTATGTTCCAGTAGCCACAAGAGACCCCAACTAAGCTCGGAGCCCCGTTGTTCTAAGCACTTATCTCAGAGCTGGGCAGACATTTTTGCGCAAGCAGCTTATTCACCAAAGAAATGCAGAATTGGGGAATGTGACATGCATCATTTCAGGCCTTTGCACTCTGGCTAGAGATGTTGCTGCGGTCACAGCCCCTTCTAACTTTCAGCTCCGTAGTCAGGGCCTGCAGACAGGAGAGCCCAGGTTCAAATCCCTACTCTGCAACCGCCCCAAAATGGACTCTCTTGTTTCACCAAAAAGTCAGATTTGGTTTGCCCCCACCCATTTTTTTAAATTATTTTTTGAAACGGCCATGGGATCTAGGGTGACCAGATCACAACAGTAAAATATCGGGACACATGGGGGTGCCATCAGCCCCGCCCACAGTCCACCCCCGCTCCTCCCAGGCTCCGCCCTCACTCTGCCCCAGGTCCCGCCACCTCCCCGCTCGGCCCCCCCCAGCGCACCTTTCCTCATCCCTCATCCCGCCGCTGGCTTGCTGCATCCCTCCTCAGTCCCCCGCCCACCGCTCGACTCTTCACCCCCCCACCCGCCACTTGCCCCTACGGCGCCAACTTCCCCTCTGCCCAGTGGGTGCTCACCCAGCCCCCACCTCTTCCCGCCCCTGCACCACCCTTACCCAGCCCCCATTCCACCCTCTCCCCCAAGTCCGCACTCCTGCCCTGCCTCTTCTCCGCCTCCTCCCCTGAGCGCGCCACGTCCCCGCTCCTCCCCGTCCCTCTGGGGAAAGTCCTAAGCGCCGCCAAACACCTGTTAGGCGGCAGGAAGTGCTGGGAGGGAGGGGGAGGAGCGGGACGCAGTGCGCGGGGGTGGAGAGAAGGAGGCGAGGAGGGGGGAGCTTGGCTGCCGGTGGGTGCGGAGCACCTGCTAATTTTTCCCCGTGGGTGGTCCAGCCCCGGAGCACCCACGGAGTCGGCGCCTCCCTCCCACTCACCTCCTTACCTGAATATCGGGACAAATGGCGTCCGGATCGTACATTGATCGGGATGCGGGACAAAGGGTTAAATATCGGGACAGTCCCGATTCTATTGGGAGATCTGGTCACCCTAATTGGACCAAACAATCAGTTATTCACCCAGGTCTACTGCCCGTACACGTAGCGAAAAACAATCCCTCTCTCAAAGTGCATACACTCTAAAGCAGTTGTTTTCAACCTTGTTTCCCATTTGTGGACCCCTAACAAGGTGTGGACCCCTTTGGAAATGTTAGATGTAGTCTGCCGACCCCCAGGGGTCCGCGGACTACAGGTTGAAAACCACTGCTCTAGGGAGACAAAAGGGAAAGAGAAGCACATAATGATTTTCTTAAGGTTATAAAGGCAATGAGTAGTAGAACTTAGGAAGAGAACCAATAGCTCCTAATTCTTAGGCCAGCGTCTGACCTACTGCCCCCCACTGACTTCCTATAGGAAGCTAGACTTTTCCAGGGTGACAGGCATCCTGTGAAAGATTTGACAGTTTGGATCATAGAAGCACATGAAGTCAGCGGCCAGTTCCACATCTGTAGTATTTCAACCTTTCTACCTCCGGTACCAGCCAGCACTCAGGAATGCACAAGCACCTATTAGCATTTTGGAAGTTTGTCAGCCTCTCTCCAATCTGTTTGCAGAAAAGAAGAAGTGACCCAAACTGTCACGCAAGCCCCAAGCCAAAGGTGATTTTTTTTTTTTAATGTAGGTTTCATTCACCTATTAGATCTCACAGACTGAACCAGATTGCAGGAGGTAACTGATTTGCTTTGATAAAAGTCATCCCTGTAGGTGAGAAGTGTCATCGGTAGCTAGTGCCCAAGAAGTCAGTTGTTAGGGGGCGTTGTGTTCATGGGAGTATTTTCATGAAAAGCAAAAGTGAGCTCTCAATGGCTTGTGTTCATTAAAGATCCCACTTCACTTTCTCTAAGCATGAAGGACGTGAACCAGTTAACCCGGACAAATTCCAACGTATTTACATTCTTCCTCCTTAAATCCTTTCTGCGCTTTCAACTGGCTAGAGTAGTCTTCACTTCCTTCTCTAATTGATTGCACAGTGCTGCAGTTTGCCTCGCTCTCTGTCACACCCCATCACTGTGGTATCTGAAAATGGTGATTCTAGATTGCAGGCTCCTTAAGGCAAGGGCCATCCTTTTGTCCTGTGTGTGTACAGCCCCTAGCACAATGGGGTCCTGGTGCAGATAATATGTTAAACAGTTACCATGTTTCACTCCAAGGTGGCTGAATTTCACCAGCGGATAAGTGAAACCTGTTTGTAGTTAGTAGAGCAATTTAAGCTTATAAAATATCCTGGGATCCTTTGGAATAAAAGACTATATAAATGACCGACTTTCTTTTTCTTTATTTTTATTTTCACGTGATTCCACTGTTGGAATTTCTTCCAAGGCCTTTGCCACTTGCCTTATCCAAAACACCTCGTCCAGCTCTGGGAAAACACTTTATCCTGTTCTCTGGAATCCAAGAAATCAGTTTGAGTCCAGACTCATCACTGAGGTTTCTTATTGGCATATAATCAAACTACACTTGAGTTGATCAGGCTCAAGTGTAGCGGGTGGTTACAGTGTATACCACACATCCAATGTGCAGAATCGTGCATCATCATACAGGTACACTTACACTTAATACTATTGGTTAATACATCAGATCCTGCACTTTACGATCGGCCTACTCACTTTTGTAACCAATCCCTGTACACATCATGAACTGTCCACAAGCTGCAAAGTATGCTAGTAAGAAAAGCTGCAGTTGCAAGCTTATCACGTATTATTCTTTTTACTATTGCTTTATCTACTAACTGCATGATGTTTACAAGGCCCCTTGTGAGATGATGCTTTTTCCATTGTTAACATCCGTTTCCTTACTTCTCCCTGCATTGTTCATGCAAGGCCTACATCCACCACACAAGATTTAAACCTCAATATCGCAAGCATTTCTGCGGTTTGCTGCAGCATCCCCCAAGGTTTAATCACAGCCGCGTTTTGCAACCGCTTTATCCTGGACAATTCATCTGTGGCACTTATGAACACAAACTCGCTATTGATTGAAAAGCCCCCGTGATTTCACTAGCACGTGGTATGCAAATAATGCTGTTTTATCAGCTTGTTCCTCTTATAGTGTTTAGTTATAACATCGCATAGACCAAATCTACATAAACCTCATGCCATAGAGCATTTTGGGGAGAAAGTGCTAATGCCTCTCTCAGAATCTCTTGCAAATTAGAAATGAGCTAGATTAATTCCATGATGTCATTCGGCTACTTTAAATTGTTAAGTGCTGCTAAAGTGCCAGATATGCGATCTTTGCAACCTCCTTTAGGGCTGGTCTACACTGGGGGGGGGATCGATCTAAGATACGCAACTTCAGCTACGCGAATAATGTACCTGAAGTCAAAGTATCTAAAATCGAATTACCTGGGGTCCACACGGCGTGGGATTGACGGCCGCGGCTCCCTCGTCGACTGTGCTACCGCCGCTCGCTCTGGTGGAGTTCTAGAGTCGACGGTGAGCGCGTTCGGGGATCGATATATCGCGTCTTAATGAGAGGCGATATATCGATCCTGGATAAATCGATTGCTACCCGCCGATACGGCGGGTAGTGAAGACGTACCCAAAGTCACCAGAGGCCCAGTTTGGAGCAAGTTTAGATTGCTTTATGCTTGCAAATTAAATCCATGAAAAAGTCGGGTGGGGGGGTTGGCTGAGCTTTCCTTTATGATCTGGGGTTCATTGGAACCTGAAACTTTCCTGCCAACCTCATGTCTCTGCTAAAATTGCTTTTAAGTAACAATCCCAATTATGGGTTATCCTTTTGGATTAAACCTGGGACTTTGAGAACCAAGAGTATAAACTTTTACTATGTGAGCTAAAGGAGGGCTCTACGGGGCATCAGGCTGCTTCATAGGACCACAACATACTCAGCCAACATGTTAGATTTATATTAAAATGATCCTACCATAATAAACTGATACTATCTGTCAATAAAACTCCTTTTCCTGCACTCCCAGTGTTACGAGCAAAAAATCAGTGATAAAATTTGTAATCTCAAAACCATGGCATAATTTCAACTGCTAATTGACTTTCTCCATGAACTCTCTTCTGCTCAGACATACAAGGGGACAGATTCTAAGCTGGTGTAAATCGTTGACGTCGATGGAGCGCTGCTGAGTTACATCAGCTTAGGATCTGGCCCAAGGTGACCTATAAACCTCCTTGACAGCCCCAATCCTTCTCAGTTTAGTTTTCCCATACTGGGAATAAAGTGCTTAAGGAATTCGATTGCCCCAGTCACATTCACGCATCTCCAAGTTGACCGTTACCCCGTCCTCTGAATTTTCTCCACTATGATTATGGCATCGTGCTGTGCTTGTAAAATGCCGAAGACGAACGTGGTATCCATGTGGCAAATCAAGTCCTCCAGGATACGTGAGCTGGGGGCTGGCCTGGAGCCATCGGGCTGTCAGCAGAAATAATATTGTTCGAAGGGTGTGATTAAAAATTGTGAGATCGGCTGATGTGCCAGACCCATGAGTTGGCATTTAATGGAGTGCATACTTCTCATTCTCCCAGCATGTCTTACTCTGCGTCTGCTCTGCAGATGAGAAACCACATTCCTGCGTGCATACTGATTTGTTCTGCTCTGTCACGCTGACATAAATCCAGACGCCTTAAGTTCCTGCTTTGGAATACAGCCCTCATCCCCCCACAGCCAACCTTCCCTGGGGATCATGGAGTGAATACTACGCTCTCTGGCCCGGGAAAAGCTAGGAGGAACATGGACGGCTTTGAGGTTATGCTTCCCGATGTACGCCCTTCTCCATTGCATCCTCTCTGATCGTAGATCACCGCTCCCCAGCGGCCGGCCTGCCCAGTAATGGATAGGGTCCGATTCTTAACGCCTGTGTGGAAACATAATCTTCACAGCATATGGAATTGCCCTTGTGCAAACGTATCATCGCCGTGTGAGTCCATAGCATCTCCCACCCATGCCCACCCAGAATTCTGGTGCTTGTTCTCCATAGCAAGTCTTAACTGCAGGAGTAACACAAGTTATTCCTCTCGCTATACCCTAGCCCGAATGAGAGTAGCCACACTGGGAAATAACAATTTGCTGGCATCTACACTGGCACTGTAATCATAATAGTAAAATAATAATCCAACTATTAAAAAATAATAAAAGGGCTCTTATATAACACCTTTCATCATTAGATCTGAACGTGCTTTACAAAGGAGAGCAATAGCGTTATCCCCATTTTACAGGTGGGGAAACTGAGGCACGAATGGGTGAAGTGACTTGCCCAAGGTCACCTAACTGGTCAGTGGCCAAGTTGGGAAAAGAACTGGGGGGGTCTCCTGAGCACCAGGCCAGGGCACAATCCTCTAGGCTACAGCTCTACAACACTGTCCTGTCCTGTGTCAGTCAGTCGGACTTCTCTGGTGGGAGGCGCATCCCCTGGTTCTTAAACGCTGCAGAAAATGAGCCGCTCTATGAATTCTTTCTCAGTGAAACGTAGGGAACATTGTCTGTCCTTCCTGGGCACTCAGGGGGACTTGTGGAAAGGCGCTCGGGTGATGCTAGTCTGCAGCCGTGCTGCAGAGAGGTCATGTTAGCAGCTAAGGAGCTGTGCTCACTCCAGCGGTGGCCTATGCCCTCTCTCCGGCCAGCTTGAATTAGACACACCATCAGCCTTGAGTCAAGGGGTCTGTTGTGTGGATGGGGCAAAAGTCAAGTTAACTGTCATGAAGACAAGCTCCAGTCACAGTGAGGCTAGACAATTGAATCTGTACCTGCAGCCCTACAATCTTTTGCCCTGGCTTGGGCTGGTTGCTGAGGGAGCTCACGTAACAGCCTTTGAAAGGGCGTAGGACTTGCTGCTATGACGTGTATCCTCAACAGCATCCTGCCTGCCTTTCTCCAGTCTCCACCGGCACAATGCATTCAGCTGCTGATGCTAGGGCAACGTCCCAACCCGACCCCTTTATTTCAGTAGCAGGGGCTGGAGGGGAGAGCCACAACCTGGCCCTACCCGTTACGTTTAAGGATGGCTATTAACACACTGAGTTCTTGTGAAATAGAGGCTCCCTGCCTGGGAGCCAGGTGGAATTTAAAATCTCTTGGGTTGCAGTTCAAAAAAGCACTTGAACCAAAGCTGATGATTGTTATGATTCGTATCAAGGTAGCCCCTAGAAGCCAACTGAGACCAGAAAGCCCCATGGGCGAGGTGCTGAACATATATATTAGTACAAAAGAATCAGTCTCTACCCCAGACAGCTCACAGTCTAAATAGACAAGACGAAGGAAGGTTTATTAACCCCATTTTACAGATGGGCAACTGAGGCACAGGGACATTAAGGATGGGCTTTTCAGAAGGGCTTCCTTGTGGCCTAATTTTGCTCAATGGTGAAACAGCCCAAGGTCAAAAACAGAAGTTGCTGGCTAAGCCAGGAATTGCACCCAGATCTCCCAAGCCCCTCATTTGGTGCCTTAGTTGGAAGCCCATTCTTCCTTTCGCCAGCCATATTCAGATCTAGCCATCACAGGTTATGGGCCATCAGATGGATTATCATGGCTGAGGGTTTTTTTTTTCCCCTTGCCATCAGTGTTTTATTATTCTTATTTCTCCTGGATGCCTCAGTTTCCTCTCCCAGGTCATCTCTGGCTTGCTGCCAGTGCATACATTGAACCTGTTCAGTGAGGTTTCAGGTTCCTCTGCTTAGGAGAGTCCTTGCTGTCTTCTCCTCCTGATTCCAGGACAGGGAGTAGTGGAGCCAGGTTTTAAGCAGAGGCAGAGACACCTGGGGCGATGGGTTATTGGTGGCCCCACCTTCAGTGATACCTATTGATTTGAAAAGGCACCACACATACACCCTCCCTTTAGCCCCTCACCCTCATGAGCTCCACCACTGGGGGGCGCTGTTAAGGAGCACATGTAAGTTTCTTCTGCTGAGGTGTAAAACATAATGGTCTCAGGTCACTGATGGCGCTCGCAGGTTTTGGGACTTGACTGGAAGTGGGCTCTTGAAGTTGCAGGTTGAATGGGTTTAGGACATTGGGCTGTGCTCCAGTGAGGATTTTCACCTGGGCTGCAGAGCTGCTGAGTGAAGCGTGTCTGTCAGTCTTCAAGCGCCAGTGTTTATGGCTAGGTGTAGCCCCATCCAGGACTCCTTCCTGCGGGGTGCTCAGATACTGTGGGGATGGGCAGAAGTATAGAGCCCTAAAGTAGGCTTTTTTAATCTAACTAACAAAATGCCGAACTCCTGACAATTCCACGCACCCTGCATAGCTGCAGCCTGTCTTCCTTTGCCGACTGTCTCTTTGGTGTAATGTAAATTCAACTCTGTAGAGAGCTTTGAAAGCCTCGGTTAATGGATGAGGAAACTGAGGCACAAAGAGGGGATGTGATTTGCCCCAGGTGTCACAGCAAGTAAGGGGAGAGTGAGGAATGGAACCCTGGTCTTGTGACTCTGTTGCTTTAACCATTAGACCATGCTGCCTCCCAAAATGAGGATGTGTTTCCAATAATGTCAGTCCAAAAATTCCTTAAACACCTTATAACTAAGGCATCCGAAACTGCAACAAGCATAATAGACTCCTTCAGGTCTGACTTTTAGCCAGATATGCTCATGTTAGCAATGTACAATTGGGAAAGCGAGTCACAAGTTCACCCAATTTAGGCTTAATCGGTTTTCGCCTTTATGTATACATTTGCAGACAAAATTATTGTCATTTATGATGCCTGGCCATATATTTATGCAATAAACAGATAAGATGGAACAGGTAGGGGCCCAAGTTACCCGGTACCAGGAAGCTCTTCTGTACTTCATGATGGTCATCTCAGCCTCTGATCCCTGGTTTGGTCCTTCAATCTTGTTTCTTCAGTTTTTAGTCTGGTATTTCTACCACTTGGCCCCCTCCTTCACTTGGATTCTTATACATGTCCACATTACATATTTGTTAGCTTTCCTCCAGTCAGCCTCAAGCATTGTGCTTTGCATAATCTGTACAGTATACATGCTCACACTTCAATTCTAGCAAATTTTGCTGTTTATACAATTTTCATGGTCTGTTTCATGTCACCCTGCTCCTGGGTTTTCCCAGTAAAAAGGATTGCTAGCATTACAGCTGTGTATTTATTATACTCATTAACTTTTCCTTTTAACTAAAATCTTCCAACATGGCACATCACCTTTGTCCCGTCCGCAGTAGCGTTACGTAAGCAAGACTATATAAAAGAAAATTGGCAAAAGACCACCTATGCCAGGCAAGGCTAAGGCCTTGGCACAAGATGATACCTCCTCCAAACTCATTACATGTCCATAATTAGAGACTATTAAAGTGCAACTAACAACGCTCTCGATTTCACCATATAGCAGTCCTTCAGCTTTCTGAGGCACCTATATCCACCTGACTACCTCCTTTAAAGCCAGTCTCCTTAAGGGTTCCGATGGACAGGACTGGGTTCATCTAGATACCAGCTCCATCTGAGTAAAGTATAACTTCCTTATTCTCCTCCCCTATGGATTGACTTGGTGATGCCTCCATCCCCATCACTCCTTCCTGGCAGGGTCACCAGGGCAACCTGGAACGAAAATTCTAAGCAGAGTGTAACCCCCACTTACTTGCCAGAGAGTTGGAGACTCCCAAGGAATAAAAACATGCAATATGTTCAACAGAATAATAATATTAAACAGGAAGTAAATTACAGAATCACAGAATCGTAGGAGTGGAAGGGACCTTGAGAGGTCATCTAGTCCAGTCCCCTGCACTCAAGGCAGGACTAAGTGTTATCTAGACCATCTCTGACAGGTGTTTGTCTAACCTGCTCTTAAAAATCTCCAATGATGGATATTCCACAACCTCGCTAGACAATTTATTTCAGTGCTTAACTACCCTGACAGTTAGGAAGTTTTTCCTAATGTCCAACCTAAACCTCCCTTGCTGCAATTTAAGCCCATCGCTTCTGGTCCTATCCTCAGAAGTTAAAGAGAATAATTTTTCTCCATCCTCCTTGTAACAATCTTTTATGTACTTGAAAACTGTTATCATGTCCCCTCTCAGTCTTCTCTTCTCCAGACTAAACAAACACAATTTTTTCAATCTTCCCTCATAGGTCATGTTTTCTAGACCTTTAATCATTTTGGTTGCTCTTCTCTGGACTTCCTCCAATTTGTCCACATCTTTCCTGAAATGTGGCGCCCAGAACTGGACACAATACTCCAGTTGAGGCCTAATCAGCGCGGAGTAGAGCTGAAGAATTACTTCTTGTATCTTGCTTACAACACTCCTGCTTATACATCCCAGAATGATGTTATCTTTTTTTGCAACAGCGTTACACTGTTGACTCATACTTAGCTTGTGGTCCACTATGACCCCCAGATCCCTTTCCACAGTACTCCTTCCTAGGCAGTCATTTCCCATTTTGTATATGTACAACTGATTGTTCCTTCCTAAATGGAGTACTTTGCATTTGTCCTTATTGAATTTCATCCTATTTACTTCAGACCATTTCTCCAGTTTGTCCAGATCATTTTGAATTTTAATCCTATCCTCCAAATCACTTGCAACCCCTCCCAGCTTGGTATCGTCTGCAAACTTTATAAGTGTACTCTCTATGCCATTATCTAAATCACTGAAGAAGATATTGAACAGAATTGGACCCAGAACTGATCCCTGCAGAACCCCACTTCCAGCATGACTGTGAACCACTGATAACTACTCTCTGGGAATGGTTTTCCAACCAGTTTTGCACCCATCTTATAGTAGCTCCATCTAGGTTGTATTTCCCTAGTTTGTTTATGAGAAGGCTATGCAAGATAGTATCAAAAGATTTACTAAAGTCAAGATATACCACGTCTACCACTTTCCCCTATCCACAAGGCTTGTTACCCTCTCAAAGAAAGCTATCAGGTTGGTTTGTCACGATTTGTTCTTGACAAATCCATGCTGACTTTTACTTATCACCTTATTAACTTCTAGATGTTTGCAAATCGATTGCTTAATTGTTTGCTCCATTATCTTTCTGGGTACAGAAGTTAAGCTGACTGGTCTGTAATTCCCTGGGTTGTCCTTATTTCCCTTTTTATAGATGGGCACAATATTTGCCCTTTTCCAGTCTTCTGGAATCTCTCCCGTCTTCCATGACTTTTCACGGTAATCACTAATGGCTCAGATATCTCCTCAGTCAGCTCGTTGAGTATTCCAGATTCATAGATTCATAGATTCTAGGACTGGAAGGGACCTTGAGAGGTCATCGAGTCCAGTCCCCTGCCCGCATGGCAGGACCAAATACTGTCTAGACCATCCCTGATAGACATTTATCTAACCTACTCTTAAATATCTCCAGAGATGGAGATTCCACAACCTCCCTAGGCAATTTATTCCAGTGTTTAACCACCCTGACAGTTAGGAACTTTTTCCTAATGTCCAACCTAAACCTCCCTTGCTGCAGTTTAAGCCCATTGCTTCTTGTTCTATCCTTAGAGGCTAAGGTGAACAAGTTTTCTCCCTCCTCCTTATGACACCCTTTTAGATACCTGAAAACTGTATCATGTCCCCTCTCAGTCTTCTCTTTTCCAAACTAAACAAACCCAATTCTTTCAGCCTTCCTTCATAGGTCATGTTCTCAAGACCTTTAATCATTCTTGTTGCTCTTCTCTGGACCCTTTCCAATTTCTCCACATCTTTCTTGAAATGCGGTGCCCAGAACTGGACGCAATACTCCAGCTCAGGCCTAACCAGAGCAGAGTAGAGCGGAAGAATGACTTCTCGTGTCTTGCTCACAACACACCTGTTAATACATCCCAGAATCATGTTTGCTTTTTTTGCAACAGCATCACACTGTTGACTCATATTTAGCTTGTGGTCCACTATAACCCCTAGATCCCTTTCTGCCGTACTCCTTCCTAGACAGTCTCTTCCCATTCTGTATGTGTGAAACTGATTTTTTCTTCCTAAGTGGATACATTTCATGTATAGGATACATTTCATCAGGCCCTGGTGACTTGAAGACATCTAACTTGTCTAAGTAATTTTTAACTTGTTCTTTTCCTATTTTAGCCTCTGATCCTACCTCATTTTCACTGGCATTCACTATGTTAGATGTCCAATCACCACCAACCTTCTTGGTGAAAACCAAAACAAAGAAGTCATTAAGCACCTTTGCCATTTCCACATTTTCTGTTATTATTCTCCACCTCCCCGCCCCCCGCATTGAGTAACGGGCCTACCCTGTCCTTGGTCTTCCTCTTGCTTCTAATGCATTTGTATGATGTTTTCTGGTTTCCTTTTATGTCTCTAGCTAGTTTGATCTCGTTTTGTGTCTTGGCCTTTCTAATTTTGTCCCTACATACTTGTGTTATTTGTTTATATTCATCTTTTGTAATTTGACCTTGTTTTCACTTTTTGTAGGACTCTTTTTTGAGTTTTAGATCATTGAAGATCTCCTGGTCAAACCAGGGTGGTCTCTTGCCAGACTTCCTATCTTTCCTATGCAATGGGATAGTTTGCTCTTGTGCCCTTCATAATGTCTCTTTAAAATACGGTCAGCTGTCTTCAATTGTTTTTCCCCTTAAACTTGCTTCCCATGGGATCTTACTACCAACTCCCTGCGTTTGCTAAAGCCTGCCTTCTTGAAATCCATTGTCTTTATTGTGCTGTTTTCCCTCCTACCATTCCTTAGAATCATGAACTTGATCATTTCATGATCAGTTTCACCCAAGCTGCCTTCTACTTTCAAGTTCTCAACCAGTTCTTCCTTATTTGTCAAAATCAAATCTAGAACAACCTCTCCCCTAGTAGCTTTCTCCACCTTCTGAAATAAAACGTAACAGGGTAAGTCACTACTCTCAGGGTCACCCATGTCCTCCCCATACTGATAATCAGGGCCGGCTTTATGAACTGCAGGGCCCAATTCAAATACCTGGCGGCGGTCCGGGACTTCGGCGGCGGGGGGTCCGCTCCGGGTCTTCCGCAGCACCGAAGGACACCCCTGCCGCCGAAATGCCGCTGAAGACCCGGACCCCCCCCGAGGGTGCTGGGTGAGTAAAAAAAATTAAAAAGGTGCCTAAGGTGCGGGGCCCTCTTAGGCGCGGGGCCCTCTTAGGCGCAGGGCCCAATTCCCGGGAATCAGGGGTATCGGCCTAAAGCCGGCCCTGCTGATAATACCCATGAATTTCCCCAGTCACATCACCTGATAGAACAAGAGTAAACAGTAGAGTCCCACTGATATGTCCACCTTGTAGGGGCCCTTGATAGCCTATGACAACGATCTCCTCTGTAGCAGCAATAAGCAACTTAGCCCGCTGGATTCAGTGCAGCCCAATAGACTCACATGTGTCTGAAGTGAAGTGACTTGCTCAATGTTGCACGGAAGGTCAGTGTCAGGAACGGCAGCCTGGTCTCCTGATTCCCGGTCTTGGCCCTTGGGAAATGGTCCCACCGTTGCATCCAACCTCGATGTCGTGTTGGGTGTCACGGCCGTCTCACTTCTGGGTCTTCCTCGCCCTCAGCTGTTTGAAGGAAAACAACACTGGGAGCAACTCACGCCCATCACGTGCCAGCCTGCTCTGCCGCTTTGGCTGTGATTCATTTGGGCTTAGCTGCCAATGGGCAGTGTGAGGCTTATGGAAATCGCAATGGGATATTCAGCAGAGAGCTCGGAATTAATCATAAATGAACTTTGCTTCTGTATTTCCAAATGAAAAGTCTCCGGCACTGGAAATTCAGTGTCATGTTTGAGCTCGACGGCTTCTTTCCATTTCTTCATGTGAAGAGGCCCTTCCTGTTAGTCCTTCCCACTCTTTTACTAGAGTCAGCCCCTCCCTAGGCCTTCAAAGAGCTGCTACCTGCTCAGTGGTTATATGTCACTACTGCGTCTGCCAGGAAATTTGCTAGAGAGCTCGCTTTGGGTGTGGTGGCTACCAAAACCTAGCCCTGTTTACTGGAGCAATAGTAGCATCTAATAGGCAAAGAAGAGAAGAGTGAGGGGGGGCATTTGATAGCAGCCTTCAACTACCTGAAGGGGGGTTCCAAAGAGGATGGAGCTCGGCTGTTCTCAGTGGTGGCAGATGACAGAACAAGGAGCAATGGTCTCAAGTTGCAGAGGGAGAGATTTAAGTTGGATATTAAGAAACACTATTTCACTAGGAGGGTGGTGAAGCACTAGAATGGGTTACCTAGGGAGGTGGTGGAATCTCCTTCCTTAGAGGTTTTTAAGGCCTGGCTTGACAAAGCCCTGGCTGGGATGATTTAGTTGGGGTTGGTCCTGCTTTGAGCAGGGGATTGGACTAGATGACCTCCTGAGGTCCCTTCCAACCCTGATATTCTATGAAAGGGAAAACAGTTTGCATCACCTAATATGTAACATACATATGTAATATAACAGGCATGTGTCTCTGTTTATATGACAGCTTAGATAACCCACAGCCATTCAGCTACAATGCTTCTGATTCTCCACCGTCTTGCACTTTGTTTACGGATAGACTTTAGCCCATTTAGGGCTTGTCTCCACTACGGGGACTACAGCAGACCAGCTATGGCGCTGTAACCCTGTAACATAGACACAGACCACAGCCATGGAAGGGGTCTTTCCATCACTGTAATAATTCCACCTCCCCTCACAACAGTAGCTAGGTTGATGGAAACATTCTTTTGTTGACCTAGCTGTGTCTCCACTGGGGCTTTAGGTCTGCCTAGCCATGGAGCTCAGCGGTGGTGTTTTCTGACACCCTTGAGCACCGTACCTATGCAAACCTAAGTTTTAAGTGTAGACCAGGCCTAACTCACGTCCGTGAGCAATTACTCATGTGGGTGGCCCCATTGACTTCAGTAGGGGAAGGCTAGTCTAGCAGGAAGGCAGTTTGACTGAGTGGATAGAGCACCTGACTGCAACCTAGGAGATTTGGGTTCTGGTCCTAGCTCTGCTGCTGGGTGACCTTGGACAAGCCACTTCCCCTCACTGTGTCTTGGTTTCCCCATCGGTAAATTGGGGATAAAGATCTTCTTTGTAAAGCTCTACTGATGAAAGCACTTTATAAGGGTTATTTCTATTGTTTAAGGCACTGGACTTGGATGCAGGAGATCTGGGTTGCTGATTTAACACAAGCCAGGGATTTGACCCTATGTGCTGCAAAAGGGCTAATTTCCCAACGCTGAGGAAAATTATTAGCAAATTTATTGGGAGGAAAAAATAGACAGAAAAATGTGAATGAAAATAGGGAGTTGTTTAAAAACAGTACCGTATATTAGGTGGCTGAAAAGCCACAATTTTATAATCAAGGAAGAGGACAACTTGCAGTTAAAGTCCATCCTGGTTAAGAGGGGAAGCGTAGGCTGCAATTAGAAATAATACATGGAAAAATTGGGAAACGGACAGAAATCAATATAAATTAGAAGTTATGAAGTGTAGAAAATTAAAAAGGGAAGCTGAAGGCCTCAAGGGGATAGCGATATCTGGCAGGGCTAAAGAGAATAAGGAGTTTTTAAAATATATCTGGAACAAAATAAATCCCAGAACCCTTATTAGAGGGAGATAGTAAAATTGATAATAATGATGCAGAAAAGGCAGAAGTGTTCAATAAATATTTCTGTTCCTGAATTTGGAAAGAAGAAGGATGATGTTCTCATATCACATAAGGATGATGAAGTACCTTCCAGTCCACTGGTAGCTAAGGAGAATGTTGAAGAGTGTCCACTAGGGATAAATATTTTTAGGTTAGCAAGCTCATAAAATTTGCACCGTGGGTCCTAAAAGAGCTGGCTGAGGAGATCTCTGGCCCACTGATGCTAATTTTTAATAAAGCACGGAACATTGGGAACATTCCTGAAGCTTGGAAGAGCGCTACTGTTGTGTCAATCTTCAAAAAGTGCAAGTGGGGTGATCCATGAAATTTTAGGCCTGTTCGCCTCACAGCAATCCCAGGCAAAATAATGGAAAAGATGAGATGGAATTCAGTCTATAAAGAATTGCAGAATGGGAATATAATTGGTGCCAGCCATCATGGTTTTATAGAAAATAAGTCTTGTCATACAAAACTGATTTCATTCTTTGATGAGATTACAAGTTTGGTCGACTTTTGTAAGGTGGTTGACTTAGTACCAACAACTTTCTGACTGATAAATTAGCAGTATACAGTATCAGTCGAGCACGTGTTAAATGGATGAAGAACTTGCTAGCTGGCAGATCTCAGAAAGTAATCAATCAGCATGGAATGGGTGTTTCTAGTGGGGTCTCGCAGGGATCAATACTCGGCTAGTCAATATTTTTATCAGTGACCTGGAAGTAAATATAAAATCACTGCAAAAGAAAAATTTTCAGATGATACAAAGATTGGTGGAAGAATAATGATGCTAAATAATGATGAAGACAGGGCAGTCATACGGCGCAATCTGGATTGCTTGGGCCCAGTCAAACAAAACACAGCCAAATGCAAGGTCATACATCTAGGTACAAAGAAAGTAGGCCACCCCTACAGAATGAGGGAGGGTATCCTGGGAAGCAGGAATTCTGAAAGGGATTTAGGGGTCATGGTGGACAAGCAACTCAACATGAACTCCCAGTGTGGTTTTCTGGCAAAAAGGACCAGTGTGATCTTGGGATGTATAAACAGGGGAGTAAGGAATACAGACTGGGAGATGATTTTACCTCTGTATAAGGCATTGGTAAGACTGACACTAGACTACTGCATCCAGTTCTAGTGTCCACATTTTAGAAAGATGTTAAAAAATTGGAGAGAGTGCAGCAAAGAGCCTAGGATGACCAGACATCCCGATAAAATCGGGACTGTCCCGATATCGAGCAGTTTGTCCCACATCCTGACCGAAGTACAGTCGGGACGCCAATTGTCCTGATATTTTGTTTCGGGCGCTTTCTTTTTTTTTTCCTTGTTGCTTAGGCGGTGGTGACCGGCAGGGGGAGCGCCTTTTCAATTGTTACACTCACCTGGCACGTCCAGGTCTTCGGCGGCACTTTGGCGGCGGGTCCCTCAGTCACCGACGGTCTTTGGCGGCATTTCAGCAGCGGGTACTTCCTTCTTTGGTGGGCAAGGTTTATTACCCGCCGCCGAAATGCCGCCGAAGACCGTCAGCGACTGAAGAACCCTCCGTCGAAGTGCCGCCGAAGACTCAGACGGGTGAGTGTAACAATTGAAAAGGCGCTCCCCCTGCGGCGGTCCCGATATTTTGGAATTCTCATCTGGTCACCCTAAAAGAGCCACACACACAAAAATTGAGGGCTGGAGAAAATACCTTACATTGAGAGACTTAACAAGCTCAATCAGCTTAGCTTCTCCACAAGAAGATTGAGAGGTGACTTGACTATGGTGTATAAGTACCTTCGCGTAGAGAAAACACTGGGTACCAAAGGGCTTTTCAATTTATTGGAGAAAGACAATGGCTAGAAGTTAAAGCCAAGCAAATGTAAATTAGAAATAACGCACACCCATTTTTAACGGTGATGGTGTTTAAACACCGAAAGAAACTACCAAGGGAAATGGTGGATTCTCTATCTCTTCATGGCTTCAAAACAAGATTGGATGCCTTTCTAGACAATATGGTTCCATCACACACAAGTTATAAAGCTCAGTGCAAGGGTTACTGAGTGAAATTCTCTGGGCTGGGTGATTCTGGAGGTCAGACTAGATGATCTAATGTTCCCTTCTGACCCTAAAATCTATTAATCTGTGTTTTAGAATTGATTGACTGATTATATATAATTCATCTTTAAAATAATTCTGTCATGTCACTTCTAAGGTGTCTAATTTCAACTTGCATATGGAGTCATGATTGCTGTGGAAATATTTTGGTTGTGTTGCATTCAAACCCCTCTTTTTCTTTTCCCTGTAATTCTTCACTGACATAAATTTTTAAAACAGTAATTAAAAGCCTTCTACTGTGTCTATTTGTGTTTCAAATATTTCTCCCCAGCATGCTGACATATGTGTGTATTTATCCTCATCACTTGAAAGGCAGATGGACCTATGCAATTCAGTTGGTTTTATTTGATCAATTGTGTTCATTAAATATGTGCAGGATTCCAATTTTCCTTCAGGCACATGCTCGTGGTGTAGAGAAATAAAATGTTTTTATTATTAACTACTGTCAATCCGAAATAAATAAAGACAGTCATTAAAAGAAAATTGTAACGATATGTTACTAGACAGACGCCCCCCCGACTTACGCAATCGTTCCATTCCGGAAAGCCTTGCGTAACTCGAATTTTGCGTAAGTTGTAAACGTATACCCGTACGTTACGCAAAAATTTTCACAACTCGAAAATCCTATTTCTGGCTTAAGGAACTTTTTCCGTAAGTGCGAATTTGCGTAAGTCGGGTCTTGCATAACCCGGGGAGTATCAGAATCTCTGCAGTGAACAGAGTGTGATCTAGTGATCAGAATAAGCGAACAAAAATCAAGCTTCCTGGCTACTATCACCAACTTTACTGCTTATTAGCTGTTTGATTACAGAATATTCAGACATTAAAGTAGTCTTATATTGCTTTTATTATTATTAGCATTACCATAGCACCTAAGGGCCCCAATCACATATCATGGACTTATTGTGCTAGGTACTGCACAAACACAAACCAAAAAGACAGTACCTTGGGCTCCACTATTCAATTTAATCCCACTGACTATCACGTCAGGGTGACTTGCTTTCCCCATTGATAACCTTCATAAATTCATACACTCATTTACCCGTCCCCATAAAGACAATTACACGACACATTTAAACATAGTTCCAAAGACTAGATAATAAAGACATTCAAAACAAACCAGCTTTTAGCTCTTTATGAGATGGCATTGAGCCATATGCAAATTAAATCTGACAGCAGATAGGCCACGCCCTCAGTTTTCCATTTCTACCTATTGGAGGAGCCAGAGTGTTAATATGCAAATTACAGCTGGCAGCAGGTAGGAAGCACCCTCCGTTTTCTTCTTTTACCTACAGAGGGAACCAAGGAGCTTCTGTTTCCAGCAAACCGCCTCATAGCCAGAAGGAAATAACTTTCTGTGTGCCTGCTTATTCCTAAGCAACAGATACAATGGCAACATTGAGCAAGTCACCTGTGCCCACAGTTTTAAAATATCACATGCCAAAACACACAACAAACACATGCAAGCTGGAGCTAGGAATTTGCATGAAAATCCCAATTTGCCTCTATAATCTGGGTGCCTGCAAAAAGGCACACACACTTCGACACATTAAGGGTCCAGATCCTCAGCTGGTGGTGTAGCTCCATTTAAGGCAACAGAGGTGCGATGGTTTACCCTAGCTGAGGATCTGTCCCTGACTATTTACAGTGTGGGCCTGCACACCCGTGCCTCAGTTTACCTGTTTGCAAAATGGTGGGGGTGCATTATCAATGTAGGGCTTAAGCCTGCCGTCCCTTTACACAAGCCACATTTCTTTTGATGCCAGGGGGAGCTTTGCCCGGGTGAGGAATACAAGAGAGGGCACAAGTGATTAGTTTTCATTGAGAGGGCTTAGAAAATGCACCTGATTGTACTGTCAAGGCACCTGTGCAAAAACTGAACGGGAGACCGTCGGAGCTGACATCCAGGGTGGTAGCTGGTATATGTCGGTAACAGACGTGGGGTGGCACAATTTAAATCTGGAAAGGCCAGAAGAAGGATGAGGTTGGTTCAGGAAAATCAGCTAATAAAATGGTGTAAGATGAAGTACGGAGGGGGGGGGCTCTTCCTCTGCCCATCCCCAGCCTTGCCCCCAATAACAGTGTGAATGAACTCCTGATGGAGTCACACTCCACAGAGCCCCTCTGGGTGAGCCCCCTCCAACCCATGCAGGGGAATTTGGGAATAGCCAGCCCTACAGGGGTGGAAACTCTGGGGGCAGGAAAGATTTGCCCTGGGGAGCAAAACATTATTGTTTGTTTTCCATCATTACCTTGCCCTGTCTAATGATAGTGGGACAAATTACTCCCCTGTGCTACCCCAGCATTGTGGGCCAATCCACAAGTCATTTATGGTTCCCTGATTCTCTGAGATGATATGCCCCGATCCTGTCTTTCCCAGGTACTTGTATGGCCCCCAATGCTGAGCACTTTGCAATCTAAAATGGGTTTTTTCCTCACAACACCCCGTGAGGGAGGGCAGTGCTGTTATCCCCCGGTACAGATGGGGAAGACAGGTAAATGAATTGTGAACTCAAACCAATTATCAATGTTGGCGACCTTCCAGGGATGCTACCAAGGACATCCATTTCATTGAATTTTTGGAGAGGGTTGAGGGATGCACTCCTGGAACGATGAGGTGGTGGAAAGTGGTTGGTTGGCCACGTTCCAGTCCGATTGTTTAATGATGCTGGGGTTATGTTGCTAAGTTGAGTTATAGCTCCTAGAGTAGGGGTGGGCAAACTTTTTGGCCTGCGGGCCACATCGGGGTTGTGAAACTGTATGGAGGGGCAGGTAGGGAAGGCTGTGTCCCCCAAACAGCCTGGCCCCTGCCGCCTACCCGCCCCCTCCCATTTCCCAACCCCTGACTGCCCCCCTCAGAATCCCCCACCCATCCAATCCCCCTGCTCCTTGTCCCCTGACCGCCCCTGCCTGGGACCCCCACCCCTAACCGCCCCCAGGGACCCCATCTCCTATCCAACCCCCCTGCTCCCTGTCCCCTGACTGCCCCAACCCCTATCGACAGCCCTGCCCCCTGACACTCCCCCCCCAGATTCCCACACCTATCCAACCCCCCCCTGTTCCCCGTCCCCCCCAAACCTCCACCCCATCCAACCGCCCCCTGCTCCCTGTCCCCTGACTGCCCCCCGGAACCACCTGCCCCTTATCCAATCCCCCCGCCCCCTTACCATGCCGCTCATAGCAGCAGGAGCTCGCAGCCACGTGGCCCGGCCGGAGCCAGCCACGCCACCGTGCTGCCCGGCAGGAGCAGCGGGCCAGAACATTGGCGGTGTGGCGCGCTGTGGCTGCGGGGAGGGAGGATAGCGGGGGAGGGGCCGGGGGCTAGCCTCCCTGATTGGGAGCTCAGGGGCCGGGCAGGACAGTCCCGCGGGCCGGATGTGGCCCGCAGGCCGTAGTTTGCCCACCTCTGTCCTAGAGCCTTGTGCGGGCATTCTATTTTTATTAGGGCTGTCAATTAATCACAGTTAACTCAAAACAAATTAACTCGATTAAAAAAATTAATCGCAATTAATTGCAGTTTTTATCACACTGTTAAAAATAATAGAATACCGATTTCAATTTATTATACATATTTTGGATGTTTTTCTACATTTTCAAATATATTGATTTCATTTGCAATGCAGAATACAAAGTGTACAGTGCTCACTGTATATTATTTTTTTTATTACAAGTATTTGCACTGTAAAAAGATAAACAAAAGAAATAGTATTTTTCAGTTCATCTCATGCAAGTACTACAGTGCAATCTCTTTATTGTGAACATGCAATTTACAAATGTAGAATTATTTTTTTACCTAACTACACTAACTACAACTTTAGAACCTATGAGTCCATTCAGTCCTACTTCTTGTTCAGCCAATTGCGAAGACAAACAAGTTTGCTTATATTTACAGGAGATAATGCTGCCCGTTTCTTATTTACAATGTCACCTGAAAGTGAGAACAGGCGTTCACATGGCACTGTTGTAGTCGGCATTGCAAGGTATTTATGTGCCACATATGCTAAACGTTCATATGTCCCTTCATGCTTCAACTTGTAAATTGCACTTTCTTTTGTTTATCTTTTTCTTCACAGTACAAATATTTGTAATCAAAAATAATAATATAAAGGGAGTGCTCTACCCTTTGTATTCTGTGTTGTAATTGAAATCAGTATATTTGAAACGGTAGAAAAACATCCAAAAATATTTAGAAGCAATGTAAGTTGGTAGTCTATTCTTAACAGTGCAATTAAAACGGCAATTAACCGCGATTAATTTTTTGACAGCCCCCATCTTTATACCATTGACATTTAAATAAATAAATAAATGTTGCCTTTAAAGATCTCATGCTCGTTCCACAACAGAAGGAGTGTTAGTCTCTCTACTGTGTCTAGGTCAAATTTCAGCCTGGGCTGTTTTCCATAGCTACCGCCAACTGCCCCTCTTCATTTTTGACTGAGTAAAGTTGTCTGCCCTTATTAGCCTAACTCTTAAACGGCAGTCTGCTTTTGAACAGCTGCTCGACCTCAGCACAGGAGAGGAAACAGCTCAGTGCCCACTGCTTTGCTTTACCTGGGAAAAAGGTGGTCAGATGAAGCAACTTTAGTTCAACTATTCCTCACACCAGCCTCTTTTTTTCTATATCACTATTTCTCTTTTTATGCCACTGGCCACATGCCCACCTGGAAAGCTGGCTGAAGCCTTTAGAACAACAAGTTTTTTTAATTCAAAAGGGGCCTTTTTTGCAAAAAAATTGTCAACCTCATATCCATTTTTTCCCACAAAATGTTGTGACGGCTTTGAAAATGTCATCAAAAATGCTACAAGTGGTTAACAAGATGTTTTGTTTGCTCAAAACCAGCCTTAAGTTGTAAAAGTCATTAACCATCGTGATCGTATTTTTGATGGTTTGATAATCTTTATGATAACATTTCCAAGTTTTTAAAATTAAAAATGTAAATTAAATCCATTCAAAATCCCAATATTCGGCAAACGTCCGAAGCTGATTGACAGCAGCTGAGGATCTACCAGCACTGACTTCAATAGAGCAGCACTCACTAACACAACTAGGGCCTGGCCTCATTGACTTCAGTGGAGCTAAGCCAGCTTACGCCAGCTGAGGATCTGACCCCATTGACTTCCATAGAGCTGCACTGATTTATACCAACGGGGATGAGGTTCCATTGACTTCAATGGAGCTATGCCAATTTACGCTGGTGAGGAACCTGGCCCATGATTATAAATGCTTCTGAAGCTGACAGAATATTGTTCTCTGGCAAGATGGAGTGTTGGGGGGCTCATCAGAGTGGAGAGGGGAGAAAAAACAAGGGGTTCCCAAACTTTTTGCTGGCATGACCCCCTTTTAATTAATTATTTCCTGCTGGGACCACAGACAGCATGGAGGACGCCATTTTGCTCTACAAAATGGCGTCCACCACAGAGCACGACCTCATACTTATGGTGCATAGGAGGTCACGCTGTGTGGAGCATGCCATTCTGTAGAGCGAAAGGCTGTCGTCCAGGCATCATCATTTCACACCCACTGTACAAGTGAAGTCACGCTGTGCAGTGCAAAATTACATCCTCCACACACTAGGGATCACTGTGATGGCATGACCCCATTTGGGATCACGTCCCACAGTCTGGGAACTGCTGAGATAAAACATATGGTCATCCAATACCCAGTCATGATCAGCCAATCTTAAGTGTCCTCCCATTGGCTTTTTATGAAATGTCCAGGGTCAGACCACACAGGCCAAGGAATATTGCAGGAGAGAAAGCAATATCTCCATCAAGGAGGCGTGCCAGGAATTCCTTCAGAATTCAGTTGTGAATGCAAACCACTGGCAGCAAACTCGTTTCTAGCAATAACAGCTATGTCATGTTTCCTGGAACAAAGGCAGCACGGAGTAGCGTAGGAAAAGGAAAATAAACACCAGCTCAGATTCTGAATCATCTGTCATAAATTTACACACACCAAAAAACCAGCATCAAGGAAGTCTGTACAGTATCCAAGCAGCCTTCATCCCCCTCGAGTGGTGTGTCACAGTTTGATGTCTACGTTTCAGATTGGGGATTTCATTCTTCTTTGGTAAATCAGCAAGACTGACTATCCTGCTGAGAACAGAGCAACAATCAACCTAAAGAAAACCACGTCCTCCTTGAATTTACTCTGAGTCTGGGCCTGTTGAAAGGACGGACATTTAACTCAGTCGTCTCAGGTTTGAAACCCACATCCCCCCATTGTAGCAGGCCTTTTATTTCGTAACATCGGTTGCCTACGTGGAAAGACAGCAGGTGAAATCCTGGCCCCATGCAAATCCTTGGTAAATTTCACATGGATTACCAGGAGGCCAGGATTTCACCCAGCATCTTTAGCAAAATGCTATGGGCCAGAACCAGAGCTGGTGTAAATCTGCCTAGCTTCACTGACTTCACTGGAGCTATGCTGATCTACACCAGATGGGGGTCTGGTCCCATGTGAAGGCTAGTACCAGCTCACCAGAAAGAATTCCACCTACTATATGGTTAATACTTTCTGCAACACCATGGGTGTTCTGAAAGGATCGCCCCTCCAAGAACCAACCAAGTCAGATCCTGCTTAGTTTATAAATTCTACCATGGGCAGAGACTGAGGTAGCATGAATTTATCACACCCCCGATCTCTATCCACACTCGCTTAGTAGAGACTGATGCGGTGTTTAGACTCGATGAAAAATCTAATCCATATGGTGTTAACACACATGTACATCGCTGGGAGCACTGTAGCGTGTGGGTGTGAGGGGTGTTTCAGGCGTGCTGGGGGGAATCACATGGAGGCTAGCCTGGTTAATATCTCTAGTGCAGGCCATGTCTAGAAACTTAGTTTTAAATCGGCTAAGGAGCCTGATTCACCACGGTGTTACTCTAATTGTCTGCTGGTGTAACTCCACTGAAGCCAGTGTAAACACGAGGAACACATTGGTGAATTGGACCGAAGGTTCCCCCACCTACAATAACATCTGAGGAAGGCTGTACAGTTAAACACTTATTTGGAAGTTCTCAGGTGAACTTCTAATGTGGTTGACAACAGGGCTTAATGGTTGCAAGTTGAACCTTGAAGCCTCTGCCCAACTGTAAAATCACGTCCCAGAAAGCTTCCGCGTAGAAGCAGTAGCCCTCTAGACTCCTCCGCACTGAGGTAGGGAACCTCCATTGTGCTGTTCACATAGGACATCTTCTGATGACATGCCAGCTTGCTGAATGAGTCGCAGCCACTGATTTTTATCTCTCTCTTCAGGGAACCCGGTGAGCTGGCAAACGACTGATAGCTAGACACTTCGCAGGGACAAACTGCTGACCTCAGTACAGGCTACAATAGCGCCTTTGAAGCTATCGTTAACGTACCAAACCTCGGCATTCCTAATGGAGTATTTACCTTCTTTATCCCCTTTCATCTCCTTCTTGCCTTTCAGCAGCAAAACGTTATCTCCGCTCACCGAGGCATCAAACCACAGCCACGGAGGGTTGGCCTGTCTTTCACATCTACATAAAAGGAATCACAGAGAGATCCCCCCACAGGATAAGTTGTATTGTTCAGGGGGGGAAAGGATACAATTTTGGGCTTACTTGAACACTAGTACTGTGGCTGGCCAGAAGGCAAACACTAGACAACCAGGCTTTTGTGCTCTTCAAGGATGGGTTTCAGAGTACCGCCGATGGGCTTTCTCTTTCTGTCTCTCTCTGTTTCTCAGGCTCTGTTATTCTTTCATTCTGTTTCCTGCTGTTGTTCATTAGTAGTGTAACAGTAGCACCTAGAGGCGCCAACCCAGAGCACAACCCCATTGTGCTCGGCCCTGTACAAACTTGTACTAAGTAAGGTGGGTCAAAAAGTTTCCATAAAAACTGTTTGACAAAACATTGGGGTTTAGATCTAATTCTCCCTCCCCCCCCCACCAAAAAAAAGTGTCTGCTTTCTGCAGAAAACTGTGGAGGGAGGGGGATTGTCAAAAAGTCAAAAGCCCCAAAACCAAACTATTTTGATTCAGGTATGCTGGCACAATGCCCCATAGGTCCTGTAGTTTGAATGCCTTCACGTCTCCATTTTCCCCTGGGGGCCGGGCTCTCCAGCTGGATTATATCTCCCAACTCCCATGATGCACCGTGGCAGGGGCAGCGGCACCTCTCATCAAGAAGGGAGACTGTGGTCCACCATGGGAGATGTAGTCCAATCAGGGAGCGTGATCTGTAATGGGGAAAGGGAGAATGAGGCACCCAAACTACATATCCCATGAGGCACTGCTGTGGCATTTCCAAATTGAACTATTTTGATTTTCAGCTGAAATATTTCGGGTTTTGATTTTTTGCCAAAAAGTCAAAACTTTCCAGGGGAAAAACAAACAGCTTTTCCACCCTGCTCTAAGAACAGATTTAAAAATGTTATTAAGATGATGTTAAAAAAAATAATAGTGAACAGAGTTTGAGCATAGAAGTTTCTGGTTATCAGGGAATAACATACAGATTATCAAGGGTGCAAAGTTTGGCTTAAGATCAGGTGGTATGAGGAATACATAATCTGCAATATCCCCGATTGGGGATAAAAGGTTGATGGGTCAAAGTACAGGCATTGAGATATGAGGGTATGAAGTTCATAGAGTGGTTGTGTTCGGGTGTGGAGTATAATGAGTGGATATGATGAGGAGGATGGATTGACCCTCATTTGGTGAGATTTAATGTTTAGGGAGTTTATGGTTCCAGTTCATATGATCCAACGGAGAAGGTCACTTGGTCCCTTTCTCGTAAGAGACAGTCCATGCCCACAAAGTGCTCTCGATTCAAGTAGACAAAACAGACCAAGGATGAGAGGGGAAACCGGCAAAAGGGAGGTAAAGCGATTATCCCAAGGCACACAGCACATCACCATTAGAATCAGGAACAGACCCCATGGTTCCTGAGTCCTAGTCCAGTGCCCCATTCACAAAACCAAGCTGCCTCTTTTTGCAAAAGTCAAGGTGCATTTTGAGGGAATTGTTTTGGGTTCTTGTAGTTCTAGAGTGGGATTCTCAAAGCCCCTAAAGGAGTTTGTTGACTAACTGCCTTTGAAAGTCAGTGGGAGCCGGGAGCCTAACCACCTTAGATACTTCGGAAAATCCGACCCCTTTTTTTAACTTGGGTTTTTTGGAAGAATTTTCCATTGTTCTACAGAGGACATTCCATTGTTCTGAAAGACCCCACCTACAATGGGTCTCAGCATGTAGGAACCATAGTGAAATTCATTAGGGAGCTCAGCTAGAGTAGGGGAAACATTGTTTGGTCTAGAGATAGGCCCAAACCAACACCCGGCCTCCGATCACTCTGGGTAAACAACCCAGGAGACTATGTCTCCTGGGCTGCATGATTGCTTTACTTGAATGAGAGTCGGTCAAAATGTTGTGGGGTTTTTTTCCTTTAAATTGTGGAAAGAAAAAACAACAACCACCATTTTTTGTTTTGTTCAAAATTGTTCACTTTTTTGACTGAAAAGTTCAAAGTGACATTTTTCAAAAAGCAAAGTTAAAATTTGAATTTCTTTCCAAACAATTTAAAGGTTTTTTTAAAGCTTGCTGACACAAAGAAATGCACATTTTTCCCATGTGAGGGAAATAAAGAGGGGGCGGGGTAAGAAAGGTCAGGAGAAGTGTGTGTGGGGGGGGGGGCTCCCTTCAGTTTCTCTGACTTTTAAACTTTTTTTTGCCAGGGTTTAAAAAACAATAGGAAAGTAAAATATAGAGAAAGTGGGAGTTTTCCTACTATTTAAAAATGTAAATTTCAAAGAATGAATTCTGAACACATTTTTTTTTTTAAATCATTTCAGGTTTAATGAAAAATTTAATTTTCAAATTTTCTATAAAATACTTCTGGTGAGAAGATGCCAACCAATCCTAATTTAAATGTCTATGCTCCCTGGTACCACGGTAATGCGTATGTTAAAGACAGATGGTTGGATGATAGATGCAGCAGAGAGACAATGGAATCAGAATACAGCTGATAGAACTGGGTCTATTGGAGGAGTGAAGGTCAATTAAGTCAATGGGAGTTTTGCCCTAGGAGATGCATCGAATAGATTGGAGAGGAGAAAGTTCTACTTGATGCGTGGACATGAAAACAAAGTCCTGCAAAATCTGTCCTTGCCCACTGCTGCTGTGCTTGGTTCTCTTGTCCCTTTGAGTAGCAGGAATTCACTTTCTGCGTTTTAAGCCTGGTTCGGGGTGAGATAACGAGCAGGGATAGTGGCTGAGATTGAAGTGAAAGGTTGAGATAAGGGACTGGTAAAGGAAGAAAAAACATTTTTGGAGACAGGAGGCCGCCAGCCTTCTATGAATGATAGTGACTGATCATCTGATCTTACTCTTCCCTCCAACTCAGAGGCCCCATTCTCCTTTCTTCCCTTGCCCTGTTCCATTGGTCATATCCGAGCAGATCAGGGGAAAGTGCATCCAGAACTGAAGACTGGAAAAAACCCAGGAAAGAACAAGAAAGATGGATGCTGACACTCAATAGCCTCCAACGTCTGGTTCTGTATATCCTGCTACTCTGCGGACCACCCCGCAAATCCATGCTCATCCCCAAAGGTGAAAGTGGGCCGGTACGGGCCAGTACGGTGTACCGGTAAGAAGTGGCTGCCGGTACCAGCCCGTACACAGCAGACGTTAAAGTGCTGCCACAGAAGCGCTTTAACGTCGCTGCCTCTTTTGTCCCCACGCCAGGGCCACCGAGGGGGAGGGCAAAAGGGGCAGTTGCCCCAGGGCCCAGCGATTTAAAAGGACCCGGGGCTCCCGGCTGCTGCCACCGCTACCGTGGCAGTGGCCGGAGAACCAGGCCCTTTTAAGTCGCTGCCGGAGCCCTGGGCAGTGCGGGCCGGGCAGCGCTGAAGGACTGGCTGGGGGAGGCTGACCCCAAACCCGCCCCCTTCCGTCCAAGGCCCTGCCCCTTCTGCATGAGGTCCCGCCCCCGTACCGGTAAGACTTTTAAGTTACTTTCATGCCTGCTCATCCCTGCCATGTGGAGGGGGCCCACAGTAACAGAGAGTTTCTCCAGCGCTCATCAGCACACAGCCCAATCTCCTGACACCAGTATCTGACGCTATACGTCATACTGAGCCAGCCAACTCCTGGGAGCAGCTGGGTGCTCGGCACTTGTGAAAATCAGGCTATTTATTTAGCTGCCTAAGTATGGAGTTAGGAACGTCACTTTAGACAGTCCCTTTTGAGAATCTGTCCATCACTAGGAATGGTTAACAAATTATCCTCCACGTAGCACAGCTAGTGACTGCTTAATTAATTGCTTTCCTTTTACGTTATCATATTTTTCTTTAACGTCAGCCCATCAAGCTGCCCCTCATGGATTCGAGGGCGCCTGGAATGGCATAATACGCTGCCGATGGAAAGGCAAAGCCGCTTTCTGTAGGCAGAAAAGAGCTGTAGGCAAAAGTCGGGCTGTTCATTATTCACTCATCCAGATGTACACCCCTCACTCCCCACACTCGATTGTTTCAGAACAAGAGTTCCACTGTTTAGCATCCTCAATAATTCTTCGGTCGCTCGTTAGATACAGTTCAGAAGGTTTGTTCCAGGGGAGGGAAGGGGGAAATTGCTCTGTTTTTCCTAGGCAGAAGTTTTCAATTGGTAATTTACTGCTGTTTAATTAGGCTTCGGGTTTGGAAATGGTTTAAAAGTTTAAACAAATATCTGTTTGGACTGGTGATGCCCGTCCCCCAGAATCCAAAAACTGAACAGAAACGCAGAGTCCATTTCATAGAGACAGGCCTCAAATACACCAAAATAAGGCTCTGGAGCATCCCGATTGTTGTTATTATCATAGAACCGTAGGGTTAGAAGGCACCGCATGGGTCATCTAGTCCAGTGGTTTTCAAACCGTGGGTCAGTTCTGGGTCGTGGAATGGAAGGCACTGGGACATGGCAGCTCTGGTCAGCACCGCTGACTGGGCCGTTAAAAGTCCCGTTGGCAGTGCTGCCCGGCTAAGGCAGGCTAGTCCCTACCTGTTCCGATACTGCGCTGCGCCCCGGAAGCGGCCAGCAGCAGGTCTGGCTCCTAGGTGTAGGGGCCACGGGGCTCCGCACACTGTCCCCGCCCCAAGCACCGGCTCTGCACTCCCATTGACTGGTTCCCGGCCAATGGGAGCTGGGAGGGGGTGGTGCCTGCGGTAGAGAAAGCCTGCCTTAGCATCCCCGCTGTGCCGCTGACCGGGAGCCGCCCGAGTTAAGCCCATACCCCAACCCCGCGCCCCAGCCTGGGCCGGGCTAGCGAGGCTCAGCCTACTGCACTAAAAACAGCTGTGCAGACCTTGCAGGTTGGGCTTTGAAGCCTACGGAGGGGGCTGGGCTTCAGAACCCAAACTCCAGCCCGAGCCACACAGCTATTTTTAGTGCGGTAGCCTGGGCCCCCATCTTCTGAGACTCGCTGCTGCGGACTGTGAAGACATACCCCAAGTGACTTGCCCAAGGTCACACTAGGAGTCTGTGTCGCAGCTGTGAACTGAACCCACAGTCTGAGCTCAGGGATCTCATCCCCGCAGCTCTATATCCAGGTCTTTAGAATAAGGAAGGAGCAGAGACACGCTGTGCAGAGTTCGGCACCATCTGATTTGTCTCGCAAGAGAACGTTCTCTCCAGTTTTCCATGAAACATTGGCAGATTCCACCAGCCGGGCATCTGGGGGAGAAGCAACCAGCTTAAAATTCTACAGCAAGGGGAAAGGCATGTAAATCAGAGCTGCCGTTCCTTTCTTGACCTGCCAGGCAGCCCATAATTCTCTCATAAAGTATGTTTATCTTGGAAAACATATGTATGTCTAGAATGCAAATCTATAAGGGAAAGGATTGGAAAGGGAGCCAATCTGCCTGCATTTGAGACCATGGAAACCTAATCAGCCAAGAGAGTATACATACATGCACACGCTGATTTTCAGGTGGGGCCAAATACCAAGGTCGGTGGGAGTTTTGCTTGAGGAAAGACAGCAGGTTTCAGTGGCCAGTAACCTTTCATGGGAGCACCCAGACTCCTTGGGAGGGCCGGCAGTTTCTCCTCAACAGAACAAGGAGCAATGGTCTCAAGTTGCAGTGGGGGAGGTTTAGGTTGGATATTAGGAAAAACTTTTTCACGAGGAGGGTGGTGAAGCACTGGAATGGGTTACCTAGGGAGGTGGTGGAATCTCCTTCCTTAGTGGTTTTTAAGGCCCGGCTTGACAAAGCCCTGGCTGGGATGATTGAGTTGGGGATTGGTCCTGCTTTGAGCAGGGGGTTGGACTAGATGACCTCCTGAGGTCCCTTCCAACCCTGATATTCTATGATTCTATGGCCAGTGCTCTCATTGCTTGACTTCAAGTGCAGTCAACAAACGCGAGGTCACGTGCACGAAGGCAGCAGTTTTGAGGAGCTCGGGAAAGCTGGGGGCCTCGGCGCTAACCGAAATCAAGCTTTTGCTACATCCATTGAAATCTGATCAGAATGAATAGCCGCTGTCCAGGTTTGCAGGCCCCAAACCACCGGCTAGGGAGTGCTAATGATCCACAGCTGCAGAGAGACGGGGCCTGATTCAGCAGCAGCTGTGTAATCCTAGCCTGGGGGAAACGAGTGCAAGATCAGCCCATGGACTCCATGCGGCTCAGTGAGGTGCCCCTTCTGGGACTAGCACTACCCCCAGCCTCTATACCTCCGTTAGATGTGAAGAGCAGGCAGTTATCATTAGTGGGGCCGGCCACTAGAGGGAGACACAGTCTCACGCCCTAAACCACTGTATTCGATAGATATTGACCGGGACTCTGAAACTAGACATGTGTTACTGTATATCCTGGCCAGGAATAACCGCATCAATTCACACTCAGCTTGTGCATCAAGGTTCCTCCCAGAGCAAGAGCCAGCCACACCAATGTCCCAAGAGAGGCTATTTCAAAAGCATTGCCGCCCCAAGAGTGCAGTGAGCTGGACTGTCGGAGCCTTCAGGTGCTGAAGGGAACAGAACCGGAACGTCTCTGAAGCTCTCCCCTGTGAGAACTGTTAATATCCCCATTTTACGGCTGGAGGACTGAGACACAGAGAGACTACATGATTTTCCTCAGGTCGCAACCAGAAACCTGATCCTTGTCTCCTGATGTCAAGTCCTGTGTTTTAGGCAACCAGACCCCAGTTGGTTCCGGGAGGTACTAGCCCAGAGAGACAAAGGCACGGCTGTCTCTCGGGTTGGTGGGTTATTCCTTCCTTCACCCTATTCACAGGTGCTGTGATTTCATTCCACATCACCCACAACATCTCTACTTACTTTACTCCTAAACTGGCAGGTAGTCGAGTGGTTAGAGCAAGGATAGAGCTGTCAGGACCACTTGGGTTCTAGTCCCACTGTGTGCTGTTGAACAAATCACTTATGATCTCTCTCTGTGCCTTGGTTTCCCATCTGTAAACTGTGACTAACAATCTGATAACTCAGATTTAGCCCATGAAAGCTTATGCTCAAATATATTTGTTAGTCTCTAAGGTGCCACAAATACTCCTGTTCTTTTTGCGGATACAGACTAACACGGCTGCTACTCTGAAACCTATCAGTGGTTAGTGTGTATACTGTATGTGCCATTGTTCTGGACAGAATCAGAGCTACTCAACTATGTGTCATAGGCCCTGTACTGCTAACAGAGATCCTCCTTCAGCTCAAGTGAGAGAGGCTTATGCTTTTGGAGCAGGAAAACCCTGCTGTTGTTGCAAAGTTCCAAACTGCAGTGGTGTGCGTCACAGTAACAGCCTCAAGTTCTAAGAAGCCACGGACTTGCTACCATATTTGCCTGCCTCACAGGGGTTAATTCCTTAATGGCTGCAACTGTGTCTATGCTCGCCAGAAGGGCAAGGCGAGGAGAAGACAGCAGGACGCTGCAGAAGGAAGAGCTCCCAATTTCCGAGGGGGTAAGATCTGCCCTCGGGAGTCTGCGGACAGCCTCGTCCCAGGGATAAAAATGGGACGCTGGAGGGAGGGAGTGAACTCACACGCTGTAAAGCAGCAAGTGCTTAAAGCCAGTGCCATAAATCCACCAAATTAGATGCTGGTGACATTATAGACCCGTTTTGTTAGTTTTTCCAGCTGAGCTGCCGACCACAGAAAATGATTTATACTCAGTGGTCCTGGCGGGAGGGGCGTGGGGCCCGAAGGGGAGTGGCCCACAATATTTTAATATCTGATGAACTCACTTCTTCAGGAGGGAGAAACGGAGGAGCTTGTCCCCGCTGCCAGAGAGACGATCTCATCAGGGGTGGGGAAGAGGGGACGAGAGGTTTGCACCCGAGCCAACGTCTGAAAGGCAAAACCAGACAGTGGGAAGGGCAAGCCGGGGCCCGGGAGCGCTCTCAATACAAGTAAGTGCTTCAGCAGACGAAACGCCTCCAGCATTGACACAGAGGGCAGCGCTGCTACTGTGCGTGTGTCACTGGGAGCAGAGGGTGACCAGATGTCCCGATAAAATCGGGACTGTCCCAATATTTTACCCTTTGTCCCACGTCCCGATCAATGTACGATCTGGATGCCATTTGTCCCAATATTCGGGTAAGGAGGCGAGCGGGAGGGAGGTGCTGACCCCATGGGTGCTCCGGGGCTGGAGCACCATGGGGAAAAATTGCAGCCAAGTTCCCCCTCCCCCAGTGCACAGCATCCCCACTCCTCTTCTCCGCCCTCGCTCCGCCCCCATTCCACCCCTTCCCCCAAGTCCCCGCCCCTGCCCCCTCCCCAAGCGTGCCGCGTCCCCGCTCCTCCCCCCCTCCCAGCGCTTCCCACCGCCTAACAGCTGTTTGGCGGTGCTTAGTGCTTTCCAGGAGGGAGGGGGGAGGAGCAGGGATGTGGCACACTCAGGGGAGGAGGTGGAGAAGAGCGAGGGCAGGGAAGAGGCGGGGGCTGGGTGAGCACCCAACCAGCAGAGGGGAAGTCAGCGCCATGGGGTGAGTGGAGGGCAGGGGGGTGAAGAGGTGAGTGGCGGGCGGCGAGGGTGAAGAGGTGAGTGGCAAGCAGGTGATGAGATGAGAAGCTTAGCTTAATTCAATAAGCTAGACTGTGATAAGCCAATTGCCAGCCAATTTGAGATTGGCAGTCAGGCCAAACCCAAATGTTCCGAAATCATGAGTCAGGCTCCAGAGCTCATGAAACTCAGCTTGAAAATTCTGAGGTTTTTTAAAAATAATAAATTGTCTCCTTTTTAGGTGTGTCTGTGCCTTTAAGTTACACTCGGGTTGCATTTTCAAGGTGCAAAGGAAGTCATACTTAGGTGCAGAGGAAGTCATTTCCTGGGTGCAAAGGAAGTCACACTCCTTTTCTCTGCAACCCTGAGGGCTAGGAACGTACTTGCTTTTAAAATGAAAGCTGAGGTTCTCTCAGAATCACATGACTCCGGAAGCTGGATCTGTTCAATTGAAACACAAACTATCACGAGACACAATCAGCTCATAAAAGTTGGCAACATTGTTGCCAACTAAATCGATTTCAGTTGAACCACAGCTCGCTTACATAAACAACGCCATCCTTATCCATCACCCCCTAGCTTCTTTAACAGAATCCTTGTGCTTTGAAATGATGGCTTGACTCTTCATCTTCATCTGTGTGGGATGGAACAGTTTTAATTTTACCACCCTGGCTGCTTTTCCTGACTCGAGCATCATGTGCCACTGCATATCAGTATCCTTCAAAGGCTTTCTTGTGCTGTCTGAGTCCTTGTGTAAGGGACCATGGCCACGCACACGGATACTACAGTCATCCCCGAGGTTAGCAGGCAACGTCTTGAGCATCACGAGCACAGGCTTCCAGCCCCTGAGCTAAGAGACAGCTCCTTGAGTTGGGAGGAAGTGGTAGGCTGTTGCTTATAGACACTAGAACCAGGCCCCTAGAGGGAATCAGGGTCATGTGCACTAAGCAGGAGATTACACTTAAAAACCCAGCAATGGAACATGTGTGACTCAGCCAGTGGCCTGACTGCCTAGAGAGCACTTGCCGCTAGCCATCTCCAAAGCACTAAAGCAAAGCTCTGGCAAGATCTTCACTCATCATTTATATGTGGCACGTTGAGGTTCCAACCATGATCAGGGCCCCATTGCGCTAGGTGCTGTACAAACACACTGGAAGAGACAGCCCGGCCCCAATGAGCTTGCAGTCTAAATGGACCCGGCAGACAAAGGAAGGATCTTTGTTTTACAGAAAAGGGCACCAGAGCCGGACAGATTAAGTAATTTACCCACAGGGAATAGAACCTAGAGCTCCTGAGTCCCAAACTTTGGACACGAGACAGCTCCGTGGGCAAGAGAAAGGATTGTTTTCCCTCTCCTTTTGCCAGATCTGTAACACGGAGCTAATCTCTTGACCAGAATGTAACTTCCCTGTTAACTAGCTTTGCTCAGTTTAATTAAAAGCACAGTCTCAACCACCTCTTATTTGACTGGGGAATATTCCCTAACTAACACAATCCTCTGTCCAGTGAAATCCCGACATTTCAGAACCCCCTTTCTTGAGGAATCCCACTCAACCTCCGAGCTTCAGCTTCACACTCAAACTTCCTTTTTTTTTTTTTTTTTGGCTCAAAAAAGCTTTAGAAGAGAGGAGATTTTCCTAAATCTCTCCCCTCCTCCACTCTCTCCCTGATCAACAAACATTTCGTCTGCCACCTGCTTCTACCGAAACTAGCCATCTCCTCCTCGCAATCAAAGATCTACAACATTCAATTGATTATGTGTATTACAGTAGCACCTATTAAGGTCAGGACCCCATTGTGTTAGGTGCTGTACATATAATAAGAGGCACTCCTTGCCCCAAAGAGCGAACAGTTAAATAGAGAAGACAAACGAAAGAAGGCCTCTGACCCCCTTTTTGCAGGTGGGAAACTGAGGCGGAGAAAGAGTGACTTGCCCCAGTTCACACCCAAAGTGTGTGGCAGAGCCAGGACTTGAACCTAATAAAGCCGGTCACAAAAATATTCACAAACATTTTCACCCCAAATTTATTTTCTGATGAAATTCAAAAATTCAATAATTTTTGGTCAACATTTTGAATTTCATAAAATTTTAATCAGCTGGTCAGAAAATAGGATTTAAAAAAAAATGTATGAAAAGAATGTCGTTTTTTGTCAAAACGTGAATTTGTAAAATTTCAGCCATTTCTAGACCCTACATTTCTTTTGTCTCCGTCCAGTGTCTTAACTACAAAACTATTTATACTCTCATGTAATGGTTTACATGATAGGGTCTCATCTGAGTCAGGAAGCTGACTTTGTCCAGAGCAAGTCAACCACTAGACACTGGCTTCAAGTGTTCAAGTTTGAAAGATATTTGGGGCCTGATCCACAAATTCCTCCATGCCTGTAGTTGTACATTTAACAAATATATTATATGCAATATACACAGAGAAACAGCCAATGAGATGCATGATTGGGTAAGAGACATCCATAGCACAGAGACCATATTTGCATGTGCAATTGTAATAACTGTGTGTGCAACTACGGGAGCCTGCAACTGTCCAAAGAGTTTAAAAAGCAATCTTTTTCCTTGCCTGTCTGTGCTTAGAGGTGGCCAAAAATCAGGAGATAACAGAGCTAAAATGTAATTAAAAATGTTTCCTTTTTTGTCAGAATGTTGACATGGGAAAACAGGGCATTAAAATGGAGCCCAAATATTTCGGTTTGTTCTTTTTTCACCAAAATTCAAAATTTCAGTGTGATTTTCCATTGAAAAATCAAAATTCAGAAGATTCCAACCAGCCCTTGTTGTAACCTACAAGCTTTGGGCACATGAGTGAGTGAGTCTGATGTTACCCTGTAATGTAAGGGTGTCAAACTCCTTCAAAGGACTGGGCCAAATTCTGTTTCCATGGGCTGGGGTATAAACCGAGAATTATATACTCCCCACAGGTCACTGCCGAAACCCCACTGACCTCAGCTGCAAATCTGGACAGAGATCAAAGGGACCATATTGGCCTTTATGTACTAATTAAACACACAGTTATGCTTTATTGCTGCATTCACCACTCAGTGAGAAAAAATCTGTTCCCCTTTAGCACTCCATGGTATCTGCTTTGGTTTTTTTCTTCCTTCCCCATCCTCTTTTCTCTCCTTCATCCTCATCTTTGTGTCTCCTCTCTGCCCTTCCCCCTGCATTTCCTTCCGTGTAGCAACTCCCAATGCCCACCCCATGGGCTTCACTCCTACCCCATCCCCATTCCATCCACCAGAATGACCAGTGATTAAATAGTTAATGTTGACACTGAAGTGGCATCATTGGGCTTTCACGCTGTTACACCAATTAGTTGAAGAGTGAACAGGACAGTTCACACCTCTGAGTGATAGGCCTGGTCTACACTGCAGGGGGGCGGGGGGTGTCGATCTAAGTTATGCAACTTCAGCTACGTGAATAACGTAGCTCTAAGTACGTCAACTTCAGCTACTTACCGCGGTGTCTTCACTGCAGTAGGTCGACTGCTGCCGCTCCCCTGTCAACTCCGCCTACGGGCCTCTCTCCGGTCGAGTACCGGAATTGACGGGAGAGTGCTCGGTGGTTGATTTATCATGTCTTCACTAGACGTGATAAATCGACCCCCCGCTGGATCGATCGCTCTGGAGGTAAGTGTAGACATGCCCCTAGAATCATAGAAATGTAGGACTGGAAGGGATCTCGAGAGGTCATCAAATCCAGGCCCCCGTGCTGAGGAAGAACCAGGTAAACCTAGACCATCCCTACCAAGTGTTTGTCCAACCTGTTCTTAAAAACTTCCAATGATGGTGATGCTACAACCTCCCTTGGAAGCCAATTCCAGAGCTTAACTACTTTTGTGTTAGAAAGTTTTTCCTAATATCTAACCAAAATCTCCCTTGCTATGGATTAAGCCATTGGTTCAGGCTGTCTGCAAATTCAAGCAGACACCATTGCCGGTTCAGAAAGTTCTCTCTGCAGCCATGAGAGCTAGAAATTTACTTCAAAATAAAATAAAATAAAATTTAAAAGGAAGAAAGAAAGCTTAGATTGTGGAGAATCTGAATATATCATATAGACTAAATAAATATATAATGAGGGGCTGGATCCATCCTGCAGGCCACATGTTTGACACCCCAATCTAATGGCTGGACCCACAAAGAAAGCTAAAGGACCCACTAATAGTGCTAGCCAAATGAGTTATCCTTTCATGCAAATAGAAGAGACCAAAGACTAGGGTTCTAGACCCAGTTATCCCAGGGTCTGGGTGCAATTGATACAGTAATTGTGACTGTTGCCTAGAGAACATGGCTGGGTTAAGATCTGTCTCTGCTCTTACTCTAACACTTCCCCGGATCTGTGCTAGCAAGTCCAGCTCATTAAAGGACTCATGTGCCCCATAATATGCATAGTTCATTAACCCCGGTCCCATTTTAACCTGCTGCTTTTCAGTAGAACTGGTTGGAAGATGCCATTCAAACAAAAATGGTGGGGGGGGGACATTGTTTCAGATAGTCCCGTCCCCTCCCCACACACACACATGCACTTTCCAATCATGTTCTAGTTCCCAGCTCCCTTCTCAAAAATTGGGTCCCTCCTTTCTAATGGCAGTCAGGGGGAATGGCTGCCTAGCAGTGAGTATGTTCACGCCTGCATGCCGTGCATGAATGTAAGCCCCTCTCATGTTATAAGCACGCACGCTGAGCCTGGCTGGCCTTAACGTCTCTCCAGGGAATGCAGGGTAATAACTGTAACAAAGATCCTGCCATTCCCACTCTGTTCTCTCTGGTTACACATAACGTGACATGCTGTCCATTGCCCTACCACGAGCTTGGGAGGCCAGCAAACCATTAGGAAACAGTGACCTCTGCTGGACACCCTCGAAGTTGCAACACCAGGACATAACAAAAAACGTAAAACCAGCCATTGTCGGGTGGAATTTCCCTTCCAGGCCATTTGGGCAACAGGTTCTTGGTTCGGCTGCCAAGCACTGAAAATAATTTTTTAGGGACGCTTTCCCAAAAGTACTAAGGGCTTGGGAGCTGCTAGGGCCCAGCCCCCAGGGGGTGAAGTGCATATGCCGGCAAATTTTAGGTCCCCCGCCTCAGATATGTCCTCTGCTCTTTTCTGCACACCCTGCCTCACCTTTTCTGCTCACCCTCCTAAGGTGTCTCTTTCCTGAACCTGCATCTGTCTTTCTTCCACCCATGTGCATACTACTCAGGCTTCACCCACCATCCTAAATTCTACCCACAATCCCAAAAGATCTGATGCTTCTGTTGAAGGCCTTGTCTACATAGGGATGTTACATTGGATTTGTGTGTTCGCTCTAAATAGAGCAAATTAATGGTACCGAATATATCTCTTTATTATGCCAATGCAGGGTGCTTTCCTCGTTAATCGCGGCATCCACAAGGCTCTGTGCTTGTTTAAATTAACCCCTCAGCATTTGGGGCAGATATCCCATGATGCAATGTTCCACCACTCAGCTCTGTGCTCTGAGATTTTTCTCTAGGGTTACTGCCTTTGAAATGCAAACAACCTGGCACCGCATCTCACCCAACACACACACAAGGCAAGCCCACTGCAATCCCAACCACAAGACAATGCTACAAGCCAACCCACCCCCAATCTAGACAGAGAACACATATAGATGAGATTGGTAAAATCTCACGTCTCCTCACTGTTGCGTGACTCAGACTCTCTCACACATACACACGTGGTGTGTTTGCATGGTGGTGGGCAGACAACTGCTGTATTTTCAACCGTTGTGATCAGTGATCACTTAAACTGTGGAAGTAGGAACACTGCAGCATCTTTAGTTGGACGCAGAAACTTTTAACATTAGATCTCCCCATGTATTGTGATAATAATGCAAATCTTGATACCCACATTAAAAAAAACCAGCAGATTAAATTATTTTTCTGGCAATGGGCAAATCCATAAAAAAACATCCAGGCTGGTCAAACACCAGTCAGGTGGCAACCTTATTTTTCTCACAGTGCATTGTGGGATGCCGACCAGAACGTACAGGAATTCTGGGGCTGGGGGTCAAACTAGAAACTCCCCTGATTCCTCTCCTGGCATCCATTCACTTTGCCAATGCCATTTCTGAACAGGTTGCAGGGGGCCTGGAGGACACGCTGCTGAGCACTGTGGTCATGGCAGTCATTAATACGAACAGGATGATGCGTGTGCACTGGCAGTCAGCCAGGCGGATGGATTTGGCTCTGTAGCGCGTAGGGCTTTAGACATGGTGATATGCTACAAGTAGAAGAGGAGCAGCGGGATGAAATGAAGCATTTATGTCTGCAGAGCATTTATCTGGCTAGCTCTGGGCTTGACCAGCTAGCGGTGACTGGTAGGACAGCGTAGTGAGGCAGAGTTGGGGCGACCAGCCGTGGCGGCAAAACTTCAGATGACAAAGGCCACTTTCTGGGAGACATGTGCACTGCTCACCCCAGAGCTGCAGTGGCAGAACACCAGCATGAGCGTTTCCCTCAACATGGAGACGTGTGTAGCCATCCCCATCTGGAAGCTCGCCACCCCCCCAGGGCCGGCTCCAGCTTTTGTGCTGCCCCAAGCGGCAAAGGGGGGGGGGGGGCCAATCGGCGGCACTTCGGCGGCAGCTCAATGGCGCCGCTTCATTCTTCTGTGGCAATTCAGTGGCGGGTCCTTCGCTCCCTCTCTTCCTCTTTGGCGGCACTTCGGCGGCAGCTCAAAGAGGAAGAGAGGGACTGAGGAACCTGCCACCGATTTGCCACCGAAGACTTGGACGTGCCGCCCCTTTCCATTGGCTGCCCCAAGCACCTGCTTCCTTAGCTGGTGCCTGGAGCTGGCCCTGCACCCCCATTGCAAGCAGACGGTAACTCCCCAGTTGGTAGGTCAGTTCTCAGGGCTGTTGTCATGGAGGTGTGCAAAGTTATTAAGAGGGGGCTGCTGGGCCAGGTGATAAAGCTTGGCAATGCACCAGAGGTTATTGACGAGAAGCTGGATATGAGTCAACAGTGTGCTCTTGTTGCCAAGAAGGCTAACGGCATTTTGGGCTGTATAAGTAGGGGCATTGCCAGCAGATCAAGGAACGTGATCGTTCCCCTTTATTTGACATGGTGAGGCCTCATCTGGAGTACTGTGTCCAGTTTTGGGCCGCACACTACAAGAAGGATGTGGAAAAATTGGAAAGAGTCCAGCGGAGGGCAACAAAAATGATTAGGGGGTCTGGAGCACATGACTTACGAGGAGAGGCTGAGGGAACTGGGCTTGTTTAGTCTGCAGAAGAGAAGAGTGAGGGGGGATTTGATAGCAGCCTTCAACTACCTGAAGGGGGGTCCAAAGAGGATGGAGCTCGGCAGTTCTCAGTGGTGGAGATGACAGAACAAGGAGCAATGGTCTCTAGTTGCAGTGGGGGAGGCCTAGGTTGGATATTAGGAAACACTATTTCACTAGAAGGGTGGTGAAGCACTGGAATGGGTTCCCTAGGGAGGTGGTGGAATCTCCTTCCTTAGAGGTTTTTAAGGCCCGGCTTGACAAAGCCCTGGCTGGGATGATTTAGTTGGGAATTGGTCCTGCTTTGAGCAGGGGGTTGGACTAGATGACCTCCTGAGGTCCCTTCCAACCCTGATATTCTATGATTCTATGATTCTATGATGGATTTGCATGATGGGATTCCTGAACTGTATAGGGGCCAGCGATGGGACACAAGGGCCTGTTCTTTGTCATGCACACCAGGCCAAAGACTTTATCAACAGGAAAGAATATTTCTCCACGATGCCACAAGGCCTAAGTGATGTGTCCTACTGCCCTTTGCTTGGGGCTGCGTTAAAGACCGCGAACAGTTGCACCAATACAGTCCATCGCTGCAATCCAAAGGTTCCTACTTACCGCTGACTTTTCTGAAATCCACACTGAGCTTTTCCCCCACCATAGCATTGCTGCCTCTCCCTGGAGTTTAGCCTGCTGGCTCTGGCTTCCTTCTCTTGTCAGTGTCTCCCCTGTTTTGAGGGGAAAGGTGCTCTATATACTGCCCTACTCCAGAGAGCTCCTCCTGATTGGCTGGAAGAGAGGGGACCCCTGCCTCACCCTACACTACAGGGCTCCTGATCCTGGGATTTCCTAGGCCTTTCTTCATTCCAACTCCCTGTAATGGGATCATCTGGCCTCCTCTAATCTTAAAGGGCCAGTATACTCCATTGCACTATTGTGGCGAGGTTACGATTTACCTGCACGGCGCCTCCTGCTGGTTGTCCAGGGAATTAGCTCTTTTCCAGCTCCGGAGCGCCCTCTGCCAGCTGATGTCTCGCCTGCCGCTGGCCCCGTGTCCCTCCCGGGCCCTGGTGCCCTTTGCCCAGGGGTTCTGCCCACCGCAGTACCCGCTCTGTCTGGGTCTCCCCTCCCAGGGGAACCCCCAACCCTTTATCCCCACCTCGCCTCAGTGGCTACTGCCAGTCACCATCTAGCCCCCGCTCACTGGGGTGGACGGCAGTCTGTAAACCATTCATCACTGGCAAGGGGTTTTGGACCTGCTGCCTTTGCCTGTCCTGGGCTGCACCTCTGCAACCCCAGTACCTACTCGGCCTTTAGCCAGGCCTGTAGCCTGGGGGTTTTCCAGGCTGGAGCTCTCCAGCTCCTCTGGCCTTCCCCCAGCCCTGCTCAGCTCCCAGGCAGCCAGGCCCTTCTCACTCCACCACTAGAGAGAGACTCCTACAGCCTCTGGCCCTCAGTCCTCTTATAGGGCCAGGTGTAGCCTGATTGGGGTGTGGCCCCAGCTGTGGCTGCTTCCCCCAATCAGCCCAGCTTTTCCCCACCACAGCCCTCTCCCAGAGCTGTTTTAAGCGTGACCACCCCGCTACACACCCTCACGCTTAAGAATGCTCACGGGCGGGGAGGGAGGGAGGGAATCCCTATCATACAATCATAGAATATCAGGGTTGGAAGGGACCTCAGGAGGCCACCTAGTCCAACCCCCTGCTCAAAGCAGGACCAATCCCCAACCAAATCATCCCAGTCAGGACTTTGTCAAGCCTGACCTTAAAAACCTCTAAGGAAGGAGATTCCACCACCTCCCTAGGTAAGCCATTCCAGTGCTTCACCACCCTCCTAATAAGTTTTTCCTAATATCCAACCTAAACCTCCCCCACTGCAACTTGAGACCATTACTCCTTGTTCTGTCATCTGGTACCACTGAGAACAGTCTAGATCCATCCTCTTTGGAACCCCCTTTCAGGTAGTTGAAAGCAGCTATCAAATCCCCCCCTCATTCTTCTCTTCTGCAGACTAAACAATCCCAGTTCCCTCAGCCTCTCCTCATAAGTCATGGGCTCCAGCCCCCTAATCATTTTTGTTGCCCTCCGCTGGACTCTTTCCAATTTTTCCACATCCTTCTTGTAGTGTGCAGCCCAAAACTGGACACAGTACTCCAGATGAGGCCTCACCAATGTCGAATAGAGGGGAATAATCATGTCCCTCGATCTGCTGGCAATGCTCCTACTTATACAGCCCAAAATGCCGTTAGCTTTCTTGGCAACAAGGGCACACTGTTGATTCATATCCAGCTTCTCGTCCACTCTAACCCCTAGGTCCTTTTCTGCAGAACTGCTGCCTAGCCATTCGGTCCCTAGTCTGTATCAGTGAATGGGATTCTTCCGTCCTAAGTGCAGGACTCTGCATTTGTCCTTGTTGAACCTCATCAGATTTCTTTTGGCTCAATCCTCTAATTTGTCTAGGTCCCTCTGTATCCTATCCCTACCCTCCAGTGTATCTACCACTCCTCCCAGTTTAGTGTCATCTGCAAACTTGCTGAGGGTGCAGTCCACGCCATCCTCCAGATCATTAATGAAGATACTGAACAAAACCGGCCCCAGGACCGACCCTTGGGGCACTCCGCTTGATACCGACTGCCAACTAGACATGGAGCCATTGATCACTACCCGCTGAGCCTGACGATCTAGCCAGCTTTCTATCTACCTTATAGTCCATTCATCCAGCCCATACTTCTTTAACTTGCTGGCAAAAATACTGTGGGAGACCATATCAAAAGCTTTGCTAAAGTCAAGGAATAACACATCCATTGCTTTCCCCTCATCCACAGAGCCAGTTATCTCATCATAGAAGGCAATTAGGTTAGTCAGGCATGACTTGCCCTTGGTGAATCCATGCTGACTATTCCTGATCACTTTCCTCTCCTCTAAGTGCTTCAGAATTGATTCCTTGAGGACCTGCTCCATGATTTTTCCAGGGACTGAGGTGAGGCTGACTGGCCTGTAGTTCCTGGATCCTCCTTCTTCCCTTTTTTAAAGATGGGCACTACATTAGCCTTTTTCCAGTCATCCGGGACCTTCCCCGATTGCCATGAGTTTTCAAAGATAATGGCCAATGGCTCTGCAATCACATCCGCCAACTCCTTTAGCACCCTCGGATGCAGCGCATCCGGCCCCATGGACTTGTGTTCATCCAGCTTTTCTAAATAGTCCCGAACCACTTCTTTCTCCACAGAGGGCTGGTCACCTCCTCCCCATGCTGTGCTGCCCAGTGCAGTAGTCTGGGAGCTGACCTTGTTTGTGAAGACAGAGGCAAAAAAAATAAGCATTGAGTACATTAGCTTTTTCCACATCCTCTGTAACTAGGTTGCCTCCCTCATTCAATAAGGGGCCCACACTTTCCTTGACTTTCTTCTTGTTGCTAACATACCTTAAGAAACAAAATTCATGTGGCAATGAGTTCCACAGTCTAATTGCGCATTCTGTGAAAAAGGATTTCCTTTTATTGGTTTTTAATTTTCCACCTTTTAATTTATGTAATGGATCAAGACCCCATTGTGCGAGGGGCTGTACAGTTAAAGAATAAAGGCCCAGGTCCTCAAGTATATTTAGGTGCCATGAGGATCTGGTCCACAAAGACAGTCTCTGTCCCAAAGTGCTTACAAACTTCATTGGATGGCCCCTTGTTCTCTTGACCTCAACGGAAATTCCATCAACTTCAATGGACAGTTGCCTCCGTACAGACCGATCCAAAGCCCAGTGAAGTCAGAGCCCAGAGAGAGGATTTCAGAATTTGATCCTGAGCGAAGAGAGAGAGACTGAGCCTGGCCATCCCAGTGCGCCATTAACCCAGCTCTTCAAAGAGACCAGTGGGCAACAGAAGCAGCTGGCGAAGGTAAGACAGGGAGTGTGAACAGAGAGGGTGACAGCACGTAGGTGTCCGTCAGGAGAGAACAACCCATGCCCAGCGACTCTTTCCAGGCCAGTGTTCTTGATATTAAAACCCTGGGAAACAGAATAGTTGAGCATTGGCCTGCTAAACCCAGGGCTGTGAGTTCAATCCTTGAGGGGGCCATTTAGAGATCTGGAGCAAAAATCTGTCTGGAGATTGGTCCTGCTTTGAGCAGGGGGTTGGACTAGATGACCTCCTGAGGTCCCTTCCAACCCTGATATTCTAGGATTCTATTAGAACCAGATGCCAGAGAAGCCTTTTCCCACATACCACGTTACAGACGCACCGAGTGACTCACCACGAGAGAGCACTGCATCAAGGAGACTGGGATCATACCGGGGCGATGAGACTGGCTCATTAGCAGGGTTGGTGGGCGGGAGAGGTGGAAGCCATCGAATGGGAATGAGGCCTGAGGAGGTGCGTGGCTTCTAACTCCTCGGTAAAGCTGCCGAGGCCATGCTGGAGGGTTCAGATAGGAGCTGGGCTTTAATCCCTCCATGACATCAAGGGGGGAGTCCTGGTCCCAGAACCGGAGCAACGTCCAGCATTCTGACCCGGGGTAAACAAGTCAAACTGCCCATTGACTTTAATGGGAGTTACGTGCACCAGCGCCAGGGCTGAAATTGGGCTCTGGAGCCAGATTCTGATCTCAATGACCCTGCTGTTAATCTGGAGTAACTGCACTGAATTCAATGGTGTTACACCACCGTCACTGAGACCAGAATCCGGACTCTGGTATCTAAAATCCCTTTCATTTGTCCACAGCTGTTTCTGTTTTCTTCAATTGCAATACTGTGAGAGTATGTGTGTGTGTGTGTGTGTGTCCACAGCTGTATCTGTTTTCTTCCATTGCAATACTGTGTGTGTGTGTGTGTAAAGGAGGGGGACTTGTGTGATGGACTTGTGGCACAGATCTGAGCTAGCAGCCAGGGCACCGGGGAATAGACTGTGGTTGATTAAAGCAGGAGCTAACTCCAGGATTGGGCATGATCAAAGCTTCCAGTTAGTTTTATTCCTGGCTCTTCCATCGATCTGCTGTGACACTTTGGGCCACTCACTTCACTGCCCCGTGCCTCAGTTTCCCTACTTGTCAATGGAGCTGAAAGCACTTCCCTCTAATGTCGGGTGTTGTGAAAATGAATTAGTGCCTGCATGACACTTTGGAAGCCTACTATGAGAGGTACTACGGAAGGCCCAGGCAGAGGTGAGGCAGACATACAGGCCAATTTTACATTCCCAATGGCTGCTTCATGCACCGCATGCTGGGTAAATAACACAATAAGGCTCCATTCTTAATGACCAAGTGAAGCAAGGCTCTGTACTCAACTTAAGGGCATTTCTCTGTAATGCACTAACTTGAAAGCTGCAACTAATCAATTTCAAAATGTGTCACAGACCATTTGAAATGTAGCATTTCCTGTATGCCTCAGGATGTCACCTAGGTATAACAAACCGGCTGAACGTGGAATGCCATGGCGATATCCTCTCCGTTAGCCTCTCAACTGTGGCCGGTGCATTGCACAAGCTGAAAACTCCCACTTCAAATTGCCACAGCCCTTGAGGTGCCGTGAAGGCAGGTGCCGTGAAGGCAGTCTTTCCCCTGTCCTTTGCCGCCCTTTGCCAACACCCACTTTTAAGATTCTGTGTGGAAAAACCAGACGGAACCTGCTACCGCATTTGTGGTGATGGATAAGAATCCTTCGAAGTGACTTCATTTAGTTTCCGGTAGCCCTCGCAGAATCTGGTGCTACCATTTTTTTCTTTTCCAGCCCGAGGCTCAATTATGCCTTCCTGAGACATTTCCTCAGTGACCTGTAAAGCCTCTTCCCTCTTTGCTACTGCTAAGTGGTGAGGTGGCCACTTAATGGCCGATATCCTCCAGTATCCATCTTGTGCTAGACCTGTGCACTACAATCTATACATTTAATGGGACAGGAGAACAACTCCTGATTCCTAAACAGAAAGTCTCTTAGACTGTTCTACTGCTTCTCATGAGAACGGTCATATTTGGTCAGACCAGTGGTCCATCTAGCCCAGTATCCTGTCTTCTGGCAATGGCCAATGCCAGGTGTGTCAGAGGGAATTAACAGAACAGGGCATTACTGAATGATCCATCCCCTGTTGTCTAGTCCCAGCATCTTGCAGTTAGAGATTTAGGGACAACCAGAGCATGAGGTCACATCTTGGCTAATAGCCATTGATGGACCCATCCTCCATGAACTTATCTATTTCTTTTCTGAGCCCAATTATACTTCTGGCCTTCACAACATCCCCTGGCAACGAGTTCCACTATGGGTTAGTTGTTAAATGTGTAGCACTGCAATGGAACAAATCCAGCAGAAACTTTGGGATCTCACTTTCACCCCTTTCTCCCTTATAGTTTTCTTCTAGATCAGCATTTCCTAGATCCACTGGTTTACATTTTGCTGCTGGGTTTCCTTTTTTAATATTTGCTATTTGTCGGAAACATTCAGCAAGCAAACAGGAATCCATTGCTGCTTCAGAGCCGCAAGAACTTCAACAGCTGAGATTCCCCTGGGTCTCAAAGCAGGTCTCAAACAACCACTCCTCATCTTTCCTTTTCTGGAAAGCTGCCACCACATGTCGCTGCTAATATGATTTCTGCCCCTGCAGGCAGGACGTGCTCGCTGTAAAGCAATTGCCTACAAACCATTTGCTTCAACCGGGCCACACCTTTGAAGGGATTTCCACGGATTAAATTTGTAGGACACCCTTTCTGGCATTGATTACACAGTTATTAGCCGTAATGAAATCCAAGCCAATTACTAGCTCATCTGCCATTTCAACACCCAGACAACTTGCGCCAATTCCAGATGTCCAATTTTCAAACGCAGTTTTTGGATAGGGGCATGTTCCCCAGTCACTGTCTCCATTTGAGACCAATCAGATAGTTCAGTTTTAGATCCTCTAGTTCCTAGAATTTTTAGCAAGTTTGGTCTAGTCAGAGCCAATGTCCACTATTCCTGTGCAATTCAAAGATCCTATTACACACTCGGTAGCCAAACACCCATGATTGTCGTCTAACTGCCCAGACCTAAACAAAACCTCCAGGCCTGATCCTTGTATCTCCAAGCTTTGGCCCTTCGGCTTGGTGTCCCTGTTTCCCAAACTGAGTGACGGGGTTCACATAGACACTCATGATTCTCTGTTCTGACCTGTCTTATATTTATAACAATCCTTTCTGTGGCCACCAGTTTCCCTTATTTTACAAACCAGATTGATCACTTTTCTAGTTGTTCACTAAGATCCTGAACCAGATTAGAATCCCCTCTTTCATGATACATATTAGAGACAGCGCTGTACTTACTGGGCTCAACTTCCAGCTTCCTCACTGGTGGCTGCTTCCTCTTCTGGTGCAATGCTGCAAGGAAAGCTTCAAGTGCCAGGGGAAAATTCCACAGCTTCTCTTAATGTCTTTGGCCTCCTTTCACAGATCTTGACCTGCAAGTTCAAGCCTGGCGGAATGTCAGTACATTGGCCCATTGCTGATGTATCCTGGAAATTCTCATTGGCAGCTGAGTGCACCAGGAACACAAGTCTACTCTCCCAGTTCAGGCTGGGTTTCTTCATTCTCTCTCCCAGCTCTTAACTGTTCCACGGGCAACTCTGACGATGCCTGGCTTCACACCACCCATCAAGGGCTTGTACCAGGTTTGGATAACTCAGCCTCTTGTCTGGGGTTAAATTCTGCAGCACCATCAAAGCTGGGCCACTCAAGTTGGCTGCTAGAAGCCCCCTTCTCTGTTCATCAGCCCAGTCAGTCGTTAGGGTTATGATCTTAAACTGAGCCAAATAAGCTACAACAGCCCGACCTCTGCCTTCTGGGCCTGTGTAGGTTGGTAGAAAAGTGTTGTAAATGTCCTGTCCTATCCAAGCCCTCTGGCTGGCCCAATCCACATCCAGCCAGCTGTGTTCCACTGTCACTTTTCACTTCCTTCTCAAGATGATTGTTCATCAGCCTGTGTTATTTTCCCAACGTATATTTGGATACTTGAAGTCCCCCAGCACCCCCAAATCTTGGGCTTTGGATGATTTTGTTAGTTGTTTAAAAGTTGATCCATGGGAAGACCTCCCCTCTTATCCTGTGACTGCTTACATTGCTTAAGAGCCTTTGGTGAGGGACCTTGTCAAGGCTTTCTGAAAGTCCAAGTACTCTATATCCACTGGATCCCCCTTCTCCATATAAAACAACAACAACGAGGAGTCCTTGTGGCACCTTAGAGACTAACAAATGTATTTGGGCATAAGCTTTCATGTAGAATATAACCTATCCTGAAGGACAATCCCTCACTCTCACAGACCTTGGGAGACAGGCCAGTCCTTACGGACAGCCCCCCAACCTGAAGCAACTACACACCACACAACAACAACACCAACCCAGGAACCAAACCCCGCAACAAACCCCAGTGCCAACTCTGTCCACATATCTCTTCAAGGGACACGATCATAGGACTTAACCACATCAGCGGCTCGTTCACCTGCACATCTACCAATGTGATATATGCCATCATGTACCAGCAATGCCCTTTGGCCATGTACATTGGCCAAACCGGACAGTGTCCACGCAAAAGAATAAATGGACACAAATCTGACATCAGGAATTATAACATTCAAAAACCAGTAGGAGAACACCTCAGTCTCCCTGGTCACTCAATAACAGACCTCAAAGTGCCAATTCTTCCACAAAAAAACTTCAAAAACAGATTCCAACGTGAAACTGCAGAACTGGAATTAATTTGCAAACTGGACACCTTCACATTAGGGCCCTAATGTTGTGGGATCTTTTCACTGCCCCAATAAAAATGCGTAAGCTTCACCCCTGTTTTTTTGCTCAGATGAAAGGCTGCCTGAGATTGCACCAATAACAAGCTGGAGGGGTGTTTCACTCTCCATTTCACAGCTCCCTAATATCCCAAGACATGTGACCATTCCTGCACCATCCTTGGCATTGGTTAGAGCAGCCACGAAGCTGCTTTTACTTACGCCAGCTGACTCCAGTGCCCTACGGATTGTACACCAGCAGGGGATAAGTAGGAAGCCCTGTGTTCCGGGGGCGGCATGGGGAGCTGGTCATGCCAACTTTACATACATTGCAATCCCCAGACTGGTGGAGTCCCCACCGAGGGAGATACAGAGGCCGGCTTTCCTCTCCCTTTGAGCTGGAGGAGCAGTACAAGTGGAGCAGAGAGAAACCCAAGAATGGGGCCCGTCACATTCGAGAGAGACTGGAATTCTCTCTCTAGGCTATTTTCAAGCCACCCATGGAATTCTATTGCAAGGCTACAATTCTCTATTTAATTATATAGGGTGGCTCAAAAAAACAGCGCAAAGGGTTATCATTTTCTGTAACGTTCTGTAGGACTTTAACACATGTGCTGCCCTCAGTGGCTGTTCCCAGCTGCTGGCAGATGTGGTGCGAGACCAGGGGAAAATGGTTTCTATTTTTTGACAAGCTCTTAATGCTCAGCAGTGTGTGTAGGAGTAGACTGCAGGGCTTGTGGCATTCTGTGTTAAACTGGGTCACTGTTCCTTTAAATGGAGCTTATAACAGGCAGGGAGGTCACCTCCTAGTTCAGGTATAGCATGAATGAGGGTCAGTCCTGGGAGTTGCTGAGCCCCACTCCATCGGCTGCTGAAGTCAGTCAGGATTAGGCCCTGGTTCCATACAGCCTCTTCCGCCCCAGCTAAGTAACAGAGTTACAATATTAGAATTTAAAAAGAAAAGGTAGCAGCGGGCGAGGGAGTTTTAAAAGAAGTTAAGGCAAGGGAAGAAAGCCCAGCTGAGATCTGGAAACTGGGTGAGGCAGAGAGAACCAGGAAGGACTTTGGTGGTGGAGGGAAATGCAGAGGAGAAGGCTCTCACACCATGATGGTGGGATGGGACAGAGCAGAGGCTAGTGCTAGGAGCGTATTGCAGGAGCAAGGGAAGTTGCTGCTGATGGGTAAGACTATTGGCTAGCGTACTAGGCTGAGACTCAGGAGAGCTGGGTTCTGTTTCCAGTTCTGTCCCTGACCTGCTGGATGAGCTTAAGCAAGTCACTTCCCCTCTCTCTGCCTCAGTTTCCCCTTCTGTAAAATGGGAATACTGATGCTGCCCTGTTTTTGTCAAGCATTTTGAGATCTACTAATTAGGTATTATTATGGGGGCCTTAGAAATGCCTAGAGAGTAATGAACAGAGCCACAGCTAAGCTCTGTGAGTTTGGCTGAAGCAAGCGGAAGGCTTGAAGAACCAATAGGGCCATTTTCAACTGGATCCTGAATGAGGATGAAACCACTGGAGTTGTCCGGAAGATGAGGGGAAGGGGTTATGTATTCCACAGTTCACATTTTCGGCTTTCCTTTCCAACAAAAGACGTTTGTAGTCCTTGTGCTTCTACAGGAAACCTTGAAAACATGAACCGAGTGTAAACCGGTGCAGTGGCATTTGCCTGAGTCTGCAGACAGCTTGAAAAAATAGCTCAGAGAGGTGCGAAGTGCCCCATACCTCTCAATGAAGGCCTCCATGGACTCCACGGTTGCAGAATGTGGCCTTTTCCTGAATTCATCATTTTGCTGTTGATGGGGCCCCCAGCACTTTGTCTTCTGTCTCCCTGCCCTGCCAGGACCAGCCAGTGGCTGCCTCTTACTTTGCAGCTTCCCCCACAAGGGAAACTGTAACTTCATTACAGTGCATGTTACTTACACTGTTCCAGGAAGCTGGGCATCTGGGTACTGGGGTACCAGAGCTGGAATCCAGCTTCCAGCCGGGAAGTGAGGAAGCCAGAAGCGGACGGGTGCTGGGGAGATGAGCCACTGACGCCAGCTACAAGCTCCCCCAATCCCAGGCAGGGCGGAGAAGGAGGTGCTGAGCTGGCTGCTAAGGTCTGTGGAGCTGCGTCGCTCGGAGAACATAAAAACCCCTCATCAAAACCCCCTCATCAATGAGTGTTTCCGACTGAAGAGCCAAAGCAGTGTGTGTTTGCGTAGGGATGGGGGAAGGGAAATGAAGCGTGTTTCACAGTGACCGAAGAAGTGAGCTTTGGTATGGAATTTCGGGGGTTCTTGCCACCCAATCTAAGGGCATCTGTAATTTGGGTCCCATTCTGCCTTGCCCCCCCCCCAGTTCTGTGCTACATATGAGATGGGCGGCAGCAGTTTACACAGGCTGGCATATGGAGAGCTGGATGGTGGGGAGCGATCGGATCAGGTCAGAAGAGGGAATGGGAGAGCTTCAGAGAGCACGAAGCTTGCACTGGGCATCCCTTAAAATTCAATGCCTTCTCTGCCAGGCAACAGGACAGACGCTATGCTGGGCCTGCCTCACTGGGATCCGTGTGGCAAAACCGCCGACTCAAGGGACTTTCAGTCTCCAAAAGGCATCAGAAGGGAGAAAGTTCTGCAAGACAATCTGCTTTCCTGTTATTTAACACGCCCCAGTGGTCGAGAGTCTGTGCCTCTCCATTTCATCCTTGTCCTGCTGACGAGGGTGCTAACAAACGCCACTTGTTGGTGATGCAGACACCTTGGCACTGGGGCCTGGGCTCAGCGGGCAGCTCTTTTCCCATAGGCCACTGACTGATTTGGGGATGGCAAAAATGTCCATTCACTGCAAGAGCTGATTCGAAAGCAGGGCACCAGAGCTGAAAACCCCACCAAACTTTGAATCCAGGTCTGAATTTGGGGACTTAGGTATAGTTCAGCAATGGGCCAGGACAGAAGTTTTGATGGGCAGCACCATAGTCCAGGGCACTGAACTTGGAGTTAAGGAGAGCTGTGTTCTGCTCCTGACGTGTGCTCTCTGGTGAGCTACGCCTTCTGCCTCAGTTTCCCCATCTGTAAAATGAGGCTAACGATACTTATCTTCCTTTGTAGAGCGCTTTGAGCTCTCTGGATGAACAGATCTGAACTCCATCACTGGGACCCTTCTCTGTTCATTGTTGTGCCAACCTGTGTTGTGTTCATCTTGGCAGGGCAGAGGGGAAAGGTTTTCTGCCCCATTACCTCTCCACCGAGCCATCCAGTCACAAAGCCATTTTATTTGGAAATCGTGACGGCTCCTGGCAAACAATATTTACAATTTATTTATTTATTTTGTTTATACTCCGGCTCATGTGAAATTCCCTGACTTTACAATGCAGGTTTAATAAATGGGTTTCTATTCAAACCGTGGGGATAGCTACTCCCTTTGAGATTTTTTTGGGTAGAAAATTTATTATTTCTTGGAGGTAAAATGTTAAATGCCATGGCAAAATATCAGGAGTAATTGGTCAAAATGGGAAGGCTTTTTTTGGTGTGTTCCCTAAACCACAAATGAAACAAAAATGCACTTTATATTTATAGCCATATTTGTGTGTGTTTATAGATTTCTCTGTTCAGTGATTTCTGGTTTCAAGGCACTGCAGGTAATAACAATGTGGATGATAGAGCCCTTTTTGTTTCCTCTTGTTTTCCTTCCAGTCACGGCTTGAAGGGCTTTATTTTAACTAGGCTTTTATAATCCTTTAATGGGGCTTGGTGAAAATAAGGCCTGATGCTGCCAGGCTCCGCTCGGAAAGAAGCTGCTTAGAGCCAGATGCGCCTGGCACCGGAGAAGCTGGAAACTGGCTGATTTCGCCTCCTGCTCTTTATTGGAATCCGCGCCAGCATGAGCGTGGGTTTCTCGGAGGGTTGGAGAGCAGCTCACGCTTGTGACAACGCAGAGCAGGTCTGACTTTAGAAGATGCTGACCATCCTCTGTCATCCCTCCCCCGCCGCCACAGCGGGACACTGGCCACGTGAGGCCAGTCCACATCATCTGACCCAGATTAGGCTTTAAAAGAGGGCACCTGGACCTGGCAAAGAGAGACGCCTGGTGAGTCAGAGCTGGGAAGCTGCAGAAGCAGGACTGCCAGAGTCTCTTGGGAGGGGAGCTGGAGAAGGAAAGGTGAAAAGTCCCCTAGGGATTGGAGCCCAGGGTGAACTGGGTTTGGTTGGTTGGTTGAAGTTGTCAGTAAAATTGCCTCTAAGAGAATGTAGGGCCTTCGTAAGCACTGCCTTGGGACACTCCTATCGTAAGGGTGCAGGGGGCTAGGACGCAGCCTGGTGGAGCATGGGACACCTGAAGTTCCCACATCACCACCAGGAGACCCTGCAAGGCCACCTCCAAGGAGCACTGTGAAGATCAGGCACAACGGGACATACCACCCAAAGGGGCCAACACAACAGCACCCTGTGGCCTTCTGATTGGCCCGTGCTCACTGTTTTACCCAGGATGGTGGACTAGGAAGTTGTCTCGGCAATGGTGCAGACTCCTGGCTCATTGTGACTCCAGCCCTCACCTTGCTTACGTCAGCCTGGTAACTCTCTCTGATCTCCAGTCTCTGACCCTGACGCGTGCCTGTTGATCCCAGCTGCAGCAATTACTCCGATTGCTGCTCGATGGCTACTGCCCCGTGGCTGTCTTTGACTTGTGGACATCAGCCTAGCTGTGACTACTAGGCCAGACTGCCTATGCCCTGGTCCCTTACACCTGTTCTCTAGCGTGTGGCTTAGCTCACTGGCTCAAGGATGGGCTTGCGGTTGCAGTGTTGGCAACTCGTGTGATTTCAGGACGAGTTTAGTCTTTTTCTTAAACCCAGCATCAGGTGATGATGTTGGGGAAAAGGGCATTTCTAGCTCAGGGTTGTGGAGAAAAAACCCCCCAGTGTCACCCATAGTGGCTCAGACACAAGGAGGCAAATCAAAGAACCCCAAACTTGTGGCTTGGCTAAAAAATCATGATTTAAAAAAACCTCTCATTATTTTTGGGGCGTGACTGTTGAACACATGGAGTTGGCGGTAACTGTTAAAGCACTGGCTTGGCACTCTGAAGAGCTGGGGTCAGTTCCTGGCTCTGTTACAGATTCCCTGTGCAAGTGTGGGCAAATCACATGATCTTTTTGTGCTTCATTTCCTCAGCTGCCAAATGAAGATCATAAACTCCTTTTATCTTGTCTACACAGAGGGACATCCAGGAAAATTAATCTGAATTAACTAAAGGTGTGAATTTGAAGTGGATTAGTTAAACTGCAGTAAACCCCTGTGTGAATGCTCAGTTGGCTCCTCTGGGGAACATACCACTCATAAGTGACCACCGTATGTAAGTGGCAGGAGGTCAGATTCCTCAGCTTTACTCAAATGCTGCTAAATACGGATGAGCGCTCATCCCGGTGGGTGGAGAGAGGGTCTGGGTATCTGCTCCTGGTGCATTTCAAGCCGATGGTGATAATTAGGGGAAGAAATATGTTGGGTGGAGCCCACCACAGCTCCTCACTGCAACCCCCATCCTCACTCACTTCTCCCTCCCCTGTTGCTAATCATCTACCTTCCTCGGGGTATCACGCTGTCCTTTGCCCAGCACAGCCTCCTTCCCCACCCCTTCTTGCCTCCTACCAACCCCATCTTCAGCCTCTCTGTAACACTCATTACCCCTCATTCCTCACTGTTGCCTCTCCCCATCCCTCCTGGTTATGGTACTCTCTATTGCTTGCATCATCCACTCATTGCCTTCATAATGTTGCCCCAACCCTGTCACTCACCCCAGTGCGTAACATAATCTCTCTCTCTCTCCTGTCTCTCAGTTGGCCTACAGACAAACGGCGTTGCAGTATAATATGGCACAAGACACAATAATAATGTCATGAGTATAATCCAATGTCCGGGGGTCAGGAAGGAATTGTGTTCCCTGATGTACAATTGGCCAGATGTATTGGGGGGGGGGGGGGGGGGGGTGTTTTTTCATCTTCCTCTGAAGCATCCATGATTGGCCACAGCTGGAAGCAGGACACCGGATGGGCTGGACCAGTGCTCGGAGGTGGCTCAGAGAGCCCTCTTTCCTAGTGCCTGGCTGGCGTGTCTTGCTCCCATGTTCAGGATTTGCCAGATTTGGAGTCAGAAAGGAATTTCCCCCCCCCAGGTCAGTCTAGCTGGGACCTGGCGGTATTTTGCCTTCCTCTACAGCCCAGAGTGTAGCTCACCTCATCACTTCCCTGCAATTGCAGAGGTCTCGGGCATTGGTGCACCTCAGTCTTTCCTGTCCTTTGCCTATAGAACAACAGTTTAGTCTCCTGGGGACTCTCATACTTTATTTTAACTAAAGTCATTGGGCTCAATATAGGGCTAACTGGACATTACATGGCCTGTGATATACAGACTAGGTGATCTGATGGTCCCAGCTGGTCTTGATCTCTGAAATCAACAAAATGTTCCTTGGCAAGTGTGTGCGTATCAGAGTTAACTAGTGAGTCACTAGATGGAGTCCTAGGAGGAGATGGATCCTGTACCGGGAGCAGAAGGGCGGGAGGCAAGGGTGTGCTTCTCCTTGCAGCCATTTGCACCAATGCAGTGAGTGCAAATCATTACCTTGCTGATCTGGCAGCGTACTGTACCCACGCGGCACGTGATGCCACAAGCGGTGGGACAATGGAGAATCTGCCCCTGAGAGCGGTAAGACAGGTCACAGGAGAGAGAACCGTCCTGACAGAGAGCAGGGTGAGGCACAGGGAGGCTAAAGAGAGACCTTGTGCATCAGCCACACCCCATAGTCGGCTGCCATAGTTTAGAGCAGCCTCGAGACTGCTCTGAACTATGCTGGGGACCAGGTTGACGGAAAAACTGATCCTAGGACCAAAATGGCAGCAGCTAGCTACTTTGCACTCTCCCCAGCTGCCCCCAGTAGGCCAAGGATCACAGAAATCTGGGCCTGGATCTAGAGCTGTTCTGGTTCTTGTCGCATACCAGTAACCGAGGCATCTGAGTGGTTGTAGGGGGTTAAGAATTATTATCGGGCTCAGTTCTGAAGTTCTGCCTCACTCAGGCAAACTTCCAATTGGAGTTTGCCTCAATCCAGATCTCAGGATTGGCTACATTATTAAAAGCACATAACGATTGAAGATAACGAAGAGCATGTCCCCCAGATGCTCGATAGCAGTTGGCACAAGCAAGGCAGCGTTCATTTCCAAGCAAGGATCTTTCTTAGTCGCCACTTCCGCTAGTTCCCCCTGAAGAACACCTGATGGAAAGCTCTGTTTACTTAAGCACATGCTGGCAGCAGCTCCATCTGGGCCAGCACCCGGTGCGCATAGGGTTGGCTTTCTGACAGCCAGCGACATGGAGACGGAAGGCTATTTGAGATCAAGGAGGAAGCACTCGCACGTCGAGTGGAAAGGTTAATCCATGAAAGAGAGCAGAACAAATAATTGCAGACCCAGGACTCTGCACTTAACCCCAGCCACTGTGTGTGAAAGGAAGTTAACGCCGGCACATAGATACTCTTGTTTTTTTCATCAGCGGTCACGAAAGCCCCACATGAGATGCAGCGAAGTGGAAGTAGCTTTGAATTGTACGGAGGAGAGGTAATCAGAGCGCAGCTCTCAGGAAACAGCATAACTTGTCACCTTATCCTCTGACCCTTAAAAACCAGATGATCATTCCCTTCTAGTAGTGTTCGCTTTCTGTATGCATTTCCAATAGCCTGGATTTGTTTTTCTGTAGTCTACCCTGACTTGTACTCTGAAAAATGAGGACTGCCATCTGTATTTTGACATATGTATTCCATGTAGGGATGGCAGACCCGACCGCTAGTTTTCTTTTTGGCCTCATTGTATTAGATTCAAGCCAAACACAGAACCCTTGGCACATCCAATCTGACCCACTGTCTTTTTGCAGTCTCACCATTTGAAAGTCACTCCAGTCGAGATTCTCAAACCTTATTTCCAGCTATCTGCAGAGAGGAAGATGCAAAAGAAAAAAAAAAGAAAAACATTCTCATGAGCTCCCTCACTTCGGACGTTCTGTCCCCCTTTGAGTCATTTGGGTTCAAGGCACATCACCACGTCAGTGGACGTTTTGCCTACCTTAGAAAAGTTGTGCTGATTTAACTCAACCAATTTCACAACAATCGAGTTATATTGAAGTGAACCTCTAATGTAGATTAATCTTAACTGGTTCAGCCCTTCGTAAATTGGTTTAGCTTACAACTGTAAATAAGCAAAAGCCATTTCATCCAATTTAAGAGTGTCTACAGCAGGGGTGTACAGCAGAAGTAACTACATTGATTTTTAAATCAGTGCAATTTTTCCAGTGAAGACCTGCTCTTCGAATAACCCTGATCCTGATGCGGCCCCGCTGCTTCCACCGACCACCCTGAATTGTCAGCTCTCCTGCATTTTGGTCTTGAGCAAAATGTTTAAATCCATGCTAGGTTCTGTTCTGTCAGGGCAGTGTCTGATCCTGGGGGTCGGGTCTGAACCTGTCTCCGTGGAACTGAATGGGAAATCGCCCACAAGAGCGGGACGGGGGCTCTATCAGGTCACTTGTGTGTAATGAGCAGAGCCGAAAAGCATTTGCGAAATCTAGATAAGCTCCTCCACTGCTTCCTCTTTGCCTCTGAATTCAGCAAAGTGCTTGTACTTTCCATCCACGCCTGTCCAGTCAAGTGGGAACAATGACAAACCGGGGCCCCTGAGAGCTAGCCGAGCACACCTAGGAAAAACAAACAGGTGCGAGCGATAAAGGAAAGTGTGAGGCCAGAGAGATAAGGAAAGGAGTCAAACACCCTCCCACACATGTCACAGGGAGCCACAGAACTCCACAACATCCTACAGTACGAGTTTTGGTTCAAGTGTAAGCTTATAGTTTCTGGGTGCACCTCTGTTATCCATGTTAACGCAATGCGCCTTTTCACACTCGCTAGTGGCTGGATAGTCTACAGAAGAGGGTAGGAGTTTACAACTCCTTGCTACACCAGGGTATGTCTACACTGGACAGGAAAACCCACAGCACCGAGTCTCAGAGCTCAGGTAAGCTGACTCAGGTTTGTGGGGCTCGGGCTGCCGGGCTAAGGATAGCAATATAGATATTCCAGCTTTGCCGGGTTTCAGAGCCCAGGTTCCAGCCCGAGCCAGCGCACAGAGCACAGTCAACTTGTGGAACTCCTTGCCTGAGGAGGTTGTGAAGGCTAGGACTATAACAGCGTTTAAAAGAGAACTGGATAAATTCATGGAGGTTAAGTCCATTAATGGCTATTAGCCAGGATGGGTAAGGAATGGTGTCCCTCGCCTCTGTTTGTCAGAGGGTGGAGATGGATGGCAGGAGAGAGCTCACTTGATCATTACCTGTTAGGTTCACTCCCTCTGGGGCACCTGGCATTGGCCACTGTCGGTAGACAGGATACTGGGCAGGATGGACCTTTGGTTTGACCCAGTACAGCCGTTCTTATGATATCAACACTACTATTTTAGCCCCTTTGATCTGGGCTCTGAGACGCAGCACTGTGGGTCTTTTATGGCAGTGTAGAAATACCCATAGTTACTACTGTCGCTCACGTGGTGGGGGCTTATAGTTCTGGTGCTGAAGATCCTGGGTTCAAACCCTGCTAATGGCCCACACTGAGTTATTTACACCACCCCGATAACTTTCCCTACTCAAAATTTCAAGCTACTTCATTGCCTCTCCTAAGTACAGTAGGGTACAGCAGCACCCCAGAGGTGACAGCATTTCATGGTGGGGAGGAAGGGATGCCTCTGTGAAGGTTTTAAGAATTCTTCTGGGGGGAAAAAAGGCACTGGGAGCTGAAGTTCTGAAATCAGGACCCAAGATAGCCCCGTGCTGCTAAATGCTGTACAAGCACGCAGCAAAAGCCAGCGTCAATGCCCCACAGCGGCACCCAGCTTGTTGCTCCTCGCTGATTCAGCGAGTGAACCTGGCTTCCGGTGCAGCTGACGACTCCAGCAGGCACAGTCTTAAACCCAGCAGCAGGCCTGGGTCCTTGGGAAGGTGACCCCCCTTTTCAAAAGGCAAAAGCGGGACACATGCAGGAGCCCCGGCCCCTCTGTGGCCCTGCCCCCTGCCCCTCCTCTTCCCCCAAGGCTCCGCCCCTGTTCCTCCTCTTCCCCCTTGGCCAGGCCGGAAGCTGGAGCCGGGCCATGGTAAGAGCCATCCAGGAAGCCCGGGCTGCTGTGGGTAGCCCTGGACCCTCCATCCGCCCTCCTGGGCAGGGGGCCGGGCTACCCAAGAGCAGCCCTTGGCCCATGTCCCCACACTACAGCTGCATTTCTGGTCTTGCTTCCTGTTTCCTGCTTCTGCTCTCAGCTCCCTCCTGCCTCTGGCTCCTTGTTCCTGGTTCCCATGCCTGGTCTCCTACTCCTTGCTCCCAATTCTTTTCCCTGCTCCTGGCTCCTGCCCCTGCTTTGGCTGATACCCCCGTTCTGATTCCTGGCTCCAGCCTTTCGGCTCCATCTCGCTGCCTGGACTTGGTATTCGGTTCCTGACCCTGGCTCTGATCCTAGGCTCCTTCTTCCTGGCTCTTGACCTCAGCTCACTCCTTGGACTTGGTAACTCGGCTCCTGATTTGGGTTCTGGCCACTAGACCTGGTCACTCCTGTTCCAACCACTAGGCCAGCTTCCTGCCCTGACCACTAGGCAAGGCCACCCACGGCCTGGTCTTTAACAACCAGTCCCCGCTCAACAGAAGTCAAGAGGAGTTTCTATGAGTTAGGACTGAGCGAAAACCGAGGGCTACGTTCGACCACCCTTACTCACGCTGAGTAGTACCTTACTCTGCGAGTAGTCCCACTGAAGAAAAGTCAAAAAGTAAGGGAGTAAATGCTACTCAGCATGAGTATGGGTGACAGAATCTGCCCCTAAATAAGGACTTCAGGTTTGGGTCCATATAAATGTGGGTCCTGATCATGCTAGTCCCACTGAATTCAGTGGAAGTTGCTGGTGCTTATTAGCTTGAAAAGACCAAGGCTGTTGGTAATTATCACTATGTTTTAAAAATATATATATTGGGAGGACTTATGTAGCCCACAGCCCCAGCATTGACCCTTCTGCACAGGGGTGATGCCCCTGTTAGTGTAGGCTGGAGCCAGGAGCTCCTAGAGATGGGAATGAATTGGTGGGAAAGTTACCAAGTCACTTTTACACCTCAGGAAACACTCTGTTCATGCTGGGAGTGACAGCCTGTGGGGACTTCTCTATCATCTAGATCAGTGTGTCCATCCCTATTTGAAAACCAGGACCTCCGGGGCTAGAAAGCCCAGGGACCGCAAATTTGGCAAGTCCAGCCATTTAGGAGAGTGAACTCGGCATCCCGACCCATCTGGAAATGGAGCTGTTTATATAGAGGGGGAGGGCTGCCATCTATTCTTCCTTAAATTGATCACTCTAATTAATATAGTATGTTGCAGAATAATAAGGCCCCTATTAAGAAAGGCAGAATAAGTAAAGCCATGTTAACTCTTTCATCGCAGAACAAAATATTTATCCCTAGAATGCAGCCTTGAGTCACAGGAATTACTAGTGTAACCCTTCTGCCAGGCCGAGTTGATAGCAGCAAGGGCCAGGTTCAGTACATATGGGGTCCCTTCTCAACAACGTAACGCAAAACCAGCTCGAGCCCCTACCCAGTGACCTGGGAAAATCTTACACACACCCCTGGGCGCCTCAAAGAGGCAATACTTCCCCTCTCGCAAGCACAGAGTCTCGGTGTAGCAGAAAATGTTTAATAACATGAGGTAAATGACATCGGCATTACATTGGGAAAACATCACAACTAGGGTTCATAGACCAAACCACGAGCAAAGATCCACCCCAGCAAATTGGGCCGTGTCCTTTCCCTTTGGTTCTTGAGTCCAGCAACCCAAAAATCACCCAAAGTCCCAAAAGTCCAACACCCCAAAAGTCTCTGTCCCTGGTCAGTGCAGCCCCAGAGTTCAAAAGTTTATTTGCAGAGTTTTACCCCCCCCCAGCCTGGGTGGAAATGGGGGAGGCCGCAGGGTGTTAAGGGGCACCTTATGTGGTCCAAGGCCAACTGCTCCGCCTCTCCGTGGGGTTCTGCTGCAGCCTTCACCGCAAGCCGCTCCACTCCACCAGAGGTCCCGTGAAGTGCTCCAGCCATCCCGAGAACTGCTCTGCTCTGCCAGCCGCTCCGCTCCACTCCGCTCGCCGTCCCATGAGCCGCTCCAGCCGTCCCGCAAACTGCTCCACTCTGCCAGCCGCTTAGCAATAGATCTTCAGCCCCTGCCCCCAATAGTTAACACACAGTGATTTCAGCTCTTAGTAATTTTAGCCCTTTAGTGATTTCAACTTGTAGTAGGGGAACCCCAGTTCTGGTACACCATTGGCCCAAAGTGAATTCAGCTCAGCAGCCTGTAACTAGACTCCTAATAGAATCAAAATTAAGTCTGATATTCAACAGTGGAGAGAGGAAGCAGTGCAATTGGTGTTTCAGACCCACACCACCAGGTACAAATACCTGCCCCAGCCTCTCTCAAGTCACTGGGTTTTGGAACCCATGTCCCTTGCCTAGGGAGTGCTACTTAGTTGATGGCGAGTCCCTCTGTCATAAAACAGTTCCACTGGCCTGGATTCACATAATCAGGGTAACAACACTTTATTCTTCCTGCCCCAATAACAGAGAAACTGGGGATCCCACAGCAGCCAAAGTGACCATTTGAGCTGCTGTGGGCTCATGCTAGGTGGGGTGGGTGTGCCTATGCAAACAAGATCAGCCCCTGAAGTTCTTTTGCACAACTCGCCACAATTCACCACCAGATGTCAAGGTAGAGCTCATCCTGACTGCTTACATCAGAAAGCTTTTTTGCTCATATAAATATGTGACTGGCTCAGATTTCTAAATACACAGTGGTGCAACTCTGGAGTTAAGCCTATTGTCATAATTAGTTGGACGAGAACATAAGAACAGCCATACTGGGTCAGACCAAAGGTCCATCTAGCCCAGTATCCTGTCTTCCGACAGTGGCCAATGCCAGGTTCCCCAGAGAGAATGAACAGAATAAGTAATCATCAAATGATCCATTCCTTGTTGCCCATTCCCAGCTTCTGGCAAACAGAGGCTAGGGATACCATCCCTGCCTATCCTGGCTAATAGCTATTGATGGACCTATCCTCCATGAATTTATCTAGTTCTTTTTTTGAACCCTGTTATAGTCTTGGCCTTCACAACAGCCTCTGGAAGAGGACAAATGGTCTTGTGGGTAAGGCACAAGACTGGGACTCCGGAGATCTGCATTCAGCTGCTGGCTCTGCCACAGCTTTCTTGTGTGATGCTGGGCAAGTAATTTCATTTATTGTTTGCGCCTAGATGCCCTAGCCACAGACCAGGATCCCACTGTGCTAGGCACTGTACAAACGCAGAACAAAAAGAACTTAGTCTTCAGTTCCCCATCTGTAAAATGGAGTTCATAATTCCACAGTATCTGTTTAGATTGTAAGGTCTTTGGGGCAAGGTTTGTCTGTATGGGCACATGGCAATGCCTAGTGCAATGAGACAGAATGCCATTTGTTGGTAAGAGCGCTCCTTCTAGTATCAGAAGAGCTGCTGAAAAAACCTCTTTGTTGGCAAAGAGTTCTGATCACTTGCTCTCTCTCTCTCTTTCTCTCTCGTGGTTTTTTGCAAACACGTCTTACACTCTGCTTTCCTGCCACCAAAGAAAAACAAGCGCCGCTTTACTGCATCCAGCGTCAAATATAATCAGAGCAGGGTGTTAATAGCAAACAGGCACCGCAGAATGAATGTTCTGCTTTGCAGATGGATCCCTGTGAAGCTGGCACGGTTGCCACAGGCCAGAAGAGAGCTGACTAGTGAAAAAGCACATTTTTTCCCCTGCAAATGGGACCCCAAGCCACAATTGAGCAATGAAGCAATTATGTTCTTTAAGCTGAAATTCTGACTCATGCAAAGGACTCTTAAAACTAGGAGAGTTTTTTGTTTTTTCCTGAGCTCTGCCAAAATCCCATGGTGACCCTCTTTATCCTTTCCTGCTTGCAGTTAAGTGGAATGACAGCTAAGGGTCAAGAAACATAAAATGATTCAACAAGTGGGGCTATGGGGAATAGAGAAGTGGGATCCAATAGAGATCACTATGACATGGGGAAATTCCTTACATTATTCACAACCATCTCTACTATCAATGTTATGGGGGTGCCACAAGGAAACATGTTCACCTTTGCTTTAGTAATAGTAAGAAACATGGACCTGGGTCAAAATCTTTGGCTCCAAGCAGCACTTAGGTGCATTTGGATTTGGATCCAGCTCAGGCTTAAGAACCAAAGTCTAGCTCCAGGGCACAACGCAAGTAAGATAGGGACATAGGAACAGGCATGCCAGATCAAAACAAAGGTCCATCCGGGCCAGTATTCTGTCTCCTAGAGCTGCCAGTATGAGATTCTTTAGAAAAAAAGTGCAAGAAACTGCCTGGGAGATTAATTATACAGTAAAATGTCCATAGAGAGAGTTTCTTCCCAACCCCAGTCAGTTAGTAGTTGGTTTACACTCTGAAGCATGATGGTGTCTATCTCTTATACATTTTAGACTATATAAAGTAACTGTGGATGCTCCTATCATCCACATAAATAGTTAACCCTTTAAAAAGTTCAACTACACTCTTAGTCTTGGCAATATCTTGTGGCAGTGAGTTCCACAGGTTAAACATGCAGTGTGTAAATAACAAAACAATTTAGAAAGTAACCAGGCTGTGCACTGAGAATCCTATCCTATCCTATCTCCTAGAACTGGAAGGGACCTTGAAAGGTCATCGAGTCCAGCCCCCTGCCTTCACGAGCAGGACCATCCCCAGGAGACGTGTGGGGCAGTCCTCTCCCATGCTGCTACAGGGCAGGGAAATTGGTCTGCAGCTGTTGCGGCAGCATCAAGGTGCAATAGCACATGCAGCACCTACCGTGGGATTTAATGGCCTTTCTTACCTACAAAGTGACAGTGATCTGAAGGGTTTGCTTCACTTTGCCAACAAGATATTACAGCAGGATGATCCACCGTTGGCCTCGCATGAATCTCAGGGCTTCCCTTACAGCAGCCACTGGATTTAACCTTCTCTGAAAGAATTTACAGACTTTGATAATCAGCAGCACCCTGCTCCTCCTTTACTGCAGCTCATGCCAGAACAGCAAAATAGTGTGATTGTTTGAAAGTGGACTGGATGCATCGCTATAAAGGTGAGGGTGAGTTAGTTACAGAGGCATTGTGGGAGATTTTGTAGAAAGACATGGTATACACAGAGCAACTCCACTGGGGCGGGGGATGGCAGCTACTGTAGCCACCTGCATGGAACCTGGAGACAGGAGCACAGGTTGCAGAAGACATCAGAAGTCAGCCTGTGGGCACATGAACACTGGCTGTAGTTGCAATATCTCTGTAAAAAGTCCTCTTACTAACGAGACATTTTGGAAACATGGAGTCCCCGCATGTTATTACCCAGTACCCTGTACATGGAAACAAGGTAGCAGAGGTCAGCCCAGTGAGCCCCACAGCAAGGAAAAGACTGTGATTAACAGAAAAACAAAGCAACAGCTAGAAACAGAGCAAACGGGTAGCATGGAGGCACTCAGACTCTTGGGAAACCAGAATTTCCAGTCAAAACACCTTGCCCAAGCATGGAAGCAAGAACTGAGTCTGTATATAGAGCTGACTGTGGGGATAAAGATGAGCATATGAAGGTAAAGCTTTTCTTTACTGTCTCATTGGGGTAAGAAGGACGAGTAGTGAGTGAAACACTGTTGCCAGGTGCCCAAAACACTGGAAGTGCTGATCAAAGTGTTTGAGTAATCTGACCCCAGACAAAATGAGACTGTAGAGAGAGACTGCTTTTTACCCCAAACGGAGAAACAGCGGAGGAAATGGATATCTGACAGAGCTGAGAACTCTGGCACCCTCATGTCATTTCAGAGACATCACAGTTTTTCTATTTAAAGACAGGATTGTTTGTGGGACACATGATTGCAGCTTACGGGAGAAATTCTTGAAAGAAACAGCTCTGGCCCCAGAGAAACGGCTCCAAATAGCAAGGGTAGCTGAACTGCCCAGGGAAAAGATCAAAACAATGGCAAGTGCACCAGCTCAAGCTAAAGCAACCCAGGAACAAGACAGAAACAGGCCGATTGAGAATGGATGCCTCATGGGCCAATGTACATACGATGGAAAGCAACACAAAAGACAGAAAGAAAAATGCTCAGCCTCTGGGCAGTGCAGGAAAACAGAATCGTTTTATGTTCCAATGCTGCAGCTCCCCTCAAGGAGGAAAAAGCAACCATGCATGCGATGGTTGAGGACATAGAACTTCCAATGAAGAGGGAAGTATCTGGAGTGTGACTTTAGCAGATCGAAAGACTCTCAATGCCCACACAATGTGGAAGACGGTTGCCAGCCATTCAGCTGCCAGATTTGCAACTATGCTGTTAGATCAATGACCAATTTGATTCTCGCTGGATTGTGGTGTAAGTTGCACTGTAGTCCCAGCAACACTGAGAAGCAGTAATATTAGACTGAGTAAATGTGATCAAGAGATGGTGATATACAATACAACCTTTCTGAGGCCAGTGGGCACATGCAGGCCGTTGATTAAAAAACGCATGAAACAAGAGATGTTATCGCCTGGAGTTTACAGTAATTGACACACAGAAGTATCGGCCGCTGCTGGACAGCAGGGCTGTGCAAGCCTTGGATCTGATCGCAGTGAAACACCACAATATTCTCAGCATGAGAGAGGACGGAGAACAGTCACCGGGAGACCTGTCCAGCATTCTAACAGAATAGAAAGACCTATTTCAAGGAGATGGACATCTAGCGGGCAAGTTAAAATCAGACCCCCCACATGTGCAGCCCACAAGATGCCAAAACACAGAGTTCCATTAGCCCTGGAGTCGTGCCGCTACCAAAGAAGGAACTAACAGGCCTTCAAAGGAGAGACATCATTACACCTGTTGAAACTAGCACGGAGTGCATCCGTAGCTTGGTCCACACTAACCCCCCACTTCGAACTAAGGTACGCAAATTCAGCTACGTAAATAACGTAGCTGAATTCGAAGTACCTTAGTTCGAACTTACCGTGGGTCCAGACGCTGCAGGCAGGCTCCCCCGTCGATGCCGCGTACTCCTCTCGCTGAGCTGGAGTACCGGCGTCGATGGCGAGCACTTCCGGGATCGATCCGGGATCGATTTATCGCGTCTAGACAAGACGCGATAAATCGATCCCAGAAGATCGATCGCTTACATCCGGACCAGGAAGTAAGTATAGACGTACCCTTAGTAGTGGTGAGAGAGACTTCGGGTGAACTGAAGATCTGCACTGATCGAAAACCATTGAACAGAGCATTGAAAAGAAGTCGTTACCCATTACCGAAGACTGAGGACATACTACCCGATTTAACTGGGGCAAACATGTTCACTGTTTGCAATGGCAAGAATGGGTTCTGGCATATTGAACTAGATGAGCCATCCGGCCACCTGCCAACCTTCGCTGCACCTCTTGGTAGACACTGCTGGGTATGAATGCCTATGAGCGTCCACCCAGCTCCAGAGGTGTTCCCACATAAGGCAGGCACTAGAGGGACTGCCGGGCATCAAGACTATAGCTTGTGACATTCTTGTTGCAGGAGAAGGAGATAAGGAAGAGGCAATCCAGGACTAGGATACCAAGCTGTGACTACTACTAAGCAGGTGCCAGAAGCAGCATATTAAGCTCAGTGCAGACAAGCTGAAGTTGAGGAGAATTGAGGTCCCCTACACTCGGTATCTATTGACTTTTGAAGGACTCCGGCCAGATCTGAGAAACTGAGAGTCATTAAGGAAATACCCAAAGCACAAGATGTGTAGGGATTCCAGTGGCTTTATAGGATGGGCAAATATCTTCCCAGATTCCGAGTACACCTATCAGAAGCCTGTGACCCCTTGAGAGAGTTCACACACCATGATTCAGCATGAGAATGGTCAGAGACCCAAGGACAGGCATTTGAAAGAGGGAAGAAAATGAGGCACCAGTCCTAAAGCACGACAACCCCGCAGAACATCTAGAGCGAAGATGTGAGGCATAGGACCAGCTGTGATGCAAAGCCAGTCACTCGTAGTGTTGACTGATAAAGCCCTGACAGACACAGAAAGGGGATGTGCTCTTCGGAATGGAACAATTCCATCCGTTCCCCTTGGGCATATCATCGACATGCAGTCTGATCACAAGCCTTTAGAAAGCCTCACGAAGCCACTGCTGAATGCACCCGAGTGACTACGGTGCACGTTACTGAGATTCCAGTGCTAGCAGATGAGGATAAGGTACTGTCCAGGATAGTTACTACCGGTGGCAGATACACTGAGCAGGTTGCATCTTCCGAAGTACAACACAGCTGGCCCTGTGGGACATGCTACAGTACCTTTGCTTCTGCATCAAACAGGAGAGGGTGCTCTGGGAAATAAAAAGATTCCTACTCCACGGTTGGCCAAAGTGCAAGAAAAATATGTGGTAGGAGGACCCCCTTACGACCAGGAGAGGGATGAGTTGTGTGCACCAGACGGGACTGTGTTTAAAGGGGATGGAGCAGTAATCCTAGCAGATTTAAGAGATGACATCATGAGCCGGACACATGCCTGAAACCTGGGGATAGAGGTAAGGCTGAGATGAGCCAGGATGCGCATCTACTGGCCAGGAATGAATGTCCAATTGAGAGAATATAGGAAACAGTGCAAGGTGTGCAAAGACCATAGTGATCAGGAGACTCTACAACCTCATGAAATCCCAGCCCTACCCTGGGAAAAGGTCAGAACAGATCTGTTCACTTCTGATGACAGGAACTACATGGTCACAGTAGATGACTTCTCCAATTTCTGGGTGGTGGACTATCAGGAGGACTCAGGCAAGAACTATGATCAGGGAACGGACGGCACATTTTCCAAAGTCTGGCATACCTGACAGTCTATGCCAGGGGTCGGCAACCTTTCAGAAGTGGTGTGCCGAGTCTTCATTTAGTCACTCTAATTTAAGGTTTCGCATGCCCGTAATACATTTTAATGTTTTTAGAAGGTCTCTTTTTATAAGTCGATAATATATAACTGAACTATTGTTGTATGTAAAGTAAATAAGGTTTTTAAAATGTTTAAGAAGCTTCATTTAAAATTAAATTAAAATGCAGAGCCCCCCGGACCGGTGGCCAGGACCTGGGCAGTGTGAGTGACACTGAAAACCAGCTTGCGTGCCGCCTTCGGCACGCATGCCATAGGTTGCCTACCCCTGGTCTATGCTCAGACAAGGAACCTTAGCACACTGCAGCAGAATTCAAATGATTCCGCACCTACTGGGAATTTGAGCAAAAGATGTCTTCCCTGGCGTACTCACAAAGCAATGGGAAGGCAGCCAAGAGCCTGATGCCGAAGGCAACACACACAGGAAGGATCCTTACCTGACCATGTAGGGCAGATTAACACTCAAAATTGCTACAGTACAAAGCACATTTCAGAGCACTCAAAGCTCAGAGAAGCCAGTGGAATTCTTTTCACTTGGGTTTTGCATCAGGCCCTCTTTCTTCTGTCTGGCTTCTGTTAGAAGGAGATGTCTATATTTATGGAAACAAGTAGCCAATAGATAAGTTGCCAGTAGATAGTGCTCAAGAAGATGGAGCACAGTTTCTGGGTGGCGTAGGATCAATAAAACGTATTGTGCACCACAAATAGCTTCCTCTCTGCTGTCATGTGCATGGAACTCTTAACACCTTCTGCATTTATGCTCCAGAATCTATTACTTTTCCTGTCACACATTGAGGGTCACAGGGGGAAAAAAAAACAAAGAAGAAATATCAATAGAAGAAAAACTAGTACAAATATTAATGGGTGTTTATAATCAAATAGGCCCTAAAATGGGCCCTCCCCAAGTTGTTTCTCCAAATTGCGTGTCATTCTTTATTAGGCCAATATATGGAACATAGAGTTTGAGATTAATGGAGTTATATGCCTGGGATGGTTCTGGTCTAGGGACTTTTCTGAAATGGGGCCTGTATGTTGGATTGGCTATTTTGCTGTCTGGAAACAGACCATGTGTGTTGTGCTCAGTGATGTGATTTGGGGATGTGGGGGGGCAGACCCAAGTTTTGCTCCCAGTAAACCCAAGAGCAAAAGTCCTATTGACTTCAATGGGAACAAGAATGGACTCCAAATTTGCTCCTATTACCTTTTTAAAGGCAATCTTTTATCAGGCAAAAGAGGGTTAGGCCCAGATCCTTAGAAGTATTTAGGCCTCTAACTCTCATTTATTTCCTTTTTGACAATCTAGGCCAGTAGTTCTCAAACAGGTGTGTTGTTAGCTCTACTCTACGCTGGTTAGGCCTCAACTGGAGTATTGTGTCCAGTTCTGGGCACTACATTTCAAGAAAGATGTGGAGAAATTGGAGAGGGTCCAGAGAAGAGAAACAAGAATGATTAAAGGTCTAGAGAACATGACCTATGAAGGAAGGCTGAAAGAATTGGGTGTGTTTAGTTTGGAAAAGAGAAGACTGAGGCTACGTCTTCACTACAGGGGGGGGGTCGATTTAAGATACGCAAATTCAGCTACGCGAATAGCGTAGCTGAATTCGACGTATCGCAGCCGACTTACCCCGCTGTAGGGATGGTGGCAAAATCGACCTCTGCGGCTTCCTGTCGACGGCGCTTACTCCCACCTTCACTGGTGGAGTAAGAGCGTCGATTCGGGGATCGATTGTCGCGTCCCGACGGGACGCGATAAATCGATCCCCGAGAGGTCGATTTCTACCCGCCGATTCAGGCGGGTAGTGTAGACCTAGCCTGAGAGGGGTCATGATAGCAGTTTTCAGGTATCTAAAAGGGTGTCATAAAGAGGAGGGAGAAAACTTGTTCATCTTAGCCCCTAAGGATAGAACAAGAAGCAATGGGCTTAAACTGCAGCAAGGGAGGTCTAGGTTGGACATTAGGAAAAAGTTCCTAACTGTCAGGGTGGTTAAACACTGGAATAAATTGCCTAGGGAGGTTGTAGAATCTCCATCTCTGGAGATATTTAAGAGTAGGTTAGATAAATGTCTATCAGGGATGGTCTAGACACTATGTGGACCTGCCATGAGGGCAGGGGACTGGACTCGATGATCTCTCAAGGTCCCTTCCAGTCCTTGAATCTATGAATCTATGAAACTTTTGTACTGGTGACCCCTTTCACATAGCAAGCCTCTGAGTGTGATCCCCCTCTTATAAATTAAAAACACTTTTTTATATATTTAACCCCATTATAAATGCTGGCTGCAAAGCAGGGTTTGGGGTGGAGGCTGACAGCTTGCAGGGTTGTAGATCCCGGGCACCAGCCCAACCCCAAACATCTACACTGCAATTAAACAGCCCTGCTGCCCAAGTCAGCTGGCACAGGCCAGCTACAGGTTTTTAACTGCAGTGTAGACACACTTTGAGTACATACCCAGAGTTCTGCGCAGGCTTGTGTAGCCTGTCCTGTGGTTTCACTGCTATTGTTATACGAGCTAGCTTCAGTATGTCTACGAGTGCTGCAGGGCAGGTCTACACTTAAAATGCTGCACCGATGCAGCTGTGCCACTGCAGTGAAGATGCTCCTACGAGAGAGCTCTCCTGTCAGCATGGGATGATTTAGTTGGGGATTGGTCCTGCTTTGAGCAGGGGGTTGGACTAGATGACCTCCTGAGGTCCCTTCCAACCCTGAGATTCTATGATTCTATGATTCATAGTTAATCCACCTCCCCGAGAGGCGGTAGCTATGTTCACAGAAGCTGTCCCATCGATAGCGCTGTCTACATGGGGGAGTTAAGGTCAGTAGAACTACGTCACTCAGGCCAGGTCTACACTAACCCCCCAATTCGAACTAAGGTACGCAACTTCAGCTACGTGAATAACGTAGCTGAAGTTCGAAGGACCTTAGTTCGAACTTACCTCGGTCCAGACGCGGCAGGCAGGCTCCCCCGTCGACTTCGCGTACTCCTCTCGCCGAGCTGGAGTACCGCAGTCGACGGCGAGCACTTCCGGGTTCGACTTATCGCGTCCAGACAAGACGCGATAAGTCGAACCCAGAAGTTCGATTTGCTTGCTGCCGAACTACCGGGTAAGTGTAGACCTACCCTTAGGAGTGTGGCTTTTTCACACCCCTTAGCAACAGAGTTATACTGACACAGGTCTGTAGTGTAGACCTGAGCTGAGTTACACCTTGATTGCAATGCCTGACCCTCCACTATCTGCTTTACCCAGTGTTCCTCCATTGACATCAGCTGGGTTATTCCAAATATACACCGGCTCAGTCGAGACTCTCAGTCCATAAACACTAAACCAAGGTAATCACCCTTCTCATTTCACTCTTTAATGTGGTGCTGCCAGGAAGTTGTTACCCTGGGCGCACACCACACTGCTCCTGGTCCAACTATACCGCAGAGCGGCTCACCCGATTATCACCTCATAAAAAGAGCGCTCTGCCTGATTTTCGAGGGGCTGCCACCTCCTAAATCATACCTGCATCCGTGAGTGGATGGCTTGCCAGAGCCCGTGCATGATTGTATCTGCTTAAAATAAAGAACCAGCCAGCCAGGCAGTTGCAATGTTCCACAGCCGGGGTGTGAAAGAGGCAAGCAGGAGTCTGCTAAGTATTAGCGCCACTTGTTACTTACAGTGTTCTCGTCAGAGCCCTGACTGTACTGAGCCGAATTCTTAGAGTTGCAGTTGCCCCTACAGACAGAGCTAAACCCTAAGCCCTGGTCTACACTGGGGGGGGGGGGGAGTCGACCTAAGATACGCAGCTTCAGCTACGCGAATCAGCGGCATATCTTAGGTCGACTTACCTGGCCGTGAGGACGGCGGCAAGTCGACCGCTGCCGCTCCCCCATCGACTCCGCTTCCGCCTCTCGTGAGCTGGAGTTCCGGAGTCGATGGGGAGTGCGTTCGGGGATCGATGTATCCGTGTCTAGACGAGACGCGATAAATTGATCCCCGATAGATCAATCGATCTCTACCTGCCGATCTGGCGGGTTGTGAAGACCTGCCTTAAGTGTAGAATACCTGCAATTCCCACAGTAAAAGTACTGGCTTAGGCCCAGTGAATCCTGAGCTTCACAGGAGTCACTAAATTACCCATATCCAGCAGTGAAATTCCTGGAGGGAGGACAGCAGGGGACCAAGGGTCCTGGAGCAATTTGTACAGTGGGGGCGTGCTGAGAGCCATTGAACCAAACTGTAAACCCTGCATATGATGGAAACCACTTCCAGCCAAGGGGTGCGGCAGCACTCCCAGCACCCATGCAAGGGACCCAAAGGTCTCTGAGCTGCATACTGAGGTAAATTGCAGATTGGACTATATTTAGCAAGTGCTAAATCAGAGCCCAGAAAAGACAGCATAGCACAAGTGGAAACAGACGGCGAATAGCTTATTGCCCTTATATAAATCCATGGTACGCCCACATCTTGAATACTGCGTACAGATGTGGTCTCCTCATCTCAACAAAGATATACAGGCATTAGAAAAGGTTCAGAGAAGGGCAACTAAAGTGATTAGGGGTTTGGAACGGGTCCCATATGAGGAGAGATTAAAGAGGCTAGGACTTTTCAGCTTGGAAAAGAGGAGACTAAGGGGGGTTATGATAGAGGTATATAAAATCATGAGTGGTGTGGAGAAAGTGAATAAGGAAAAGTTATTTACTTGTTCCCATAATATAAGAACTAGGGGCCAGCAAATGAAATTAATGGGCAGCAGGTTTAAAACAGATAAAAGGAAGTTCTTCTTCACACAGCAGACGGTGTGGAGCTCTTTGCCTGAGGAGGTTGTGAAGGCTAGGACTATAACAGCGTTTAAAAGAGAACTGGATAAATTCATGGAGGTTAAGTCCATTAATGGCTATTAGCCAGGATGGGTAAGGAATGGTGTCCCTAGCCTCTGTTTGTCAGAGGGTGGAGATGGACGGCAGGAGAGAGATCACTTGATCATTACCTGTTAGGTTCACTCCCTCTGGGGCACCTGGCATTGGCCACTGTTGGTAGACAGGATACTGGGCTAGATGGACCTTTGGTCTGACCCAGTACTAGAGAGAGAATGTTAAATAAAACATCCACATCAAGTAATTGTTCTTAGAGTGAGAGAGATCGCCAGACTTTAGTAGAGGAATCATATCTACGATTAATATTGAGCTGTTATATGAGGTGACTTAGGCACATTTGGAAATGGGACTTAGGTGCTTTTGATCATTTTAACCACTATCTTTTCCACTGGGAACCATTTGCCCCATATTTACTTCATGAGTAAAGACAGACTCTTCGCCAGTTAGCCATCTTTATCCTACAGCTTTTATCCACCTCAGCACTAGGAGGCAGTAGAGAGACATATTCCATTGTCTCTTGCTGTAGTTGGAATGACAAAATACTTTTTTTCTAGTGAAAATATTGTTTAAACTCTACATATATGTATAAAGAAAATAAGCAGTTCATATGCTGGTGCTGCATCAGAGAACACTGGATTATACAAGACAGCAATTTTGTCAAAGTCCTCCTTTTTTATTGGATGAATAATGCAGAAGAACTTCACGCAGGACGAGAACGAATGATATTCATTATTCAGCTGACTCTTTTCATCTGTAAATCAAGTGAACTGGAGGTGATTTAATCAATCATTTTATCTGGGGAAAAAGCATGTGAGAGTATCATGTAAATTATGTAACTTTTTTGGGTGAATATACTTTACATTTAGGTCAAAAATTTTCTATTGCAACTTTTTTCTGGATGGAAGATTGCCTTTTCAAGCAAAACAAAGGTTTTTGTGTGTGCAAAATTTACTTTTCAAACAGAAGACTTTTTTTACTCTAGTAGAAAAAAAGTTAGTCAGAGGCAATCCCTCCCCACCCACACACACACACTGAACTAATTTTTTATTTAATTATTTTGAGGTTTTTTTCCATTTGAAAAAAAATAGTTCATGGAAAATGAAGAATGAAATGAAAAACTTTCATTTCTTTCAATGTTTTCATGAAATATACTTATCTTTTTTTAACCAACTCTGACTTTATTTTAAATTTAGAGAAGCCACCAACATGAAAACACTAGCAAAGGCTGTTTCACCCTGTGCTGTCATGATAGGTTAGACAAACACCTGTCAGGAATGGTCTAGATAATACTTAGCCCCACCATGAGTCCCTCTCAAGGTCCCTTCCAGTCCTATGGTTCTATGATATATGGAATCAAAGATGTTCTTAAACAGGAGGCACTTATTAAAGAGAACAGCTACAATTACAGACCCAAGCAATTAGGCTTCCACTCAGCTTAAGCTCCAGCTTTGTCTCTCTCGTTTACCAGGAGTCACACCCTTTCTTCAACTCTACACACCACAGACAGGCTGAACAATATACCTAGTGGTTGAATAACATAACCATATCATATCTAAAATGATAGCATTTTCCAGCATACATCTCAAAGTGATTTCCAGAAGTTAATGGGTTGGGTTGCAAGAACCCACTGAGGTAGGGAAGTAGTATTATCCCCATTTTGAGGATGAGGAAACCGGAGCTCAGTGGAGTTTAGAGTCCAGTCCAACTCCCAGTGAATTCAAGTGACTAGCCCAGTGTTAGTCAAGGAGTCTACAGAAAAGACACAAATAAAAGTCCTGACCCTCAACTCCTGTCCTGACGTTAAGCACATGATCAGCCTACATGGTTTTTGTTTGTTTGTTTTTTTTAAAGGCAGCTTCAAATATCCAAGAATCAACACAGGAAAGACTTTTTCTTTCATACTTTTAATTTTCAGTTGAATTCCATATATTTACTTACTGATAGTTGTGCCTTTCTCCCCAGGGAATTTAACGCTGCTGAAAGGTGCTAGGAGTAAGTAAATTAAGTCCTCGAATCAGCCAGAGACATGTAACAGCAAAGAGTGAGTCAATGCAAGTGTGATGACCGCCACCTTGGCTCACACCAGGGACACCCAGAGCGAGAAGGATGAGTCTTTACAGCTTGAAGCTAAAGAGCCCTGCTATGTGGCTATCACAGACTCCTCTCCTCTGCGAATCCCACGCAGAGAGGGACCCATAACACATCCTGACCAGTGGATGTCACTAGATTCCCACCCCCCTCCAAAGCACCACATATGTGCCATGACCTAGAGGGTCCAACTCTAGAAATGAGAGGATAATAGTCTCCGTGGCTCAGTCTATCCTTGGCCTCTCCCATGACGCTGCTAACAGTGGGGAAAGGGTGATCTTGTACTTAAGGCATACGACTGGAACTCCGGAGATATAGGTTCTATGTCCAGCTTTACTACAGAATGTTGGCCAAGTCCTTTTGTGCCTCATTTGTACAATGCTTTCCTGCTCCACAGGAGTGTTGTGAGGATAAAGCCATGAAAGTAGGGGCAAAATGAGAAGGACCAAGGCACAAAACAAGATTAAGCTAGCTAGGAACCGAAAGGTAATGAGACAACATTTTACAAATGCATTAGAAGCAAGAGGAAGACCAAGGACAGGGCGGGCCCACCTCTCTCTGAGGAGGGAAAGCCAATAACAGAAAATGCAGCAGTGGATTGGGGGAGTGCAAGGCAACAGTGAAACGGTTTTAATCGGTGTGATAAGCAAGTCGAATCAGCTGCTTAAAAACTGTTAGGTATTTTGTAGGCATCATGGGAGGGGTGAGTTTCAAGGAGAGATTCGATGGAAGATAATGTAGAGACCTGGCGGATTTTTACAGGGCGCTCCTCCCATGTGTATGGGCCTGGGAGAAAACACGAAGTACCAACCCAGCAGGGAGAGATCAGAACCCCCTATCGAATCTGCAGCATAACTTTCTGCAGCATGTAGTCCCTGGGAGCCACAACTGCTGTGAGGGGGGAGCTGCAGGGGATTCCTGGAGACATGAAGCATGTGTAACTTAAAGTAAAGGGGTAGCCTACTTCATTTTATACCCATGCGATTGTTGCTCTTCTTTGTCCAGCCCCACTGCCAAACCCCTTTCTGTGTAAGTCACACTGGTTTTGCATACCCACCAAATGCCAAATCAGAGCATGTTACAGTACATGGCCATTGGCCACATTTGCACCCACCTTCTGATCAACTTACACCCAAGGTATAATTTACAGCACTGCTGAATTTGGACCAGTGACATCCAGGAGGCTAGCCTCTGCTTACTCCACACAGAACTGGGTCCCCGATATTTAAACCTGGTTTTTAATTCCTAAAAATAAATGACATTCTCATCAGGTTAGCGCCAACATTATTATAGGCGTTTCACACTATGGGATTCCACACTATGCCTTCAGTTGCAACATTAAAACAACCAGTTCCAAACCACAAGGATAACTGCAACGTTCTGGTTCGGCGGTATCTTCCAGTTCACATCAAGCCAAGTTACTTTGAATATATCAAAATACATGGGATGCATAATGAATACAGCAAGGTCAAAACTAGAGTCATGGGGATCTATTGCTAATCACAGAATAGTAGGACTGGAAGGGACCTCGAGAGGTCATCTAGTCTGGTCCCTTGCACTCATGGCAGGACTAAGTATTATCTAGACCATACCTGACAGGTGTTCGTCTAACCGGCTCTTAAAAATCTCCAATGATGGAAATTCCATAACGTCCTTAGGCAATTTATTCTGGTGCTTAACCAGTCTGACAGGAAAATTTTCCTAATGTCCAACCTAAATTGCCCTGGCTGCAATTTAAGCCCATTGCTTCTTGTCCTATACCCAGAGGTTAAGGAGAAAATTTTTCTCCCTCCTCCTTGTAATAGCCTTTTATGTGCTTGAAAACTGTTATGTCTCCTCTCAGTCTTCTCTTCTCCAGACTAAACAAACCCAATTTTTTCAATCTTCCCTCATAGGTCATGTTTTCTAGACCTTTAATCATTTTGGTTGCTCTTCACTGGACTTTCTCCAATTTGTCCACATCTTTCCTGAAATGTGGTACCAGAACTGGACACAATACTCCAGTTGAGGCCTAATCAGCGCGGAGTAGAGCGGAAGAATTACTTCTTGTGTCTTGCTTACAATACTCCTGCTAATACATCACAGGATGATGTTTGCTTTTTTTGCAACAGTGTTACACTGTTGACTCATATTTAGCTAATGGGAGGGACTTTCATAGGATGCAACAAGGGATAGATTGGATCCTCTCCTGCTTTGCACATGTAAAGAAAACCAGGGTGGGAAATCAGATTGTGCAACATACCATAGAGAATTAGTGTAACATACTGGCCAAGTGTGACTTTGTCCCCCTCTAGTGTCTGGAGTATTAATCTGCTACAGCTTGCAAGGTAATGGAGCTGGTTTTAAGAACAGGAAAACACATTTCGAAGAGAGGGAGCTGCAACAAGAAGAGGCCAGGAAAACGACCATTTGAGAGCTGTAGCTGCTTGACTCTGACAGATTTAAAGAGCCATACCCAGAAAGGCATGTTGGGGAAAAAAAAGTTCCTGCAAGATGCCACTCCCGCACTGGGACAAGGGGGTCCCAGAAGAGGATGCTCCTGTGGAAAGAGGGGCTTCTGTGTACTGCACTGTGTTCCTGTATCACAGGCACACACAAAACCTACTCTTACCAGGTGCTGACCCCTCCTGCTATGCTCACAGCAGCTGGGAGCACTTAGCACCTTGCAGGAAAAAAAGCCCTTGTCGAGAGTTAGCTGTGCACTCACGTGCAGTGGGTCATGATCTATGGAATCACAGTGCTTTTAAAACAGAAGGCATCTGTTACTCAGAACAGTTATATGCTGCACACACAACTTCACAGACAATGTGGACTTAAGGTTGCATGCACTCAGAAGTGCCCGGGCTCCACCCAACATGAGAGTTTAATGCCTATCTCACAACACAGCCGTGCCACCTTAATGCTGCCCCTTTGGGTCTTATTGCCGTCCCACTGGGGGCAGAGCTGAGGTTGCGTGGCTTAAACCCATTGCAACTCACTCCAGTGCATCAAGACATTTTTGATGGAAAATTGGTTTTTCAACTAAACGAATGTTTTCGGTGTCTGCTTTCCATGAACAAAAAATTGATTTTTCATCGAATAACACAAAATCCAAAATATTTTGGCCGAAAATGGGAAAATGTTGATTTGGAAACGATGCTGTAATGTCACACAGGTGTCTCCTAACCTCATTCTCCTGGACAGGCTGGGCTCCCTGGGCAGGCTACATCTCCCATGATGCACCATGGCCATGGACTCGCAGGATGTCACACCTCCCATCTCCACCAGGGGAGAGCGTGGTGCCTCATGGGAGATCTAGTCTGAACAGAGAGCCAAACTTATCCAGGAGAATGGGAATACAAGCTAACTCAACTACAATTCCCTTCAAGCATTGCAACAGATTTTCTGAATCAACATTTTTTTGGTTTTCAGATAAAACATTTCGATTTTTGAATTTTCACAGAAAATTAAAAAAAAAATCCATGATAAAAATTAAATGAAAATGCTTGACAATGTGCAGTAAGAAATACATCACACTTTTGATACCATACATAAATCTATGCGCGGGGGCATGGAAACAAAAGAATGAGATACTCTGTGTTACTTATTTTGAAATTGCTGATGGTTTTTTCCCCTGTTTCCTTCCAAAATGAAATGATTTATCTGTTACTCTTCCTGAGATTTGCTCCATTATAAGATTTCCTATGATCAGGTTGAACTATACGGTCCTTTGCGATCTTGCTAGATTCATCCAAGCCATCTGCAGTGTTTTTATGGCCAGTGTTAACAACTGTAACAGAACACTTCTAATCGTTTGATGGGGTTTTAATATTTCAGAAAAACCCATGTTTTGTTTTGTTTTTTAAGGAGAGAGAGAATTTTAAAAGTGAACATAAATGTATATTGTGCTTGTAATAGACTTTGGAATTAATCAGGGTATATTATGTGAGCCTGAAATATTAATTTTCAAAATTCTTAGCCCCCCACAACACACTTTGGAGTCAATCCTCTGTGGTGCTGAGTGCCTGAGCTTTCATTAGCCCTTACTCATATGAGTGAAGTTTGGAGGATCAGTCATTTTAATGGCAGACCTGAGCACCTTCAGATGCTATTAAAGGACCTGATATTGCAGTCCTTGTACCCATATGGTCTAGCTCTAATCATGTGTTAACAGATGCAGGGTGGTAGAAATCATTCCAGTTTGTACAGCTCCCAGCGCCGGGGGACCCACTCCCTCAGGAGGCCTTTCGGCGATACTATAATATAAATCCATATTTACTAAGAATAATAATTAGCCCCTCAGGGGATCAGACCCTTAGCATCTGAATTGAAGCTACATCAACCATGGCTTTCACCTTTTGCGCTCCTTCCTCTCTTGTGCTTTAATGTTCCTTTTTTTTAATCAATTTTCCCCCCTCCGCTGCAACGCGTGGATATGAAGTGTTGGAACAGAACTAGTACGGAAAGTATTTTCTAGTGTATCTGGAGACTAGCATCACTTCACCTTAAAAGCTAAAATTAAAATCCTATTATAATGAAAGCTACTAGAATCCCGGGGGAACCACATACCAAACATTAGCAGAAAACACCTTCTTAGGCATGCAAGGAAAATCATAAGGGAGAAGAGCATCTGTTATTAACATCTGAGTGCAAATTCTTTCCGCCTGTCATGGGCAGAGAGTCAAAAACCCTTCATCTTCTGCACAGCACTCAAGAAGCTGTACATATAGAGGACATTGTAAATTACGTTAAGTGACTTTCCAACATGGCCCGTATAGATAATATTTCAAAATCTCCCGGTCGCCAGTGCTAGAAAGGCAACTGGGGATGGTGGTTCAACTGACCAGGTTACATATTCCAGCAAGCGAGACAGAGCTGTGGAATGGTCTAATTTCCGGAGCAAAAATACGTCTCGAAGCAGATAAGATCACTTATCAGAGCAAATGTAGCTGGCATATGGAGAGAAAAGCTAGAAGCAAAGGAGCAGAAATAAACCACCTTACCAACAAAAATGGCCTTTGGTCAGAGACCGAGAACTAGAAGTTTGACAAATGTATTCATTGAGAGGCAGTGTGGTCCAATGGACAGGGCACTGGACTGGGACTCCGGAGCAGGGTTCTGCCACTAACCTGCTGAGTGAGTCTGCGCCTGTTTCTCCTCCCACCTTTTGTCTGCCTTGTCTATTTACTTCTCAGTGCAGGGGCTGTCGCTCCCTATGTGTTTGTACAGAGCCTAGCAAATGGGGCCTTGATCTCAGTTGGGGCTTTTAGGTTCTCTGGTAATATAAATAATAGCACTATTCTGTGTTTGCTGGAGGGGGTTCCCAGCAGTGCTTGAGTCCTAGCAAAAGAAGGGCCTGAAGTCACTTCTCCTTTGGAGCCCTGAAGAACACCATGAACCCTCCCTGCTCTAAGACAAGGAGATGAAATAACAAAGCATTGACAGCAGCTCAACAAAACTCTAGGCAAAAAAGCTCTGCAAACTTTAACTCCCCCAGAAATTCGTAATCAAAGGGTACAGAAGGCAGTGAACTTCTGTCCCAGGATCTATAGTCTAGTGTTTGTTTGGTAGTTACAGCACTGCTAACCCCAAGCATTGAAAAAACCCTAGTCAGGTCCCCAAAAATCACGAGTGGCTTAAAAATATCGGGATTTTTTTTCTAAATCATTAGTTTGGGGTTTTTTTATTTGCCTTCTAGTCTTTCAACCTCTAGGGTTTATGTTTTCAAGCTTTTCTCTGCAACCAGGATTAAATATGGACTTAATTGTTTTAAATGGCAGCTGAGAGTCTCACACCATCCCATGACTCCAGGAGCGGGGACTTCAAGGAAAATTCAATATACCATGAGATCTGTGATGAAACTGCGAATTGGCAACACAGTAGTTAGTCAAGTCTGCAAACGAGTTTCAATAACTGTCCCTTTCCTGCTTGTAACTATAGAAAAAATTGTATTTATATTTATATTTGGGATACGTGTTTGTTATGCTTTTATTCAAGCACAAAAGTGAAATTTTTAGGGGGCGGGAAAGGAAGATGACGTCTATTTAGCTATCTATAGTGGGGGTTCTCAAACTGGGGGTTGGGACCTCTGAGGGGGTTGTGAGGTTATGTGGGGGGGTCGCGAGCTGTCAGCCTCCACCCCAAACCCTGCTTTGCCTCCAGCATTTATAATGGTGTTAAATATATAAAAAAATGTTTTTAATTTATAAGGGGGGGGTTGCACTCAGAGGCTTGCTATGTGAAAGGGGTCACCAGTACAAAGGTTTGAGAATCACTGATCTATAGATCTGGGCAAAATGTTCTGGACTAATAGATCATTCAATGAAAAATGCAGTTTTGGTCGAGCCAAAATGATTCACAAATTTGATGTGAATAGTTTTGGCCATTCACAAAGCAGAGACGAAGGAAGGGGGGCTGCTGTTCTATCTCCTAAGCTTTTGTGGTTAGTGCACTCACCTGGGATTTGGGAGACGCTGGAAAAGGCCTGAAATGGACTTTTTTCAATTCACCAAAAATTCCCAAAGAATTCTGATTCAATTTGAACCATTTCCCCCCCCAAGAATTGCCACCGAACTGAAAAATCAATTATTTGACCAGCTCTAGGCTATCTAAGGTACTTATCTGACCCATATTACTGTAGTATCTGAGGGCCTCACAATCTTTAATGTATTTATCCTCACAACACCCTTGTAAGGTAGGGCAGTGCTATTATCCCCATTGTACAGATGGAGACTGAGGCACAGAGAGACTATAGAGGCCAGATTTTTAAAGGTATTTAGGCATTTAAAGATGTACATAGGCACCTCGTGAGGTTTTCAACATTTTCATTAATGACTTGGATAATGCAGTAAAAAGTATGCTTATAAAATGTACGGATGACTCCACGCTGGGAGGGGTTGCAAGCACTTTTGATGGCAGGACTAGAATTCAGAACAACCTTGACAAATTGGAAAATTATCAACACGATGATCAATCAACAAGATGAAATTCAATAAAGGCAAGTGCAAAATATTTCACTCAGGAAGGAAAAATCAGACGCACAAGAACAAAACGGGGAATAACTGGTTAGGTGGTAGTATTGCTGATAAGGATCTGGGGGTTATAGTGGATCACAAATGGAATACGAGTCAACCACGTGATGCAACTGCTGAAAAGGCTATAATCATTGTGGGGTGTGTTAACAGGACTGTTGAATGTAAGACATGGGAGGTAATTGTCAGCAATATTCGGCACTGGTGAGGCCTCAGTTGGAGTACTGTGTCCAATTTTGGGACCCACACTTTAGGGAAGATATGGACAAATTGAAGGGAGTCCAGAAGAGAGCAACAAAAATGATAAAAGATTTAGAAAACCTGACTTCTGAGGAAAGGTTAAAATAACTTGCTGTGTTAAGTCTTGAGAAAAGAAGGCTGAGGGGGGGACCTACTAACAGGCTTCATATGTGTCAAGGGCTGTTATAAAGAGGACTGTGTCAATTGTTCTCCAAGTCCACTGGAGATAGGACAAGAAGTGATGGGCTTAATCTGCAGCAAGGGAGATTTAGGTTAGCTATCAGGAAAAGTTTTTAACTATAAGGATCGGTAAGATCTGGAACAGGCTTCCAAGGGAGGTTGTGGAATCTCCGTAATTGAAGGTTTTAAGAACAAGCTGGACAAACACCTGTCAGGGATGGTCTAGGTTTCTTTGGTCCTATCTCTACACAGGGGGCTGGACCAGATGACCTCTTGAGGTCCCTTCCAGCCTGACATTTCTATGATCCTGTAAGATGATGTGTGTGTCAGGATCCTTACATCTGTGCAAAGCTCCATGGCCTTTAACAGGACTCTAATGAGCACCGGGGTCTGCCTGTGCAAATCCATTTGCAGGATTGAGCCCCAAGTCATTAAAAACCATTAGCTGGTCCCCTATCAGAAACCTTCTGGTAAACTGAAATGTATTCAGTGCGCTAGCAATTCTGTCTTTACAACAAAAAACAAGCTAGAGCTGGTCAGAACTGTTCAGACAAAAATGGTTTGCACTGAAATTTGGCCTTTGTCAAATAATGGATTTTTTTTTTTTTTTTTTTTTCTTTTTTTTGTTTGTTTGTTTGAATGTTTTGTTCTTCAAAAAAAATGCAATGGACAATTGAGGCTTGAGTCTATTTGTTTTGTGACAGACAGGCAGACGGACAGATTAGAACCACCTTATTTTTCATATTGCCACTGGGTAACTTTTGATTGCTTACGTAGTGGGTTTCTTCCCCCCCCCGCCCGAACTTGGAACGTTATGTTTTCAAATGATTGAGATTACAAAAGAGAAACGTTCTGTTTCTGTGCAGGAGTTCTGCAGAAAAACAGGTGAAACGAAACACAGCAGGATAGACCATGCTTTTGACTTTGCCAAAACACCCATAGAAATTATTTCCTCCACATGTTTCACAATAAGCTCTTTAAACAAAAAAAGGAGGAAGCCGCAGCAGAATCTCTCTGTTCAGGATATAAGCTCCTCAGATGCTATGGGCAGATGTTCAAAGGTTCTCAGAATTGGCTTAACTGTTCCCATTTGAAGTCAATGTCCCCCCCCGAGCACTTCTGAATATCCTGCCCTACATGACCTCCCCCTCAAAACTATCCCTCAGTGCAGAAGAGCCAGATTCTGATTCCCGAGCACATGTGAATAACACCTTACTCCATGAATAGTCCCATGAGGTAATTTACAGAGTTTGGCCCAGATCTTCAAAGGTGTTTAGGCCATGTCAAAGGGAGTTGGGCGCCTAAATGCCTGGGAGGATCTGGGCCTTAGATGCTACTCAACATGAGTAAAGAGATCAGAATCTGGCCCTGAGAAAAGAGATGGACCCGATCATCTGGGAATCAGAAACATCTGCAGCTCTGGGGGCCTCAAATGTCCCAGACACATACACTGGACATTGTACTGTACCGCACCTTCGAAAACTAACAGCCAGCAGCATGTGGTGGAAAATGATTCCATCCTTGATAGGAAAACCTTTCACATCCATCAGCAAGGTTTTCTATATAATGTGACCAGCAGAAAAATGGGCCAATTATTTCCCCTCTCTTATTTGTGGTTTTCCACCTGACTTGTGGATATGAAGGTCATTCTTGGTTTTTTTGTAAGTATCAATTTGTTTCCCTTTTCTTTCTCTCTTTCCTTCCTAGGCGTTGGCTCTGGATGATGAACTAGACACTGTGGTCAAAATTGCACATTCAGTCTTGCAAAAACCAGAGGAGAGCAAAACTGGAGATGCCCGCTCAGACATATGCAGACGTAAGAAGGCCTTGGGAAGCCTCCAGTGACCTATGGGGAATTTACCACCTGCCATTATGGAGTTCAAACTCATTTATCATCATAATGCCCACAAGAAATCGACTGGAAAGAACTCTGCCATAGACTAGGAAATCTGTGTGTGATCACTGCAGGCTGAAGGGAGCTTCAAATCTGGAAAAGGGCCCCCTTGTTCATTGTCCATCAAAGATGATTGTATAGTCAATTGGTCTGGGCCTAGAGCACTGCTGTCTCAGTCCATGCAGTTACTGTGTGGTCTCTAGTCCATGAAGCAAGGAGGGGGACGGTTGCCGTAAGAGGAAGAATGGTCATATGGTTATGGTAATAGATTGGGAAGAAGGAGAAAGGGGTTTTGTTGCTGTTTCTATAGGACACGTCCTACTTTGGGTTTGAGTCCCACCTCTGTCATATCTTTCCTATGTGCCCTGGGGCAAGTCACTTTATGTCTCTGTGCCTCCACTCCCAGGCTGCAAAATGGGGATAACAGTGGTTCCCACTCCTGCGAGCATTGTCCAATAAGTTATCCCGGTTTGTGAGGTTGTCTAGTGAGGGGTGCCATAGAGGATGAGGCTGCTCAGAAAGGAAACAATTCCGTATGCAGGAAAGGATGTGGAGGGTGCATAACCGAACAATGAGGATAGACAAATATCGAACACCTACCTTATTCTCTAAGCATCGTCTGCCCTTTGCACTAAATGAGGCCGGGGTCCTGTGGAATAAGTAACCAGATCCTGTAAATAAAGACTGTCATAAATGATATGCACAAGAGGGTGACCTTTAATATTTGCCATGTCTTTGCCTTTTGAATGCAATCTTAATGTTTTAAATATCATTTTTTCATATGGAAAATATATTGATTTGTGCACCATGGGCTCAGTCCCACCCCTATTTCCCAGATTTTAAGTGTCAGTATTGACAGATATCCAGACTACTCCAGGTATTCAGTGTTCCTTCTTGATGGGTGGGGAAGGTTTTGTAACCTGGCAATAATCCACCTAAGCCAAGTTCCAGCTATCATGTTCCTACAGAAGTCTCCTTGAAAGATGCTGTATGAGAAATCAGTGGTCTCAGTTCTGGGCAACTGCACCTATACTCCCCCTCTGTGATACAGCAAGGGCACCTACTCTAGCCACCCAGCTTCTCAGCTATCACCTCTCTAGGGTGGAAACCTGCATCTCTCTCCCTCCAGACCAGATGTGATGTCCCAGATCTGGGAGTCCCAGACAGCAGCTGCATCCTGGCCTCTACCCAAAGTCTTCTGAAAGCTAATAGGCCGAGTAGCTAGTACAATTATACCTCAGCCAAGGCATGACCCTTGGGAGCCCTGATTGGAGGATTGCCCGGCTCCACTGATTGGTCCAACCATGCTATTTAAGCCAGGAGGCGGCACAGGAAAATTTGTCCGAGCAACAAGGTGATTTCCCATTGTGGCTGCATTGGACCCTGCGTGTGCCCTACTGCTGCACCCCACGCTGTTCCTGATTCCTGCTCCACTCTGGAGTCCTGCCTCACCCCTGCCTTCACTTCTGTTCCCAGCGCGCTTGATCCTCGCCTCTCCTCCAGTTCCTGCCCTTACACCTCACCTCCAGTTACCAGTCCTGGCTCCGACCCCGGTCTCCACTGACTCTGGCTTGACGCTTGGCTCTGGCATTTTGTATCCGACCTCGGCTCTGACCTGCAGCTTCGATTCCGGCTCTGGCTCGACCCCTGGTTCTGGTAATTGGCAGTGGAACTAGTGCTGACGCTTGGCTTTGTTCACCAGCCTGGATATCTGCTCTGCCCACTCGACCTGACTCCTGCTCTGACCACTAGGCCTGACCATCTATGTCCTCATCCATAACAGCAGCGTTTCTCCACGCTGCACAGTTCCCTGCCTACACCATGAATTCAACAGCAAGTCAGCTGCTTCTCCTCAGAGGCTACAAACAGGGTAATTGCCCAGAAGTACATGATACCACACAGCTCCTTCTAAGCAAGCACATTGATTCTTAAGGTAAAAGCATTACAGAGAAAACATATTAAAACAATAACAGAACCTACACACAAGCTGATAAGCTTACCAGAGATCACTTCAACTCCAGAAAGAGCTCTGGTAGAAGTCCGTCCTTCGAACCCCACACAAGAGTTTTTCTGTGGTTACACGTTCATAACAGCTGTCGCTCAGAACAAGAACCCCATGAATCGGAGTCATTCCTTTATACACGTTGGGTCTTTGATCCGCAGAGACAACGCCAGACAATGGTCCTTACCTCAGGGCAAAGCTTCAAAAGGTTGGGTCTTTGCATAACCGGAGGTGGTCATTTGCATTCCCCTCCCCTCAGGTATTTGCTAGGAACCCCACATCACTTTGGGAGGCTCGTTGTTTAAATTAGTCCTTTGATGCTCATAACACTTCCCAAGGGTTACTTTGGTTCTGTCTTCCCCGAGAAAAGTTAAGAACATAGGACGGCCATAGTGGGTCAGACCAGTGGTCCATCTAGCTCAGTATCCTGTCTTCCGACAGTGGCCAATGCCAGGTGCTTCAGAGGGAATGAACAGAACGGGTAACCATCAAGTGATCCATCCCCTGTTGTCCCTAGCTTCTGTTTGCCAGAAGCTGGGAGTAGACACCATCCCTGCCCATCCTGGCTAATAGCCATTGATGGACTTATCCTCCATTAATTTATCTAGTTCTTTTTTTAACCCTGTTATAGTTTTGATCTTCACATCATCCCCTGGCAAAGAGTTCCACAGGTTGACTTTTGTTTGTTTTACACCTGCTACCTATTAATTTCATTGGTTCTTGTGTTATGTAACGGAGTAAATAACACTTGCTTATTCACTTTCTACACACCAGTCACGAATTTATAGACCAAGTTACATACAATCCCACAATAACACATACACTTTATTATTAATACAATGGATACTGAAGATACTTAATTTAATAAGGCAATAAGATTTTTCAAGGCCATTGCCGTATCTTTCACACCAGGGTTTAAAGGAAGTGAGGTGGGAAGGGAAATGTCAGAATGGAATGCTGGGAATTCATATGCCAGTGTCATAGAGTTTAAGTTCAGAAGGGACCATTCCATCATCTAGTTTGACCTCCTGTATCTCACAGGCCACAACCACCACCTAGCACCTGCACACTAAACCCAACTGAGTGAGTGATAGCAGAATTCTGGGGCCTTCCAATTTGGCTTCCCAGTGGAGGAGAAATCAGTGACATAGAGGGTGGGTATATTCTAAGTGTAACTTGCTTTACACACACACACCAGTTCTGAAATGAGACGGTCAAATAGCACACCGGGCAACCCCTTCTTCTAGGAATCTCAGTCCAACACCAATGTCCAGTGAGCAACTCTGCCTCAAGAAATATTCAGAGCAGAGCCCAGGGCAGAGACCGAAGTTTCCTACCACTCCATCTCTCCCAAAGCTGCCGAGTCTAGGCAAATCTACGTGTAACCCAAAATCCAACACCTCCACCTCATGGCTTCGCAAGAGTCAAAACTCCTTTGCACACGAAGAAAAAGAAATTGGAAGATTGTGTAACAGCGCCACCCACTGACACCTGCCACAGCACACAGAAATTCTATCACTGCTCTCCACCCTTTTGAATTTCTTCCATTTATTTTAATTTTGCCTGGTAAATAAATCAGGTGAGCCAATGAACAACTCCTAATATTTTTGCGAAGTAACACTGTGTTAATACAGCCACCTTTCAACACAAACCCTTCTCCTGGGAACTAGTTTTGCATTGAGTCGAACAATACATGAGAATCTCGTTAAATACCAGGGATACAGGAGTCTTTGCTAAGTGAGTGGAATGTCTTTCAGGGGCCATATATTTTGATTTCCCCGCCTTACGTAGACAGGTGCCAAAAAGTTGCATGAAGTTTGAGGAAAGAAGAAATGAAAAATAAACTCAGAAGAATGGTTGTTAAAGGGAAGGAGGACCTTGCGGTTAAGGCATTAACTTGGGAATCAGGAAATCCGGGTTCAGTTCCTGGCTCTGGCATTGGCTTGTTGAGAGAGTTTGGACAAGTCAATTCAACTTTCAGTCTCTCAGCTCGTCCTCTGTAAAATAGAGATTATTATTGTTTATATTGCAGTAGCACCTAGAGGCCTCAACTGATATTGAAGCTCCGTTATGCTAGGTACCGTACAAACACATAGTAAGAGAATTTCTGTCCCATACAGAATCTAAATCGACAAGGGATGTCCTATGACCCCCACTTTACTGATGGAAAACTGGGGCACAATGTGGAAGATTGCACAAGGCGTCTGTGGCAAAGCTAGGAATTGAAATCAGATCTCTAGAGCCATAGTTACTTTAAGTATAAGCCCATCCTTCTTCTCCCAGCAGCTAATACTTTCCTACCTCATTGGGGTGTTTGGGAAGCTTCGAGTTGATACAGTGAGATCACTGGGTGGGAAGTATTATATAAATGCCAAGGACAGTATAAGTCAGATCCTGAAATTATAAGCAATAAGCAACAGATGACTAAACTGTTTAGGATTTTAGCTATCTTTCCATTCATTGTATGAGTTGCAATACCCATATCCCAAACCGTCAGAGTAGGCACTACACACTAATTAGTCTTCAACAAAAATTAGCTGACTAATAACACAAGTTCCAACTTGGGGAAACAGTGTTTGAAGGTTTAAAAACAAAACAAAAACAACCCCTCCCCCTCCCCCAACCTAGTGAATACAGGAATTTAAAATAGCACCAGGTGATGACTTTACATGATCAATCGCTTGTGGCACAAACACCACCAGATTTCAGGTGCCGGTTATAGCTATATAGATCTATGTGGAAAAATGGAGAATTGAGTTGATGCCCTGGGTAGCACATGGCTATGGCAGAATTTACCACCAATGAACATCCTCTAGCAAGTGGTGAGGATACAGAGCTGGGGGACTCCCAGGAATCCCTGTCATTTATTTTCTTTCCTCCTCTCTCTTCTTCTTCCTTTCATCTAGTCTTTGTGTCTGAGGAAGGAGAAACCAGATGAGAAGTGGCATCTAACACATGAGATGTGCCATGGCCATGGGGGCTGGACTCCATGCTTCCAAGAGGAGAGTATGAAGGCTGAGGGTAAGAAACAGTTCTTAGATCTTCTGTGACTCACAGAGTTCCTTGTTTCCTGTCACAGAGCCACAATACAGTCTGAGAGATGTAGTTCTTCATTACAGGACAGGAAGGACGGAATTATGGACAAAAGTACAACACACAGGGTCTGATTCTCATTCACACTAACACCATTCGCAATCATAACTGTTAATCCCATGCTACACAAACAACTGAACATATTTGAAGGCAGGTCTACTCTCGAAGCACTACATTGGCACAGTTGCAGAGATGCTGCTGTAGCGCGTCTGGTGAAGACGCTCTGTGCTGATCAGAGAGCGCTCTCCCATTGGCATAATGACTCCACCTCCGCGAGAGGCGGAAGTTATGTTGTCGGGAGAGCATCTCCCACCGACATAGCGTGGATGTGGACAGCGCTTAGGTCGCTGTAACTTGCGTCGCTTGTGGGTGTCTTTTTCACACCCCTGAGGGACGCAAGTTACTGCGACGTAAGCGGTAGTGTAGACCTGCCCTAAGTTCACAGTAGAGAGCTGGAATTTATTAAAATCAGCTCTGAACTGGAATCTCCTTCTCAAGTCTATGATGGAAAAATAGACTTGCAGCAGTATCACTTCCAATGGTCACGCAAGGTGTGCGTGTCTGTCTGTCTCCTGGGAAGCGTCTAGTCAGACATGCTGAGTACCAAGAAATGAAAGAACTAAAACATAGATTCTAAGGCCAGAAGGGACCACTGTGATCATCTAGTCTGACCTGGGGTATAATACAGGCCATAGGACTTCCCTGAATTAATTCCTCCTTGAGCTGGAGCAGATCTTTTAGAAAAAAACACCTAATCTTGATTTTAAAATTGCCAGTGATGGAGAATGTGCTGCAGTTCTTGGCAAGTTGTTCCAATGGTTAATTACCCCCACCTGTTAAAAATTTACACTTTATTTTCAGTCTGAATTTGTCGAACTTTGGCTTTTGCAGTCAGTCTGGAATAACCCAAGAAGAGGATCAAAACTGGCTGGCACTGAAGTCTGCTGAGTTAGTTGTGGGCTTCCCCAATCTGGAGACCTAGTTTCTAAGCCTGGGGCGGCACTGACACACTTTTGGACGAGGGGCAAATTGCGCAGATCGACATTTTCAAACTTGGGTGTCCAAATTTAGACACCCATCTAAGGGGGCTGATTTTCAGAGCTGGTCCTCTGAAAATATCCGTTGGAACAGGTGGTGGATTCTTCATCACTTGGAGTCTTTCAACCCTACTTCTGGATTCTGATTCTAGATGCCTTTCTAAGAGAGACACTCTAGCTCAAAAAAAGTTATGCGCTACTTCCAGGAATTACTTGGGAAACTCTGAATTATACTGGAAGTCAGGCTTGAGGATCACAATGGTCCCTTCTAGCCTTAAAACTGATGAGTCTGTGACAAACCAGAACATTTATTCAGACAACTGACTATGAATTTAGATGCCTAACTTTAGGCACCGCCTGTGAGGATCCACAGGTCTTGAACCTGGGCCCACAGGCCACTGCTGCATCCCCAACACCACCCGATGTCTCTAGTAGTGACCAGAGAATTGGGAGCCCTAAGGCCTTACTCTCCCCACCCACAGGGACCTGACTGGAGGGGCTCCAAGGCCTCTGATTGGGCCGGGTACATAATTTAATCCAGGAGACAAAGGAAGTTGTCTGTGCAGCAAGGTGGATACTGCCTTACTGCTGCTACAGACCCTGGCATTCATTATCTGATCCCCAGTCTCATCCCTGGTTCCAGTCCCTCAACCCTGCCACCCTGGTTTCTGACTGCCCCGACCCTAGCCTACAGTTCTTTGGTGTCCGACTCAGCACTGACCTTCAACTTTAGCTCATTTCCTGATGACCCTGGCTCCTGACCTGCCCATTGGCCTCTGGATCCTGAACACCGTCCTGACCACCAGGCCAGACAGAGCACCCACCTCTGGCCTCCCACAGACCCCAACTCCCCTCAATCTCTCTGTGCCTTGGTTACAGCATCTGTAGAAAGGAGACCACACCTTTGAAAAGTGCTCTGAGATGTGCAGCTGAAAGTTGCTATACTAACTACTATTCGTATGGCAGTGGCACCTACAAGGCTCAGTCAAGGAGCAGAGCCCCATTGTGCTAAGCACCGTACATACATACATACACACCCACAAGAAATACAACGTATATTTGTACATTAAAAAAATTACAAGTTTGTGGTTTGGTTTGGTTTTTAACTAGACCTTACAGGCAAGGGGGTGGTCATTCCTAAAGCAGACTAATGGATTCATTTCATAAGGAGTATTAGGGCCTGAAAGTTATTTTATTTAACACTGTTCCTTTTTCTGCCTCTGGCACATGGGGAGTTGGCAAGGCTGTAAGCGCTGAACGGAGGTGCCGTAATGGAAGGGAGACCTTGGCATCGCTACCTACCCGCAATTACCTTCCCTGTCTCTATCTGTGACTTCATGGCCGTAAACAACGCTCACCGCCATATAAAGCATTAAATTAAAAACACATGCAACGTGGAACAAATCAGAACATTTCCGAGTAGGCTTCCCTCCCCCCACCACCCTCAAAACCGTAAGTCAACAGGACTAAAGAATTAATTCTTCACAGACGCTCACACACTAAGCTGATAGACGCTTCGCTGCTCTAGATCAGTCCCACTCCAATAAACATTCATTTTCTAAACCCCCAGGTGCCGCCTGTGGACACGCTTAGGACAGAATGCTCAACTGAGGAACTGAAGGATAGTCTCAGCATTAAAAGTAGAAAAGATGGTCTAGTGGGCAGGGCACTAGAGTAGGCTGCAAAGGACCTCCGTTCAATTCCTCACTAAGCCTGATCTTTGGCAAGTCACTTGAACTATTATGCGCCGCCCTTTGACCTTCTGTAAAATGGGGATACTGGCTTCCCTATCTCACAGGGTGTGGTCGGTGAAGATAATACCCATTCATGGTTTCAAGGCCCACAGATACAATGCTCATGTAAGTACAAAGATAGGTCCTGCCTTAATTGTGTTATGGAAGCACTTACTCAAATGAGATTATTAATCTGTATTACCACAGCTCTAAGGAGCCCCTGGTCTAAGAACATTGTGCTAGGCGCTGTACATGCAAAACAAAAAGCCCCAAGGAGCTTACAGACTAAATATAAGACAAGGGACAACAGATGGATACAGGCGGACGGGGGAGTATAAGGAAATGATGAGACAATATTGAAGAGCATGACAGGCAGTGTTCTCTGCACACCACCAACCCAACCACCGACAAGTTTTTCGTAGGCTCCATTTTACTGGGCACTGCACAGTCCCATAGTAAGAGATCATGAGCTCTTCTGAGCAGAGACTGCCACTTTCTGCGCCGGTGACTGGTCATAAGCAACTCATCCAAGATCACACATGGAATCTAGGACAATCAGAAATTAAATCCAGATCACCCACGTCCCAGTCCAATACCTCAACCACAAAATCATCCTTCCTCACTCCCAGCTGCTGACCTCTGAAGCAATCCGAGCCCTTCCCCACTTTCCCATTAGACACCAAGGCTTCCTCCCCTTCCCCTCGATGTCTCAAGACTGCTTTCCGCCTCCATTTCCTCCTTGAGCTCCTGCCATGACCCACTTCCCTAAAGCTTCTCTAGACAGAGCGTGGTCAGGAACCAGCTGCAAAGGAACTAGGACAAACCAGAATTTAAGATTAACTCTGCTTCCCCGATATGGGAAATACTCCCTCATTGCAGGGGATACCCCTACACCCCTTCCATTCATTACTTAAACCTCCAAGGTAACATCTTGATGGTTCAATGGCCAGCAGATAAGCTGTTATCTGAAAGGTTGGTGGGGGGTAGGGGAGGGGGAACGGGCCGGTTTCCAGTAGCACAGCTATTTCCTCTTGTAGGCGCTCAGATACCACAACATGGAGCAGTCACCCCATCTGGAGAGGATACATGTCTAGTATGTAGGTGTCACAGCCATTTGGAAACCAGACAGCATAAAGGCTGAGCAGCTGGCTTAAAATTAAACCCACCCACAGCAACCAGTTTGGACTGTTACACCATTAAGCAAACGCTGCTCCACTTAAAACAGGAGGCAGGTTAGCTGCGGTGTGAACCCAGGCGCACACTCCGTCTCCGGCGCCCTAGACCTCTCACAGCTGCACTCATGGCAAACTGGGCTCTGAGAAAGCACCTACCAGCCTTGTTCATGCTGGGCTCGTGAGCAACGTTACTACGGTCAAGAGAGCAGCCTGATGGATGAAACCCAGCAGATCATTTGTGTGGCATTGACAGCTTCTGTCCACATAGTTAAGGGAACATTGAAACAACCCTGCTAGAGCAGAGAAACCATGCGCCTGGTCCAGACCCACTAGTACCCAGGACTCGTGAGCTAGGCTGGCCAAGAGCTTTTACTTTACAAACCCTAGCGGTTGAACTTACGATTAGGCCAAGTTACAAAATTATTTTTCTCCACCAGGCCGAGGTTTGACATAATCCACACACGGTGGAAAGCAAATGATGCTGCTGCCATGTTTTGCTATATTAAAAATGAATCAGGACAGTGATTTCAGCCAGTGGATCTCATAGCCAATGTTACCATATGCAGCCTTAACAGCTGTGGGCAGACTTACTCCATTTCCTTCTACGGAGAACAACTTGGTGTTCTCAGAGCGTGTAGCCGTGGAGACACAGCGAGCTGTTGTGAGGCTCCAATTAACTGCTTGCAAAACTCCTTGCGATCCTCAGATTATAAGTGTAAAGTGCTGTGCCTATTACTGTAACATTTCATTGATTCCATAGAAGTAAAATTAGTTTCTACATGAAAGCCGCAGGCTGTGGCTATATCCAGAAATCACTCAGTATGCCCAGGAACTTGAAAGCTGGCTATTTATGCACCATGCAATTGTGTAGTGTTCGAAACGTGGTTTTAAAACCCGGCCGAAATAATACAGACTCTTTTTTAGACTGGAACCCTTATTGTTCAATTATTGTTCTCTATTTAGATTAGGGATTTGGGCTCCATCGTGTTTGGCATTGTACACTTAATAAAAAAAAAAGTGTGTCTGGCCCAAACAGCTTACAATCTATACATATAAGGCACAACTTTTTAGAAATAATGTTTTAGACTATGTACAAAGGTTATTTCACTGAAGAATAAAAAAAAAATACATTTCTTATATGCATTGGATAGCTCAGTGGTTTGAGCATTGGCCTGCTAAACCCAGGGTTGTGAGTTCAATCCTTGAGGGGGCCATTTAGGGATCTGGGGCAAAAAATCTGTCTAGGGATGATTGGTCCTGCTTTGAGCAGGGGGTTGGACTAGATGATCTCCTGAGCAGGGCTGGCTCCAGCATTTCTGCCACCCCAAGCGAAAAAAAGCCGCGATCGGGATTGGCGGCGGCAATTGGGGGAAAAAAAAAAAAAAAGCCGCGATCGGCGGCGGCAGGTCCTTCGCTCCTAGAGGGAGCGAGGGACCTGCCGCCCCCGAATTGCCGCAGGTGCCGCCCCTCTCCCTTGGCCGTCCCAAGCACCTGCTTGTTAAGCTGGTGCCTGGAGCCGGCCCTGCTCCTGAGGACCCTTCCAACCATGATATTCTATTATTCTAATTTTTGAAAAAACAGTATTTATGTCCAACATAAAAGACCTCTCTCACTGCTGGCAATGATAGAAGCTCAAGCGCTCTTTTGTTGTTAGGGTAGCAGAACCTGATCAATAAAAGAAAATGCCAAGTAACTGTTCAAATAATTGAAAATTTGAGTACTGAGGCAGTTCTCTAGCCCACGGTCTAAGTATTCAAGAAGGTTCTGGGCCTTACATCTGGGCAGAGCCTGCTTCTGGGACAGAATATATAGAGAGAGAACAGGAGTACTTGTGGCACAAGGTGCCACAAGTACTCCTGTTCTTTTTGCGGATACAGACTAACACGGCTGCTACTCTGAAACCTAGAGAGAGAGAGCACGCGAGCAGATTTCCCCCCACAACTCATGTGAATGGTCAGAAAGTGACGACGGCTGAACTCTGTATGGATTGTAGTTCATTGTCAGGTATTTTTGCTGTTCTTTGGGTAGGAAGGAAGAGACCTGCAGTAAAGTAAAAGCCTGAGGGTGTCTGAAAAAGCTTGAGTGTTGCTTTAGGTATTACTAAGAAAGGTAGGAACTAGAGATTTCCAAACTGTGGTCTAAAGACAGCTGTGATACACAGAGTATTTGCAGGTGGTCGGAAGAGAGCTACTGCAAGGATGGAATTGAAATGCAGAACATACGAGTGTGATTCACTTTCTTCCAAATGAGAACACATTTATCGCACTAAAGAGACCTAAATACACATCAATTACTTTCCCATGTAAGCAATCACTGTAGTTGCCACAGAGATGTTACGTGATTACAAGTGGGAGGGGAGGTGGCTGTAACTGGGTGGGCAGGCCTCCACGAGACACACAATTAGTGGTCCACTTGAGAAATCCCGGTACAAGCAGAAAAAAAAAAATCACTATTTCAAGATATTATTTTAATAAAAGTAAAGAACAAGTTACAGAATCAAAGTGAATTCCTGGCAGATGGAATTCAGCTAGACAGAAAATGTACAGATCTAAAACTTTTTACTCTTATAATACTAGGGTGGGGCTTTTTTTTCCATGAACATGTTAGACCAAGGTGAACTAACGCATACAAACAGTAGTGAATTAAATACTAAAGCATCGCAATAAGTTATGACAAAAAGAATGGTAAACTCCATCCAGTTAAGTGCAAATGTTATTTGTTTTTGGCAATCGTAGTTGGATTAATTAATGTTAGGAATCAGTTCTAAATCAGCACCAGGTCCAAATTTCTTCACACCAAAATGTGCATTTTGTACAAAGTGTATTTCTAAACAAGTTTCATAAAATAAATCATCTTGTAAACATGTTTTCTCATCACATTAAGACAACAGTTACTTGGGATATTTCAAACTAAAATGGATGTGCTGATTTACTGTGTGATACATTCTTTATGTATATATTTCATATAGCCTAAACATTACTACATTCAGAAATACTGAACAAGACACCAATGCACACCAGTAACAACTCAGATAGTGAATAAGTGACTTGCAGAGCAAAAATACAAGTCACTCAAAAATTAACCAGCTATTACATTGGAGAGATGTGCACTATATTGTTTTCAATACTATTATCTCTAGGTCATTTCCCATATACGGCTTCAATTTTAGTCCACATTACTCTGAAATGGAACAATCCCATGGCAGTTATCAGAGGGGTCCCCCGTTCAAAACTTCAGCATTTAAAAAGATTTTATCTGTAAAGTTACATGCTGACAATTCACTATCAGCTTATTATAAAACACTTTGAAATGATAAGGTTACAACAATTTTCTTTAAAGCAAAGTAACTAGTGGGCTGAAGTAGAGAAAATGAAAAGGGTAGTGGTAAGCAGAAATGAATCCTCTTCCAGTTCTCTGCTACGGGCTACATACAGGCTATTTGGAACCTATTCTCGGCAATGGCTTTTATGGTAGGAGAGAAAAGTCTACACTAAAGCGTGTTTAACTGATATAAGTTACATCTAGATTGTGAACTAGGACTAAAATCAATGATAACAAAACAATAATAATATAGTTTAGATGCATTTTTTTACAGCCACTCCCTTTTATTTTTGAAAGACAATGAACTAACCATGTAAGACTGGCTTTGACAAGAAGTCTTGTCCCCACACATCTCATTATTTTTCTTTTAAATAACTGGAAGCGGGAGGGCTGTCCATCATGTTAGTTTCCATTAATACCAAGAGGCACACAAAACATTTATAGCACTGATCAGGAGACACTCAATCCATAGGTCTGCAGTAGAGGTACCAGGGTTTATGTGGTCCCCATGCAGCTCTGATGGAGTTTGTATCTGAGCAGTGCGGAGGGAACACCAATCACAAGTGTATTCCTTGGAAAATGAAGGGATGCTAAGCAATTTATGGACCTGAGCCTCCCAGCATCCAGGAAGGGTTATGGAAATGATATCTGTCATACCATGGAGAATCTGTGCCAAGCCATCGTCAGATTTCTGAAGAGCTAAAACCTTGTAAGGACTTCAGCCAACCAGAGAGCATCTTATTCCAAAAATCTCTTTATACGTAAGTGAGGCTCTTTATGTATACAAGGTACTCCACGTGCTTTCAGAACAGACTTGTGTGCTTCAAATCATCTTAATGATAGTATAGTGAACAACTAATCCTCTACTGTACTTTTATTTCTACCACTGGTCATTCAGTATAAAAGACAAAGCAGCTGCAATTGAACATCAAAGGATCAAGAATTCCCTTTTGGAAAATGAAAGTCTCCGCTTTGCTTCAACACTTATTTTCAGTAAGCTACTTAAGTAGCGGGACACTTAGCCTGTGGCAACACTCAACTGCACTCCTCACGGAGCGCAAATCTCACTAATTCACAGACATGTCGTCTGTCTCCACTTGCTTGCCAAAGATTTCATAGCCAAAAGCTGTGGCAAGCTCTTGTAGTACTAAACTTCATTACATAAAAGCTTTACTAGTACACTGTGCTAGGAATCTTAAAACTACATTTGTACAATAAGTGAACAAAGTTCTTTTATCGTAAACAATTAGGCTTGTTCACTCAATCACTAATTTGTAAAATTCAGCAGCTTGCAGTGGGACGCCTGGTGCTTAGTGTGAATTGGCCAACTTCTACTCTACCACCATTTTTGGAGAGAACTTGCAAGAATTTTGGGGTGTAATTATCTGGTATAAAGACACAATTCATTACCCCCTCATCTTCACTTATTTGTTACAGAAAAGTTACTTTGCAAAAGCAGTAACTTAGCATGTGTCATGGATGTCAACTCAGATGAAGTCACAGTATTTTATATTTAAGGATCTTTTGTAGCAGGGATTTCAGAGTCATTGTTTCCCCACAATTAACAGTTTAGGCCTTTTTCATTTTAAAATGCCTTTAAAAGTTATCCCAGTCTGGAAATGTTTCCACATTCCTTCCCCCTTACTCCCCGTCAAAGTTCCACAGCAACATTCAAGACAGTATTAGAGATGGCTCCTGTACAATCAAAAAGGCTATAAATAGTCTGTTAAAGAAACAATTGCACAGTTCCTCTTGTTACCATCCTCGCTGGCTCGTATGGGTGCTACGTTAGCTTCTTCATTCTGCGGTTCTGCTTGTCAATATTCAAAGTTGTCTGGTCTACAGAGGTGGAGATGACGTCAAGAACTTCGTCCTGTCTCTCCAGTTCTGTGTCTGTTTCTATGGCGAGGCTCTTAAGCTTCTTCAGTATCTGCCAGAAGAAGAGATCAAGAGCTTTCCGTGAATGACCCGGACAGACTTTTCAGTTATCTTCAGACGTGAAGAGCAATTGTAATATGCAAGTTTTAAATAATCAGATCCTACCTCCGTATGTCCAGCAAAATGACAGGGCTAAGATTTCCACCATTTAATATTACAGTGCCCCAAAGTGGGCTAAGTGCCTGATGGGGCAAGCAGAGAGAATCTGTCCTGATAATCTAATTTTAGACATGACGCAAGTGGGGCTAGAACAACAGAAAGGACAGCGTGAGGGTTACAGCAATAAGGTTACACGGTTTCTCAGTTTAGGCATTTGTGCTTCTAGCTGACTCAGTTATAACTGACTCACTTGTGAGCACTATGGAAGTAGAGAGTCTGCAGGAACCATTTGAATGAAGATAGGTAGTGGCTTGACAGATCAGCACTGAGAAGACATCCCACTGTGCAAAAGGTCCCAAGGTGGCTGCAGGAGAAGCGGACAAAGAGGGCACTAAAATGGGAATAGTCAGAGGAGCGAGAGAGGGGTCACAGTGAACTTGGGTAAGAGTAGAGTTGAATAGGTCTTAGAAGGTAAAGGGACCAGTTGTTTAAGCATGATGCAGTGAAGAAGGGGAACATGCAGGGATCTGAAGGGGAAGGAGGGTAACATGGTCAGAAGCAGTGGAGCAGGATCATATTAGATAGATGGGAGGGGAAGAATGTGGGTGTCAGGGATGTCAGAGAGACTACTTTGGGGTCATCAAGATGGGAAATAACAGATACACTGACTGCTACACTATTCCAGGCTACAAGCAAGAGGCCCACACAAGCATTATATTACAAATAAACCAGTTAACACCACACTTAGCAAATTACCACTCCCTCATGTAACCATAAGCAAACACCCAGAGAGACTGCAAGGTAACTCCCAGCGATCCTGTTCTATGTAGTGTTTGGAAAAGCCCATGAACATTGTTTTAGATAAGGAAGAAGCCTCTGAGGTGAGTGTGAAAAAGCCAAATCAACACAAATTTAAGGCCAGGAAGGTCCATTAAGATAATTTACAATGACCCACTAGGCCTTTACCAGCTCTAATTTCTGTGATCACATATGGCTAACCCCCCAAATAGAGATCCAAATGGTGAAAGAGAAAACTAAACTTCCTTGTGTGAACCAAAGCCATTTGTCCAGCCTGGCTGATCTTCTGACAAGACTCAGCTACCTTTCCTGACAGATGTATAAGGAGGGGATTTGGAAAACCTGCCTCATATCACGGGGATGGAGAACTGCGCTTCTCAGTTCCCCTCTACTAGAAAGTGGTTCCTTCTGCTGCCATGGTGGCCCATACACATCCTGATACTGTGTGCAACAACAGAACGTCACTACCCTCCTTGGCTATAACAGGTGTTTATTCACGCCATCATAACGGAATCTGTGGAAAGACCATTCTCTTCTCTTTAGGTCCATTTACTCTGCTTATCGCCATGACATGGTGAGCACCTAGACAAGACATTCTTGTTTATGATTCTGCTGTTGATCCTTGTATGACATAGTGTTAATTACTAAAGGATAAAACATGCCTGTGTGGTTTCTGTAGTAAAAAGAATAGTGAAGAGGAGGACAGTTGTTCTATTTTCTCTTCAAATACCCGGCACCACTTATGGAGGGATCTCAAAGCTCTTCACAAATATTAATTTATTAAGCCTCTCAACACTTCCAGGGAGATACTGTAGGTAAGGGACATGGAGGTCCCTTCACCCACATCTTGGATCAAATGCAGCAGTTGTCTAGCAGTGTGCAGCTACACTACACATCAGTTGGGAACAGGAAATGAGGATTACCGTATCCAATTGGAACTGGAGGAGAAATTTACAGACATAAAATAACTACTCGAATTGGAGATCAGCTAGGGCCCTGGGGTTTTATAGATGGAGCTTTATGCTCCCCCAGCACTCTTCGTAAATCACAAGGGGTCAGAAACTTAGTTTTACATCTGATTGGAAAGATGGCCTCTCCAGCAGCACAGTGCCCCCAACTCCACGCGGGGGCACTGGCTTACTGCAAAATCGGGGGGGGGGGGGGGAAATTCCTCTATTGACTCACCACCACTTTCTGCAGCAACCAGGCATTCAAACAAAGATTCTTATTAATTTGTTAAGCATCAGTGAGCTAAAGTATTGACCTGGCCTGACCCAGTTTAGCTTGTGAAATCCATTGAGATCACAGCACAAGGCAGTGGGGCTGCTGGTATGCCAAGTGGAGGCTCAAACACATTTACAGATTAACAGGAGGTGGCACAAGAGAAGCCAGAAAGGAAAGAGAGACACTTTCCACTCCCCAGAAACACTAGTATTTAATAATATGGAGATATATCTATTTCATAGAACTAGAAGGGACCTTGAAAGGTCATCGAGTCCAGTCCCCTGCCTTCACAGCAGGACCAAGTACTGTCCCTGACAGTATCAGAGGGGTAGCCATGTTAGTCTGGGTCTGTAAAAAGCTACAGAGTCCTGTGGCACCTTTAAAACTAACAGATGTATTGGAGCATAAGCTTTCGTGGGTGAATACGTCGCATGCGTGAATACGCATGTGTCTGATGAAGTGGGTATTCACCCACGAAAGCTTATGCTCCAATACATCTGTTAGTCTTAAAGGTGCCACAGGACTCTCTGTTGCTTTGTCCCTGACAGATTTCCCCCCCGGACTGAACTCACAACCCTGGGTTTAGCAGGCCAATGCGCAAACCACTGAGCTATCCCTCCCCCCCTTTTACAAAATAAAATTGTGCAAAAGCAAACAGGTCTATTATAACATCTGGCCTATTATTAGTTTTAAACCTGATTAATTTTGATGTGCTCTAGATTAATTCAAATGGGCTTAAAATTTAAAATATCCAAGAAAGAACAATAGTTTCGAACAGAAGGCTTAAAATATGAACGCCACTAAAATGAAAATTCAGACAGCTATAGTGCTCTGTTAATTTTATCTGCCTATTAGGGTCTGATTTGAAGATAAGGTGCTGATGTGGTTCCTGGTACAAACAAACAAACAAAAAATTTGCAAGTGGCTCATTTTCATCCACTAATTTCCTTTGTTGGCATACTGAGAGTCTGGTAACAATTTGCTTAACCCTTTGCCTGCTAGCCGCATTGCAAATTCAAGTTGTGTGAGGGTGTAGTTTTCTTCGAAAGGTGGTCTGACATAGTTAAAATGCTGCATCTACTGCTGCCCACATAAAGATAGTTGGAAAGATTACTAGAGTCAGTAGTCTGGCCAAACCTTAAAAATGGTTACTATTTTTGTGGAGCAAAACAATGACAAGATGTCTAGTCATCAATGCACAAATTCTGCCAACCACTAAAAGATCGGATGCCTTCTGTGCCAAAACCTAATTTGGGCTGTGAATCAAGAGATGAAATCCCTCCTTTCTATTTACAACATGCTACTACACATCAGAGGCAAGACTAAGGACTGAAGTTATAAGACATCTTTCCTGGCCACTTGCATTCAGAACGGATCAGTAAAATCAGTGGCCTCACAAGCAATCTCCTGCCTTTCCAACTCCAGCAGTAAGAAGCCGCCACTGGCTGCAACTCAGAAAAACTGGTTCAATTCCCAACCCTGCTACAGATTTCCTGTTGGGGACTTTGGGAAAGTCACTGAATCGGTCTGTGCCTTAGTTCCCCAACTGTAAAGTAAGGATAATAATACTTTACTTTCCCCAACTTTTATTTACTTAGACTGTCAACTTTTCAAGACAGAAGTGTCCCTTTCTAGGTGTCTGTACTGCACCTAGCAGAACTATATTATTCATTTGTATTATGGCAGAACATGCAGCCCAAGCCCTATTGTGGCAGGCACTATACAAACAAAGAGTGTTCCTGTTCCAAAGAGCTTACAACAGGGCTCTGATCTCGGTTCAGGCCCTGTATTTGTAATGAAAATACCACCACCATGGTTGCGGTAACCTCTTTATAGCAAGGGGGAGGGATAGCTCAGTGGTTTGAGCATTGACCTGCTAAACCCAGGGTTGTAAGTTCAACCCTTGAGGGGGCCACTTAGGGGGATCTGGGGCAAAATCAGTACTTGGTCCTGCTAGTGAAGGCAGGGGGCTAGACTTGATGACCTTTCAGGGTCCCTTCCAGCTCTATGAGATATAGTATATGGAGATATACCTTATTAAAGTAAGACATGAGACAAATTTGGTCAAACACTGCATATAGGTATCCACCAGTAAAAATAAGCAAAACACAGAAAGCGGCAGGTGTTAAGATGAACGCTCACTGCTCTGATTTTGGCTTCCCTGAATTCCTCGAGGAGTCCACTCCACAGGCTCTGTGCCACAGAGGGGAGAGGCCTGACATCAGGGGAAGGATCGGTTTGCGTAAATGCATGTGCCCCTGATCCAGCAATGGCCCCTCCACTCAGATAAATCTGAATCCTGGCATGTCTGAACTACATCCACGGGAACAGAAAGGCTATACAGAGATTCATAAGGCTGCTTTTATGGGGATCACATGCACCCATTTGGGGCAGCTGTGAAATGGGGCCCCTGGCACGTGCATGTAATTGCACAGTACCTACGTCGTCAGGCACAAGTCACACGTGCACTCAAGCAGTGTACACATGCAGCCAGTGGTTCAGACCTCACAAATCCTCTTCTGGGGCCTCCAGGGAGTCAGCGGAGTGCATCCTATGGCACAAAATTTGTGTCCTATACTCAGAAGTTAACAACCCAATTGCTAGAATAGGTACATTCGATAGCACAGCAGGTGCATTCTGTCTGGAACATCTGACAGCAATCAAGAGATCAGTTTTACAGGATTTGCTGTACTGGTTATTTGTTTCTTCAGGCTTTAAGGCGTGTATAAGTTACAAATAGAGCTATTCCAGCACTCTGATGCTGTGGCTGAATGGTCCCACAACTAAGCACTGCTTCTTTGACTTCATAACAGTTATGCTTTCCCAAGATGAAGTGTGAATGCAAGACAAAGGTAAATAAAGGCAGAGAAAAGTATCAGAGTGAAAAGACTAAACTAAACTAGAAGAATCATATGACCAAAGAGGCACGAAGAAGCCACTGGAAAGATACACAATGAAATCCATGGATTTTTCACAAATACTACGGAAATTAATGTCTTTATATAGTATCATCTGCTATATGGGATATGCAAACTGCAGATGTAGTAAACACAAGGGTAATCGCTCCTTGGCAGGAAAGGTTTAACAGAGCGGAAATTAGAAAGCACTGAATTTATTTTGCCAAACCAAATCTAGTGAACAAAATCCCACTCCCCCTCCTCAACCACAATCCTTAAGCTAATATTAGCGTATCCCTTCCCACACCCAATGACATGATGTCAGCCATGGTCAGCCGGTAGACAGCGACTCAGCCACAGACCACAGGAACTCAGTCTACTTCTTTCTGCAAATCTATAGCCCAGCTAATGGAACGCTGCCCACACAACCACAAAATGCTGTGCTTTAAACACGAAAGCCTCATGGTGAAGTCCTGGCAAGTTCTTTCACTTAAGTACCCAATCACAATTCCAGACTATTAAGGGCTTCCGGCTCTAATGAAAGGTACTTAATATTCAGTTCGTTGAGTTGCTGCTACAAATGTGAGTAGCTTTGTGAAAGAACTTCACCTATGAATGTTTCTCCCCAGGCCTACCCTGTAGCTCAGATATTTCCCTGACTGTTAATTATCCAATCCCCTCGCATCTCTCCGACCCTAAAATGGTCTGTTGGTCTTACCCATTCCACAAAGAGCTCTACAAAGCCCTTCACAGTCCCTACCAGTTCCAGTCCAGAACTAAAGATATTCCAAAAATAAAGAGCATAATCAATTTTCAAGAGGGAAACTCTTCAGAAAATATTGGTACTCAGCACACAAGGGTCAGAATACCATGAAGCAATTTTCAAAATGGTGGATACCACAGTTACAATACTGCCCTGCACACATTAACATTTTGCACTTAGTGCTTGTTTCGCCCTTAAATCTCGACATGCTTGACAAAGATAATCAACTATCATTCTTCTCATTGTACGGAGGGGGAAGCAGAGCCACAGTGAGTGAAGTCATTTGCTCAGAGTCTGTGGCACAGTCAACAGAACCCAAGTCTTCCGACTCCCAGTCCTACATCCTATTGACTAGTCAATGCTGCCTCCCAATAATAACCTGGAGTATAGGGCAAATCTAATGGAGATATTCAGGGCATTGAGAAGTTTGCCAGTTACCTACATGCCAGAAGCAGATACATGATGCCCTGATTGCCTGCTCCATGACTGCAAGGTCCATGAGCAGCACTTTAAACACCAACCATCCTCAACAACAGTTGGAAGGGTTTGTACTGGATCTCCATAAAGGTGCTGCGCCTGGACCTTAGTATAAAGTTCACCCCACAGAAACAGATATACTTTGTATACCTGCCCTCAGTAGTAGGCATCTGCCCCTTCAAGCAATCCTAGGTTCTCTTCTTCCACATCCTCATACCTCCTTCCCTTCTAATCTATCCCACCACATTCCTTCTCCACAGGGAAGAAGGATGAGGTTTGCATAGATTCTCAATCGAGCTGTCTGATTCTGCTCCAGAGTTCTGGAGTAGACAGCAGAGACGGTGCATGGAGAACTTCTGGGAGCAGCAGCACTGAAGGTGAGGCCCTCAATGCAGACAAGAGAAATACATGTGGCTCCTCTTGAGCCTGAGCTGCTGGGGGCAGGAGCAGTCAGGATCACACCTTAGTAAGGAGCAGCCTACACTCACCACCCATAACTGCAGAGCGCCATAATAGTTTCCAGGCATTGAAATAGGCCATGTTTTTGTCATGAATTGGCCCTGGAATAAGGAATTCCTCAAGAGCCTCTTCTAAGAGGTGCTGCAAAATATGTAGGCATCTTCAGCAGCCCTCACAGCTCGTGGTCAACAGCCCTTCCTTTAACATTTTGGCTTTTATGCTCTTTCTGTTACAACTGCAAAGTCTAGTTCTGTAGTTATATCGCTGACAGGTTACGAGATAAACAAGTAACCCAGCTGAATGCATAAGAGTTGCACAAGTGTTAGGTTGAATTGTAGAGAGGCAGTAGCTGCACTTATAAATTTCAGACTTTGCTTTTCATAAGCCTTAAAGTCCTCAAAAAAGGTCAACTCCACTTCAATGACTGCACATTTTGTTAGAAAGTTAAATGATTTGCATACTGATTTTGGGGAGTGTCACGGCATCCACTCATCGCGAGCGGTGCCTCTTGCTAGCCGTCCTGGGGATTAGCTATGCCAGCTTGCGCTCTCCCGCCAGTGTTGTCTTCTCCCATCTTGTCTCGTTCTACTGCCCTGCTGACTCGGATCTGCAGCTTCCTCGCTGTGGCTTAGCCCTCAGGCCAAATCACTAAAGTCATCCCCTTCCGGGGAATACATAGTCTTTCAAGACCTGCTGTCTGGCTAGTGCCTCCAAAGACCTTACCACTCCCCAGGGGCTGGTAGGGGAACCAAGGCCCACCCTGTACACTGGGTTCCAGCCCAGGAACCCTATAACAAGCAGCCACGGTCCCTTACAGTCCTACCTCTTGCTGCTGTTTTCCTGGGCTTCTTCCTACATATCTGGCTTTCCTCCTCTCTGGGTTTGCCAGACTCCAACTCCCTCCACTCAAGGAGTGACTGCAGCCTACTTCCCAGCAGCCTCTCTCAAGAGCACCAGCCCCGGACTGCAGCCACCTACCTGGCTTTATACAAGGCCTGTCTATTTCAGCACAGGGTGAGCCTGTTTCTAATTAGCTGCCTCCAGCCTAAAGCTCCCCTGCTTGCAGGCTAATTAGCTGATTGGGCTGACCCAATCCAGCTCTTGTTGGGCTAGTATGAAGAGCACACCCTATCCCAGGAGGACAATAATGCATTGTCCTAATTTACATTTCCCCCCACCTTCTCTCAAAAGCAGACAATCCTAGGCACTTCAATTGAGTTTAATGCATAAAGTCGTTGTGAAATATAGTTTACAATACCCATTTTTTGTCCAAAGAGGTGTACTATGGAATTTATCCTTGGGTGAGGGAAGGAGGTGGGGCGCAATGATTTTTCAAGTGTTATTCTGGGTGCCTCAATTATTGGGGGCGCAACCTGTGGCAACTTACAGGGACCAGATTTTCGGAAAGCAAGTGCTCAGTATTTCATATTCAGTATCCTTGTCTCTCAATTTGGGTACTTGAAAATGGAGGTCTCCAAAATCAGACACTTTGGAAAACCTTGGCTGGGTGTATTAGGAATATCAGAATGGCCCCTTGGGGCCAAAGGGGCTCTGGTGAACTTTTAAATGATTAGTGGGACTTTCTGTTTTAAAAAAGATCTCTAGTCTGTTTCCCTGCAAAGACAACCTTTCAACTGTCTGGGTTTCTGTTAAGTCTAACCTTACTTCTGACATCCGTGGGTTGCTAGTAGTGATTTTTGTTAACTATAATGTGGTTTTTTTGCAAGGTTTTCATTTTTAGCCATCCTTAAAATGACTGCTGCGTACTTGCAAACTCAGGTCCAATTTAGTTAAAAAGGGGGTTTGAGTCTGGAATTACGTGAGAGAAGGAGAATGAACAACTACAGGCTGAAGCAGAATAAGTGGCTCTTTCACACGATGCTATCACGAAACCTCAAAAGTATCATTCAAGTGAGAGACAGGAAAAGGACAATGCCAGGAACACCCCCAATATATTCTTTACAAAATATTTTAAAGGGGCACAATCGGTTTGAAAGTCAGACCTGTCTAAAAATGTCGGGTTCATTACAGATATAAGTAACACGTAAGTTAGTGAAAATATATTCCTTTGCTTTTCCAGGTTGTTTACTTTGACAGCACTCTGTGTATGGTCAGTCTCTCTGCGGCTGAAAAGGCTTCAACAACAGGAGAAAAATGTTTTTTTTTTTTTTTTTTTTTTTTAAGGAATTTAAAACAAATTCAGGACCTAATATTTTAAGGCAGTTGTAGTAGACTGGAATTTGTTAAGTTAGCCTTTTTACTGCAACCTTGTCCCTGCCCCCACATTCATCTGTCCAATCCACCAGTTGGATCTTGTATCTAAACTGGACTGCGAGCTCTCGGGGATAGGGTCTTTACCACCCACAGCACAATGGCTCCCCCAGATGTTACTGCAATACAGATAAATGATCGTTCAAAAAAAATTCAAGTTGATGGCGTCTGTTTAAAGAGCTGTAAAACAGGGAAGGAGAAAGTACAAATGGGCATAATGTGATCTGGAAAATCAGTACTGAAACATTTAATTTTCAGTGTAGAATGGAGGTGGCACGAGCGTGCGACTTTTCAATGAATCAAAATCCCAGAGCTATTTTCACCGTGATGACAAATCCCCGATTTCTCAACAAAATAAAACAAGGCAAAAACACCCCAAAACCCAACAAAAGGTGGTGGAAAGCACACCGAGGGGTGGATTTTTTTTTTATGTCCCTCCAGAGTTCCAGAGAAAGAGAGGATAAGACGACCTGGAAGAGCTCTGTGTATAAGACCTAGGGATGAACCCTGCTCCGCTTCAGAGTGTTTACGTTTAGGGGGAGGGCACAAGGAAAGGGCTTTGGTATATGCTGCTTTAACCTGGGCTCCTCTCGACAGTACCTGTTTAAGTTCTTGAGTTTCTGACTCAGACATGATTTGTTTTTGCTTTTGCAGCTGAGCCTGCCCACCTCCACCTCCACCTCCGCCTCCTTCCGATGGGGATCCAGGTTGCACCACGCTTACTATGCGTCCGGTGGCTGTAAAGAGAAATTCAGACAGTCATTCAGTGACATCTGCTGGACCAGGTGGAGAATGCAGGAGGTAAGACCAAGTGAAGTGCTTTATGCTTTGCACAGTGGAGGCTTCTGTTGAGATGCAAGAGGAACTTAAATGAGAATCATCACGTTTAATGGGGGGAGGGATAACTCAGTGGTTTGAGCATTGGCCTGCTAAACCCAGGGTTGTGAGTTCAATCCTTGAGGGGGCCACTTAGGGAACAGGGGTAAAAATCTGTCTGGGGATTGGCCCTGCTTTGAGCAGGGGGTTGGACTAGATGACCTCCTGAGGTCCCTTCCAACCCTGATATTCTATGATTCTATGACTCTTCCTCTGAAATAAAATCCATTATCTATGTAACACATCAGAGATCATGCAACAGTCATAACTACACAAACAACTTCTCAGGCTAGCCTGCAGAACGTAGCAACTGGAAGGCCTGCCGTGCCCCAGACAAGCTACTTAGTACCAGGGGGCCAATTGCTAAAAGGTTAATTTTGGACCCCAAGCAGCCATTTGAAACAGACGACACGGAGGCAAGGTGTTTGTTCCGTACAGGAAAAACGTAGGCTCTTTTTCTGCTTCTCCTTCACACATTAGTCAATTCAATTTGCAAAACACAGCTTGCTCTGGAGAACACCTGTGAATCCTGTCAGCTAGCCTCGGAACAAAAGGGCAATACTGACGCTAACAGCGCGCACAGAGCTAATCAGTGCAGCAGCACGGATTTGACTTCTGAAGCAGCACGCCACCTGTCCTTTATTTAAAGCACCGGCTCCTATTGCAATATCTGATACCTCCTGTCCCAGAGAAGTGCTACGATTAAAGGCCATTATTTGTAATACAGATTGTCTCGGGTGTTTAGCACCAACCATATTTACGTATCAAGACACTCCAAACATCCCAGAAGTGGTCCCACTTAAAGGGGCACTGAACGTCGAAGGAAGCTGCCACTGCCTGCTATCGCACAGCCTGACCTAACACGGCACAGCGACAACAGCTGCTGGAGACATCAGGACAGAAAGTAAATAAGTCGGAAGCTGGAGCTCGCTCTGGATCCAAAGAACTGGTGCCAAGCTGGCTGGCCGCCTGACAGCACATACGCTACTACTTTGGATAGCGTTACTTCTTAATGAAAAAGGAGACAAAAGCTAAACTAAAAATACAAAAACCTAAATCCCTCGCATGTAATTACTGCAAACTCATAATCCCCTGGAATTATTTGGTTATCAGTCTGTCTGTTATTGGACTCAGACAATCAAGCTTTAAGACAAGCAAGTCATTCACTGTGCTAGTACTACTCTGTCCAACTTCCTCTTGTATCCTCTGAGCCACTAAGTATCAAACACTATTTTTTTTTTTAAATACTATTTGTAGTAAACTACTACTGCAATCTTGTTTAAAGGAACATGGGGAAAAAAATTTCTGCCTATGGTTAGACAAGATTCTTTGTGTCTCTTACCAATTGAGTGCCATTTAAAACTAGTTAATTCATTAGAATAGTCATATTCAGTATTCATTCACTAGTTAATTCATTAGAATAGTCATATTCAGTATTCATTCACTAGTTAATTCACTGGGAAATATACTCGGCCCTGTTTCTCTTGATGAAAAGAGAAATAGGAAAGGACATGATAAAAGGTACACGAAATAATGAATGGGATACAGGAGGAGATTGGGCAGATTTTATTTACTTAATAAAAAGGAGATTAAATTAAATTGAAAGGCAGCAACATTTAAAGATAAGAAATGGAAATGTGTTTTCTTCTCCCAAACCACAACTGGCCCAGGGATCTCATTGCCACAAGGTATCATTGAAGTCAAGAGCTTAGCAGGCCTCAAAAAAGTATTGGACATTCATATGGATAACAAGACATTCAAATAGATAACTATCCTTAGAATAGTAAGGATTAACAATTCAGGAGTTTTGGAAGGGATGTAAAACTCTCATGCTGCAGGACATAAGCCAACCTCTAACTATTGGGGGTCAGGAGGACACTTTCCCTGGGGGTAGGCTACCCCATAACTGTGTACTGTTGGATTTTTTGTACATTTCTCTGAAGTAGCTATTACTGGTCAGATAGTCTAAGGGTCTGCTCCAGTCCGGCAAAACCTATCTTACACTAAGGCACAAGAACTAGATAATTGTAGGCTGTTGAACACCCTGTATGGGTTTGTCCAATAGGCTAAAGCTAGTAAGCAAATCCAAGGCAATTAGACAATTGGTTTCAAGCAAACTAGAAGATATAGAATGCTTCAGTGAGGGTTGTACTTGAACCCAAGTCAAAACTATGAGGAAAATATACCTTCTATATACATATATATGTATGAATGAATGCGAAGCATGCATAGTTTCTGCCTCTTTCATTGGGGAATTATATTCAGGTGATATATTAAAATGCCAGTGTTCTGTCAAAGCCATGGGAATGCCATGGGTTAGCATCTGCTGTTACAGAAAGTCTCAAATGTAAAGACAACTGTACAAAAGATTATCTGTGTCTTTTAGTTCATGAATCAGAATTCAGCGTCTGGAAATTTTTTTTTTTCCTTTAGAAAAATCCATGTTTCCACCAGAGGTATGGAAAAAACCCACAGGTTAAAATGCAGTCAGTGACTGCCATCTTGTGGCAACAATATGTCACTGACACTGGATCTACAGAATGAACAAACAAGGGAAAGAAGTTTTGGTGGAGTCACAGACGTCATGATTTCCACAACCTCCAGTTTCTTCTATTGGTGTTTCCAACTTAAACAGTAAAAATGCAGGTGGGGATAGGACAGCAACATCCTCGACTCACTGACTCAGCTGCAAACAGAGCAGAGCAGTGAGAAACGAAGCAAAATAAGGCTTTATAACCAATTATTTTATGTAACAAGCATTAAGTCCATCAGGAACTGAACACCAATTTGCCTGGATAACTCGGTGCTTGGAAATCAGCAGGTTGTTTTTCCTCTAAGTTGTTGTGCTTACATTTTAGTGCCAAGTGCCTAAGAGTTATTTCCTTAAAAATTAACAAGCTTTTCCAAGCCCCGGTCCTTGAAGACTGGTCAACAAGAGAACATTTTGTCCCTGCTGAAATCCAATTTTAGTTCGGTGCATAGAAAGTATGTTGGTTTCATCTATTCTTTTGCCATGTCAGCTTTCTATTGCTGTTCAAATTTTTAAATGCACTGGGAATGTATCTTTTTAACTGGTTTGTTCCTCAGTCAACTGCCCATTAAAAAAAAAAATCCATCCATATCTCAGTACCAGTGTTGTCTTGCCACTTCTCACCATGATATCTGAGGGCCTTCCAGGTTACCATGGCAGTAGTGAAATCCCTACTGGATTTCAAAGGAACACTAGCTCTTCTCCCATTAGGGGTTACAGAAAACGGTGCTTGCAGAATATATATATTTTTTTTGAGGGGGTGCGGGAAGGAGAATAGGGATAGTGAATTTCATTCTGGTTGTGATGGAAAGGTTTTTAATCTTGCAGCATATCCTTAAAATGGCCATACTATGGATTCATCTACTCTCCTCTAGAACCAGTGGGTTTTCGTGCACAAATAATACGGTTTTAAAAACAAATTACCTGGTATGGGAGCTGGGAGTAATAGGCCTCTGCTGCTTTTTGGTCTGCTGTAATTTTAATTATTATTAATAGCATGTCTGGTGCAGTCGGTGTTTAGCACCTTGGTCATTTTAAATCATGCTGGGATGAAAGTTAGCAGCTTTAAACAGGCTGTGATTAACTCAATGACAGGTTCAGTTCAGAGCTACCTCTAACTGTCATTAGCCACAAGGAAAAGAGCTACGACACACGACTCAAGCGTGTGGGGGGTGGGGAGAGAACGGGTGTGGCTCTCAAAAGACCACTGGCAAAAGACAGGCACAAAATCCAATAGGGGCAAGCGAGCCAAGAGGTACTTAAAATGGAGGCAGGAACCTGAAGGAAACTCAAATCTAAACTAATCATTTTCAAAAGCCATTAGTATGTTTGGGTAACTCAGCTTCAGAGGGCCCAACTTGAGAGAGTGCTCAGCACTTTCTGAAAATCAGGCCCCTTTAAGATGTCTCAAGTTGGGCTCTTGCCGGGGGTGGGGGGGGGGGAGAGAATCAAGGTACCCATAGTTACTGATTGCTTTTGAAAATGTAGGCCTCGTGATGTACAGCCAAACCCTGGCAAAATTATGTTCAAGCTGGTAGGGAAATGCTTATCCCATCTCTCCATCCCCACCCCTTGCTCTCAGATATAGGTACCTGTCACTAGTGATGATAGCTAATATTGCTCTCTTACTGTCAAAGGTTTCCTTTTATCATTTGCATGGTCTCATCATCATTAGATTATTAAGGCACGGAAGAGGATTTGCACTGTAAAACCTGCACAGTTTTATTCCAAATTTTGTGAAATGTTGAAGAACAGTTGCTACTAATGAACCAGCTTCATAACTGATCGCTTTATTTCTGTCATTTACCTGCTTGCCAAATGGAATTGCCCAGATCTGCCTGAGGAGATTTCCTTGCACCGGCAAATCCCAATGCATCTTCCAAAAACTGTATTTTCTTGCTAAACTGCATCTCCAAGATTGGGATTGCTTCTGGCATCTTTGCTGACAACAGCTTGTAAGAGGTGTCTGGCTTCCCAATAAACCTCTGACGGATGCTGATCTCGTATGGTGTATGAACTTTGATATCATCTACATCTTTCAATTCAAACCGGTGAATGACCTGAGAATTGGAGTCACTGATTTCCAGGCCAGAAACCAGAAGTGTGAATTTTCCTGGCATGACGTTAGAATTCGTTCCGAGGGTGATGATCACTGGAATTCTGATTATGACTCCTTCCTGGTTCTTTGACCCTGAAATTGTGGCTTCTTCCTTTGGCTTTGCTTCCAATGGCCCTTTCCAGAGTTTGCCACGGAATGGCCACCAAGAAGGCGATTCAAGTTCCGTCAACAACCTAATGGGGAAGAGATGATATAAAAAGAGTGAAATCCAGCAGGAAGTCCCCACCATCCTCCTACCTCTGAACAAATTGTCTTTCTTGATTAAGAAATAAACACTTGAAAATGAACTCTTCATTCCTATAATCATATTAAAAAAAGCCAATTTGCACTTCTAAAGCATATTGCATCCAGAGATCTCAAAGCACTTTAGAAATAGTAGGGAGAAACCCCAGCACCCCACTTGTTAAAGCAAGGGAAATAAGTGACTCATTCAAGCAAATCCATGTCAGAGCTGGGAACCAAAACTCGGAATCAAGTTTTCACCATGAATATGTGCCAGATGTTCAAATTTATTATTTGTTACCTGGGCACTGAGGACACACTGTGCTGTGTGCACAAATCTGGAACTTACTCGTGGGGGAAATCTGAGGGCTGATGTCCCTTGGGCGTTTTCCGTCAGTGTCAGAAGCAATGCCACACAGAGGATTTTGGGGGCTAGGAACAAAACATGAATTGAGCCTCCCCTCTTCCCCCAAAAAATGACCACTAGGGAGAGGCCCAAAGGGGGTGGGGGAAGGTTGGAGAGCGAGCCCATCCCGCATTCACTCTGCTGAGGCCAGCCCAGCTCCCTGCTCTGGGTGTTGCAACCTGGTTCACGGGGTCACAGCACGACTCGGGGTCGCCAGGCCAAACCTGAGTGGTATTGCAACCCTGTGAACCAGGCTGCGATACCAATTGGTCTGGCGCCCTCTCTAATGGGGGGCCCATTTAATCCACCCCCCCCAACCCCGAAGACCAAACTGAAAAGTCTACAGGTCAACCGAAAGCAGAATTGGCATCTTTACATGAAAACTGTTTTACTTTGGATGTTACCTAGTAGTAGATCAGGGATCGGCAACCTTTGGCACTCGGCCCGTTAGGGAAATCCGCTGGCGGGCCGGGCCGGTTTGTTTATGGGCAGTGTCCGCAGGTTCGGCTGATCACAGCTCCTGCTGGCCGCAGTTCGCCGTTCCAGGCCAATGGGGGCTGCGGGAAGCTGCGCGGGCCGAGGGATGTGCTGGCCGCCGCTTCCCGCAGCCCCCATTGGCCTGGAACGGCGAACCGCGGCCAGCGGGAGCTGCGATTGGCCAAACCTGCGGACGCTGCAGGTAAACAAACCAGCCCGACCCGCCAGCGGATTTCCCTGACAGGCCGCGTGCCAAAGGTTGCCGATCCCTGTAGCAGACGCTTAGTTATTAATGTGATTTTCACTTTCGAGCTTCATTAGAAATGGCTTTAGCAGATAAAGATAAGACAACTTAAAACAAACACCTTCACACAACAAATGCCAGGATAGAGCGTATTTACTTCTGTAAAAGCTCATTGAGAAATCTTGGCACAATAAGGCCCCTGTATGAGTTTTCACGGTTTATGGGCATTTGTTGGAAAAGTTTGGCTTAATCCTGTTTGCATTTTCCATGCGCTAGAAAGGTACTATCCAATGCAATGATGCATCATGTTGGCACAATCTTACAAATAAGTAATTAAATGAGTATTAAAACTGTTCTACATGAGATTTTGAGACTTCAAGATCCTGTTTAGTTTGGCTGCAATCACAGAATTCAATCTCAAAAGGAAGCTATACCAAATACACTTTGTTCACGAGCCATCAAAGTTCTGTACAAGGTTCAAACAGGCCTGCTAAAAGAAATCCATCTACTTTGAAAAATAAAATTAAGAAAGGCCAAAAAGAAATCAAATTGGGAACAAGCCAGTGAATTTATAATAAAAGAGGAAAGCGGAATAAACTGCTTCAAGAGCCTACTTCCAACTACAATATGAATATCAGATATTTATGGCTCTGGAGCGGACTGCTGAGATCCTGTACTACTCCTAAAAATGATAGGCTGAGAGTGATGAAGCAGAAACTTTTAAAACAGAATTCTAAAGTGTCACGCTGTGGCTGCTTTAGGGCCCCATTCTGTAGCCATGAAGTTCAATTGCAGTTTCGTGGACAGAGAAACTCTGAAAACCACCCCCTGTAAGCATGCACCATCTTCCCAGGCCAAAGCAGCATTATAGGGCAGCAAAACCCTGGAGCAGTGGTTCTCAACCTGCAGTCCAATCAGCACAGAGCTGATACTACACCTCTACCCTGACATAACGCGACCGATATAACACAAATTCGGATATAACCGCGGTAAAGCAGTGCTCCGGGGGGGGGGAGCGCTGAGCACTCTGGCGGATCAAAGCAAGTTCGATATAACACAGATTCACCTATAACGCAGCAAAATTTTTTGGTTCCCGAGGACAGCGTTATATCGAGGTAGAGGTGTACCTATATGGCCCATGTGACATCTTCAGGGCCATATAGGTAGTATTGTATGCGGTCCACAATAGTAAACAGGTTGAGAACCACTCCCCTGGAGTCAGTTGACCATGAGAAATTTAAAACAATCTTTTAAAGCATTAAAAGTAACTAACTAGAAACATGGGAACCAATTTACATGGTCTGCTTTCTATACAAAACACACTGTGATAGTATTCTCCACTTCGTTTTTACTGAGGTTTATCCTCCTCTCATCCACTTCCTTACCCACCATGAGGCAGTGACATTTTGGTTGTGTTATCAGTCTGACTGATGACAAGATTTTGCAATTGCACAGACCCCTGAATGATCTTGCCAACTGTCCTTGGCTTCCATGAAGCTCACAGGTTGTGCATCAAATAGCAGGATCAGGGTCTTTGGTTGTAAACTCCCAAGGGCAGGGAATTTGTGTCATGTGTATCTAAAGCGGCTTGCACACCAATGACATTATATCAGACTTATAAAACCGGATAAGTCTGTTTGTCTTTGACGATTCAGTCACACCAGACTCAATTTTGCTCATTGACACATCCACGCAATTCCAGTTGAAAGCAACTGGAGGTGAGCTTGCACACGTGAGAGTAGGGTTTGGCACACTGTATATTAAGGTACACAGTACATTTAACATAGTCATCCAAAACATTCCACAAGATAAGGTTATGCTGAGTTTTGAGCATTTAAAGATGTTAGTGTAATATAAAGGTTACACTTTTTGTATGTAATATTTAAATTTGTTTCTTAAATAAGGGGAAAATAGGGTAGCTCAGTGGTTTGAGCATTGGCCTGCTAAACCCAGGGTTATGAGTTCAATCCTTGACGGGGTCATTTAGGGAACTGAGGTAAAAATCTGTCTGGAGATTGGTCCTGCTTTGAGCAGCGGGTTGGACTAGATACCTCCTGAGGTCGCTTCCAACCCTGATGTTCTGTGATTCTATGTTTAAAACACTGACCTCTTGACTGATTTCACAGTGTACTTCTACCATCCCTAGCATATACAAAAGTTTTTTCCACAAATCAGGTATGTTACACATCTTTAAAGGGTTTGTTATTAGTATCAACTCCTTTGTCTTGACCCATCGATGAAGTAGCAAAAGACACCAGATTAACAGCCAACTTATAACGGACAGATTCCGTTCACACAGCCTGGCTTGACCAGTGTCCACTGTATTTCCCAATCCCCCTGTGTACCATAGTAGGGGCTCAGACACAGATTCTTCTGCCTCTCAATTTAGGCATGTGTTTGAGGTTTTGGCAAGGCAAGGGTGCACTGCAACCATGCCTGCCCTCAGCCCCTCCCTCTGGAATTTGTTTGTGTTGAGCCCCACCCACTTGAGAAGCTTCCCAAATGCAAAAATTTTCTTCCTCCTGCCTTGAAGAGAGAGTTTTATCTTTACAAGCATAGCAGGAACAGCATCTTTCAATGGAGTGCTTTGGATTGGAAAGATCCCCTCGGACACCCCACTCTCTGTTCCCAAAAGGTCAGCTGGGAGGACTCTCCCCTCCAGGAGATCTGACCCCCAGTTTTCCCTTAAAATCTGATCCACAGGTGAGGGATCTGGCATTTCAGATGCAGATACTTCACCCTCCTCCTGGGGAAAAGCCGCCCTACAAAAGGTGGGCAGACCCTCCTGTTCCCCCTCACCTTCCGTCTGGACTTCCTCTCTGGGCTCCCCTCTGGGGCAGACATTCCCCTGTGTCCCCCAAAAGGGAAGTTGACCCTGATCCAGTCGTGGGCTCACAGCTACCAGCTATGACAGACCCTTCACTGGCCAGCAAAATCCGCTGCCCCTTTCATTTAGGTTGGGCTTGCTTCCAGCTACAGAGCCCCTGGGGTCTGTTCCCACCGCAGCCGTCGTCAGGATCCCAACTTCCATCTCCGGGATACACGTCTCTGTGAACCCCAGGGCAGGACCTGTCCCCTGCTGACCTGCAACTTTCTGGCAGTCTGCTAGCAGCTGGGAAGGCCTCCCTGTTACAAGGTGGAACATTCCCCCTCCCCCAGGGAGATGACAGGACAGGAGTTGGCTCTATCCAGCCCTTCCAGCAGGGACCTGCATTGAGCCCTGGGGCTACAGGAACTGGTTACGACCATCCCTGCGAGTAACTTTATATCACAAGGTACCACAAGATAGAAAGCTGTAACAAACAAGTATGGTGAAATTGCTGATTGGTATTCTGCTGTTGCCTGTTATTGCTAGCTTTGGATATTTTAGGACGAGAACGTCAGCAGATGTTCCATTGCAAGAATGGCATGATAACCAATTGGCACATATTGTAATAAGCTTGAGGTAAATGAAATAATAACCTATGGGAAGAAAGCACCCCAACATTATTATCATGAGGAAGTTAGGTTTTGGACAGAGAAGGCTGGACATCCTTATGAATATTCATGGAGGCCATAAAACCCTATAACAGGGCTAACCATGGCCTACGCCAGGGGTCGGTAACCTTTCAGAAGTGGTGTGCAGAGTCTTTATTTATTCACTCTGATTTATTTTAACGTTTTTTTGAAGGTGTCTTTCTATAAGTCTATAATATATAACTAAACTATTGTGGTATGTAAAGTAAACAAGGTTTCTAAAATGTTTAAGAAGCTTCATTAAAAATTAAATTAAAATGCAGAGCCCCCCGGGACCGGTGGCCAGGACCTGGGCAGTGTGAGTGACACTGAAAATCAGCTCGTGTGCCGCCTTTGGCATGCATGCCATAGGTTGCCTACCCCTGGCCTACACCATCGCAATCTTCTTGGCAAGCCAGATATAGGACCACTCATGGATCACCTGTCTCACCTATTCTAGGTCTCCGCAACAGATGGTAAGAGTATACAGCTACTCAGATGCTGGATATCTTGACTGTCCTGTATTACCTCTACCTAATTTGCTAGGTTGGAGAATCTGTGATTTTGCTAATTGTGCTAATAAAAACATTACAAGGTTAAGGGGCCTTTCCTGAGTGTGAGTGTCTCTCCTGCAGGGCTTTGGAGTGGAGCCCTGAGCTGGAGCGCGGAGCAGCTCCGGAGCAGTGGAGCTGCAGGTTTTTGCCTGGAGCTGGAGCGGAGCCGGAGCACAGCTCCAAAGCCCTGCTCCTGTGCACACCGGGGTTCTCATTCTAATTATTCTAATAATTCTGGGTCTGATTCGGCGGAAAATCTCTGCCAAACTTCAGAATGTTAATTTGGGAATTCTACCCAGGCTTAGAAGAGAAACTTTGCCTCAACCTTAACTATAAAACATTTGCTACTGCAAACTAGTGCAGGCAGTAAAAGCTGGTATAATACTTTGTGGTCCTCTGGAATATCTAATTGTAAGATCATGACAAAAATATACAAAATAGGATTTGGCAGGTAACTAACAAGGTTCTACAAAGCCATGCTTCCCAAGCCTTTATAGAAAAGAAACCATACTACACAAATATCAACCAGCTAGGAGCACAAGGGCAGTAAAATAACTCCCAAGTATAAAAATATACCCAAGACTGGATTATACTGCTGGAAGCCAAATGCTTCATGCACAGTCACAAGGAATTATTTTCTACGCAGGGGTAATTTATTCTATTGCCATTCTATCGATTTCAGGTTGTAATAAGGCATCTATTATTGTGGTATATAATGGAGAGTAATTTGCTATCTTTCTTTCTTTTTTTTAAATGCAATGAAGTCACTAGGATGAAATTCCCCCCTCTGCATAGGAGACCAGCACAAGATTGAGGCACCACTTAAGTCCCACAAAATTGGGAACTATCTTAATGGCTTATGTAGGATATTAGTGGTGCAAAGGCCTTGTGTGCTGGCCCTCTGCACAGAGGTGAATTTCACCCTATGCACATAATCATTTCAGTGCATGAGAAGTTGAGCTGTTGGCTGGCTCTTCTTCCCAGAAGGAGACACTGGTGCTCTGGTCAACTCCTCTTGTAGGAAACTCAGGTGAGCCACTCGCCATGTTGACCAGTCTCCAAAGTGGTCTACGTTGGACATTACTTATTGCATTAGACATCAATTACTGCTCTCGCATGAAGGCACCACCACAAAGCTGATGCTGCTCATGCAGCCTACTAATCAAGTTGGCTAAAAAATATTTAAGGGGTTAATGAGAGAAACACATTAAGGACTCCTTCTGCACAACACTGAAAAATATCATGGGAAAGAAGATTACTGACAGATATTTTTCACTCACACACACACACTTCAAAATAAGGCACTGGCTGAGGAGTTTAATGTGACTATTTCCCTGATCTATGCTAATTAAAGTAGGACTTTGGCACAATAGTTACAATAAAGTAAACTGATCAGTGTTCAAGTGCTATGAATTTGGTTTTTTCCCCCTATACAGAAGATGTGACTTCAGCTTAAGAGGAGAAAGCTGTCACCATCAGCTGTTTGAAAAATAAATTAAAAATCCAAACAAGTAAAGTGCAAAGTCAAAACACCTCATTAAGCTAATGATTTCTAGGTACAGTTTTAGGCTGTTTGCATGTCAGTTAATCCCTAGATGAAGTAGATAAATAGAATCTCAATTAGCATTTGTTCAATGTCTTCCTTTATTCGACCCATCTGTAAATCAAAGCATCTAACTTTCTTCAGTTTCATGAAGATAAGCCACACTTCCCTTAATCTAAATCAAATGTATCTTCCAAAAAAACCCAATGAATATTGACTTTCTGAATCATTGTTTATTGACAGAGAACTTTAAAAGCTGCTACTGAAAAGTTTTCAATTTCCTTGGCTTTTCATTAAAGGGTGTAGAAAATATAATCAGAATCATTGTGAAATCAACAACACTTGCTCACAGATGTTATACCCACTGGAAAATAGAAACTTCTTTAAAAAGAAATTAGTCTGAACTTCATTATATCTGTCCCAGATCCCAGAAGGAACCTTTCAGCTGCATATCTCGAACATATCTCTATATTACAATATACTTAGCTCTACAAGTCTACTTTATGCCACTGCTGGATTCTACTTGCAGCATCCAAACTCTTACAAAACGGATTACATTTGCCTTCCATCTCAGTAATTGTTAAAAGCCTTATAAAGACAAAATGTTCAAATTTAGGTGCTGAGCACCCGCTACTCTCACTGACTTCAATGTGAGATGTGGAAACTCAGCATCTCTGAAAAACACGCTACTTATTTTAGGAGCCTAAATATGGATTTAGGTGTATAACTCATATGAAAGGTTTGTCTTAAATGTTCTAAGAGGAAGCACACGCAGCCTGGGATATCAACATCGGTTTTCTGTTCCTTATAAGAAAAGAACTTTCTGCAGATACAGTTTAGCTGACATTTTGATCATTCTTCCACAGCTGTACTGATTCTGCTGGCATCTAACAGTAGTGAGCATATGTAATGAAAAGCAAGTGGTTGCACAATTTGAAAACATATGTCGAACACAGAGGTGCCATTTCTACAGTCATTTCCCCAACTACAGCTGCACTAAGGCCAAAATTCCCCCATCCAAAATTGCAGGCTGCATGCTCAACACCTGTGCAGGGAGGGGAAAGGACACCTCCCCTCCTTAGCTGCCGAGCTCTCACATGTCCCCTCTGCAGTGAAAAGATCCATCTAGCAGTGGATTTTCCAGCTCTGCCTCCTACACCAGAAGTGGGCAAACTAGGGACTGTCCTGCTCGGCCCCTGAGCTCCTGGCCTGGGAGGCTTATCCCCGTCCCCTCCCCTGCTGTCTCCCCTCCCCCGCAGCCTCAGCTCGCCACGCCTCCAGTGCTCTGGCCCGCAGCTCCTGCCAGGCAGCGCGGACCCGTGGCTGGCTCTGGCTGGGCGGTGGGGCTGCGAGCTCCTGCTGCTCTGAGCAGCATGGTAAGGGGGCTGGGGGGTTCAAAAAGGGGTAGAGGGTCCTGGGGGGGGCAGTCAGGGGACAGGGAGCAGTTGGATGGGGCGGAAGTTCTGGATGGTGGTAGTCAGGGGAAGGGGAACGGGGGAGGGGGTTGGATAGGCTTCGGAGTCCCGGGGGCCTGTCAGGGGTCGGGGGTATGGATAGGAGTTGGGGCAGTCAGGGGACAGGGAACGGGGGAGGGGGGAGGTTGGATAAGCGTCAGAGTCCCGGGGGGCCTGTCGGGGGTGTGGATAGGGTTGGGGCAGTCAGGGGACAGGGGGTTGAATACGGGGTAGGGTCCTGGGGAGGCGGTTAGGGATGAGGGGTCCCGGGAGGGTGTGGTCAGGGGACAAGGAGCAGGGGGGGTTGGATGGGTTGGAGGTTCTGAGGGGGGCAGTCAGGGGGTGGGAACTGGGAGGGGTGGATGTGGGTGGGGGCCAGGCTGTTTGGGGAAGCACAACCTTCCCTACCAGGCCCTCCATACAGTTTCGCAACCCCGATGTGGCCCTCGGGCCAAAAAGTTTGCCCATCCCTGCCATACACACTAGAGCACAGGGAGGAGAGCTGAGCTCAGTGCAGTGGTTACGCAGCTCCTGAACAGACCCCTCCCTTACAGAGTAAAACCACAGCAGGGTTCTTCACGTGCACGGAGGAGGGGGTAAAATTTACCCCAAGTGAAAATTAGTTTGGTGTGTTCTCATCCTAGCCCTAGGAGAGGATTATCGACATCATAAAATCACCAGGCCTTCTGACATACTCAACACTCCCTAATTAACACAAAACTGGAAGAATAAAGCATTGCAACTTGAAAAAAGGTGCATGGAAGGGAGTCACATGAGTACTGAATGTGAAAATCTTACAGTAAGGTTTCAGACATATACAATATGAACTATCAATTACTGTTCAGCTCCAGTTATGCTACTGTACCTGTCTGTTACATCCATTTCAGAGTCAATCTTGTTCAGTCCTTTCATGATGTTATCAAACTGTTCACCCTGATAGTGGAGCACCTTTGTTGTATCCTCCATACGTTTCTGGGATGCAGACAGTAAACCAGTCAGTTCTTTCCCTTTCGTCGTGTGCAGAGAATCTGCCTGAGCTCCACCCCCTGGACACGACAGCAGCTGCTCCCTCCAGAAGTGCTCCAGGATGTTGAAGACCACATTTCTGTTGGGCTGGAGGGAACTGAACCAGTGCTTGGTGTTTTCCTTCTCTAGAATTGTGAGGGAGCTGAATATTAAACTGGAGGACTCCTTCTTGATCTCACTGATGCTGGAAAGATGGAAGCTGACCAGAAGCTCCCCGGTCTTGTCAGCTGTAAACCTGACCACAATAGGAGTCAGTGAGAGTCTGCCAGAGACCCATCGTTTCTCAGTGTTTAAGTAATAGGAACAGGGCCAAGCATGGATACATATGTCCACATTCATTAGCTCGCTGTTAGGATCCTCTTCTACAGCGATGTCACCTTCAAAGTGAGAAAAAGAAAACAAGTAAACAAGGCAGAAAAATACATCTGAGGTGATTCTTGTAAGTTAGGGTGCACAGATCTAGGATGTCCCCATAGGCTCCATACTGGTGGGTAACTGATCTGAGGCACCAGCCATCTTTCAATGTTGCCACTAGGTCATCTCAGGTATGCAGGTAATCAAGGTTTGGCTGCTGTGAGCTTTAGAGGGTGGGATTGGCCACCTCTTCTGATCCATCTCCAATTTCACCTTGAAAAGACTCCTCTTTTCAAAAAAAGATATTTTATTATTGTTTCCTCTGACAGCAACTACAGCCTTAATAATAATAATAATAATTAATGGAGATATCCCATCTCCTAGAACTGGAAGGGACCTTGAAAGGTCATCGAGTCCAGCCCCCTGCCTTCACTAGCAGGACCAAGTACTGATTTTGCCCCAGATCCCCAAGTGGCCCCCGCAGAGATTGAACTCACAACCCTGGGTTTAGCAGGCCAATGCTCAAACCACTGAGCTATCCCTCCCCCCCAAGCCTTCTCCAGCCTCTCCTCCCCGTTCCCAAATGATCACGTTTCACTGAAATACTTTTGTGTATTTATGATATTTGAATCATTAGTATATGGTTGTACTTTGATAATCTGTAGTGCTGTGGCTGGGGTGGTGCTTTATAAATAAAATACATTTATATACATGCTTTATTCAGCATATTTTTTTAAAAAATGTACCAAAATAGAGTATAGTTAGTGAAAAATTCCATCTTTGTAAAAACAGCCCAGGCTTTCATTTGTATGTCCCTTTCCATACACATCAGTGAATAAATTATTGTCAACACCACATAAGGCATTAGCTGCCTATTCGCCATGTCTCAAAGTGCTACCCAGGGGCATTCAAAGGTTAAGGGAAGCAGAAATGATTTCTATTACTCTAAGCACAAGAGACAACTTGTTTGATTTACCAAAAGATACCAATGCAGCTCTCTAAACATTATAGAATTCACTGTTTAGCATGAACACTCTATAGCTCTTTAAAAAACGTCTTTGGGCAAACATAAGCAAGTGGCCCTACCAGCCTGCTCCTACCACAATACACATGTGCTGCATAGGAGCCAAACTCATGCCATGCCTGGAGTTTCCTTTATTGTTGACTTAAACATCCTGAGCTCAACTGTTCCTATGCGACCCCTATGTCCCTAGTTCCCTTAGCCCAGAGATGAGCAAACTACAGCCAGTGGGTCACATCCGGCCCACCAGCTGATTTAATCCAGCCCTTGAGCTCCTGCTGGGAAGTGGGGTCTGGGGCTTGCCCCGCTCCGCGCAGCTCCCAGAAGCAGCGGCATGCCCCCCCCCCTCCTGCCAGCTCCTACGTTTAGGGGCAGCCAGGGGGCTCCGCGTGCTGCCCCTGCCCCAAGTGCTGCCCCTGCAGCTCCCCTTGGCCGGGAACTGCAGCCTATGGGAGCTGCAGGGGCGGCCTGTGGGCTGGGCAGCGCGCAGAGCCGCCTGGCTGCGCCTCCGCATAGGAACCGGAGAGGGGACCATGCCGCTGCTTCTGGGAGCTGCTTGAGGTAAGAGCCACCCAGAGCCTGCACCCTTGAACCCCTCCCGTGCCCCAACCCCCTGCTCCAGTCCTGGTCCCCCTCCCACCCTCCGAACCCCGGGATCCCAGCCGTCACCTCCCCCCAAACTGCAACCCTCTGCCCCAGCCTGCAGCCCCCTCCCGTACCCTGAACTCCTCATTTCTGGCCCCACCCCAGAGCCCTCACCCCCCCACCCCCCGTGCCTCAACCCCCTGCCCCAGCCCTGATCCCCCTCCTGCCCTCTGAACCCCTCGGTCCTAGCCTGGAGCACCCTCTTACACCCCAAATCCCTCATCCCCAGCCCTACCCCAGAGCTCGCACCTCCAGCCGGAGCCCTCACCTCAGCCCCCTGCCCCAGCCTGGAGCCCCCTCCCACACCCTGAACTCCTCGTTCCTGGCCCCACTCCGGAGCCCATACCCCCAGCCACAGCCCTCACCCCCTCCCACACCCCAACCCCAATTCCGTGAGCATTCATGGCCCGCCATACAATTTCCATACCTAGATGTGGCCCTCGGGCCAAAAAGTTTGCCCACTCCTGCCTTAGCCTACAGGGACATTTAACCTAAACCTTTTATAAACTGAGTTAGAGTGAACAGGATCCACCTGGTCTGACTGCCAGGATGAGTCATCTAAACAGCTCCACATCTTTGCGCAAGGTTCTAGAACCTGACACCCATTACACAACACACTTGCTTGTCATGAGCATAAAAGGAATTACTTGACCTTGATCACATCTACACCTGTCAGGCTTTTCTCTCAATCTGGTCAGTAAATAACTGGCAGAAAGTGATTTTTTTCAGCGTTTTTATGTTCTCCATGAAACCGGAGATGACCAAGAGACTAATACAGCCGTCATTATGATGCCTACAATTTATTCTATGCAATAATAAAATTATAATAATCCACACTTAAATTTATCCTGCTGGAATACAAAAGCCAAGCACACTGAGTTGAAAAGATGCCACTCTGGCCCTCAAAGAGCTCAGGACCGGTGGGCAAAGCTGTTAAACAAAATGTGACAGAATGTAGTTGCTGTAGCAGCTTTGCCTCCTGAACACGCATATGGACTAAAGGCAGGCAACACTAAGGGGCAGAGGTGTGGGAAGAGGCTCTGAGGAGGAGACACTAGGGGACCCAACAATGTTCCAATGCGTGAGGAGTAGCACAAAACGTTTTAACTGCAGAATTTTGGACTACGGTAATATCATTTGACCTGTGGGTCCAGTGACTACCCAAACTTCACTGGCAATTTATGATGTCAGAATAGCAAGAATCATCATCAATTTTATGGTGCTATCTGTAAGTCCAGCAAGGGACTCTGATTAAATCATATCCCTGAAGAATGGTTTGTTCATGTCAAAAACTCAAAGTTGGAATCGTAACTTTAGTGCACACGTGTTTGGAGGAAAAGGAGAGAGGGAGAGAAGAACACAGCTTCCAAAAATACACTTGGACCATCTCCTGCTCCCGTAGTCCTCTGCTGCTTTCTTTTGTCCTGTGACGCACCTTGTTCCTCTTTAAATTTATTTCATTCCCCCAGAATTTTAATGCTCAAACTGTAGGAGTTTGTACATTCCACAAGTTCTATAACAGCCACATTGTGTTCCTTACTTATATTACTTCTTGTGAGCAGGGACTGAATAATAGCGATTTAAATGCTCATGTATTAATTATCTTATTGAAGTCTGATGTATCATAACAAAAATTACAGATCCTCAGGGTTGCAACACAGGCTTAAGGTACTATGGTACTTTATTTGCTGTAAGCAATGAAAGGTTAGGTTATTTACACTGCGTAGCCTCCAAAATCAGATTAATCTAGACAGCAATTTATGCTGTGACTCTAATGACAACTGTGATCTGCTTCCCCTTGTGAGAATTTTCAGGAATTCTAATACGAGACAAAAAGTTAACGATCTTCTTGCTTTGAATGTCATCAGTCTGATTCTCCTATGGCCCGCATGCTACAACTAGTCACCAGATCTTGTATATCTAAGCACATACTGTACATTCATATACACCCCTGGCATGGACATTCCTACCTGTGGATCTAACCTTGGTTACTCACATTACTAATCACATTTATATCAACGGGCCTATTTGCATAAGGACTACTCACACAGGGCCAGATTCTGACACACTCAAGTTTAGTACCTTACTCCACAGGTAGCCGCACTGAAAACAATGTGAGTAAGGGCACCAGAATCCAGCCCATAGCAGATGTTTGCAAGATGTATGTTTGGAATTGTAACTGTTTGTCCTAGGAGGATTACAATCCTACACACACATCACAGTATCTCCTTTACAACAACTTTAAGTCAGCTACTTTTGGGGCCGAGGCCAAAATAAACAAGAAAATCCAGTAAATATAGGGAGGGTTAGCCAGCAGACCAATCACAAGGCTGAAAACTAGGAGCAATGACTTCTAGCTAGCTATGTCACTGATTTGCTGTGTGACTTGAACAAGTTGCTAAAACATTTTGCCTCCGTTTCTCCACCTATAAATTGGTGATATTGCTGTACTTCACAAGAGTACTGTGAGGCTTAGAAAGAATTATCTCAAGACATTTTTTATTTACTATTGTTATATCTAATACATTAGATTTATACCTGAAAGGTTTGAAGAGAAAAAAAAACACCAACGTATTTATCCGTTTTTCTAGTTTGTTTACTCTGGGCATGACACCACTTTGTGCTTAGTCAATTTTATTGTTTCCTATGTATAGGCAGTCATTTTCTTTTGTTTGTGAGGGTCTTTCGCACAGAAAGATGGATGAGAAAAATATTTTTAAAGAACAGTGAAGTGTGACGTTAAAACTACAAAAATTAGCAGGGATACCCCAGAGCAGGTGGAGCACCTAACACTAAGGGTTTTGCCAGTACAGTTAAATCAGCAAAACCCTCAAGACGTGGAAGCAGTTCTACCAATATAGAAGTATTTATACTGGTATAGATTAAGGGCACATCTTCACTACCCGCCGGATCGGCGGGTAGCAATCGGTCTATCGGGGATCGACTTATCGCGTCTAGTGAAGACACGATAAAATCGATCCCTGATCGCTCTGCCGTCGACTCCGGAAATCCACTGCGGCAAGAGGCGGCAGCGGAGTCGACGGCGACGCGGCAGCGGTCGACTTGCCGCCGTCCTCACAGCCAGGTAAGTCGACCTAAAATACGCCACTTTAGCTACGCTATTCACGTAGCTGAAGTTGCGTATCTTAGGTCGACCCCCCGCTGTAGTGTAGACCTAGCCTAAGTTTGTTTGGGGAACAGACATAAGGTATGCTAGTATAAGCACAGTTATAACATTATGTTGGTTCCCTTAAGTTAGTTAAACAAAACAAAAACAATAACACCCCTAACTGACTGGTATAACTTTTAAGTGCAAACCAGCCCTAACTTTTTGAAATTGACTAGATTTCAAATTGACTGTATACCCTTAATTACAGTTTGAACAACAATTTAAGACAAAGACGTGTTTTTACCCTCTCTATTACTATTTATTTAAATGACTGAGACTATTTACCATTCTGGCATTCACCTGTACGTACTTATTTTAAAAAATTTAAATAAATAAAATAGTTACACAGTACTTAGCTTCTGCCCCCAAAAATATTAACAATCTTATCAGAGAGACAAGGTAGGTGAAGTAATATCTTTTAGCGGACCAAAGTCTAGAAGATATAACAATATTAATAAAATATATTACCTCAGCCACCTTGTCTACCACAAATACTAATACACTTCTCACAACACCTACGTTAAGTAAGGGGATATCAGCCCCATTTTACAGATGAGGAAACCGAGGTACAGAACCATTAAGAGACTTGCCCAAGATCACCTAGGAAGTTTGTGGCAGAGCCTGAAAAATAACCAAGGTTTTCCAACTCCCAGCCCTGTGCCCCACCCACTGGAGCAAGCTGTTTCTCAGTTGTCAGGCCTGGTTAGTAATAATGCATCCTCCTACTGTTTGGTATGGCCCCTCTTCGCATTCTGTCTATAGGAACATAAGGATAGTTTTGAATAAAGCAACTGACTCTAAACTTTTGCCAGATCTCAGACTGGACATGAACCACTTCTAGGGTTTGGGAAAAAGTCCATAAGACCATCCTTCCTCTCACTGTAAACATCCAATAGCTTCCCATTCAAACAACATTTTCTCCCAGATCCTATACATAATTAAACTAAAGTCTCTGATGCAACCTTAACTATGGTCTTTCAACCGTGCCACCATAACTGGAATAATAAATATTATATATCAAGTTATTTACCTCTGTCTGCAGATTCAGGATTCTCAGGCAGCCTCAGGGTTGCTATCTTTGTAAGTTTGTCCTTTGTATTCAAGACAGCAAGTTAGTTTTTGTTATTGTTTGTTTTCTCTTTCTATTTCTTAATGCCCAAAGCAAAAAACAAATGAACTGTGGAAAGGGCAAAATCCTACTACACCTGATACCAAAAAGAAAAAGTCTAATGATAAATGCTTACTAGTATCTTTATTCTTTAACTCTTGACATAAGGCAGACACCTGACAAAACTCCTCTCTCTCTCTCCAGTAGAAGAAAACAATCAGCTACTGGGGATTTACATATGCTATGTATTCTTGGGTCACATGACTTTTGACTCAGTGAGAGCTATACATTTTTTACCTTGCTAGTCAGTTTCTCTCTGTGTCTGACGACAGAATGCACAAGCAAGGATCTATTACTAATGGTGACTTTGGAAACTGTAATTTTCCACAGCTATTGCATATGCATTTTCCCCATAATATGCTTAATATTAATCATCTTCGTTCTATAGCAGGCTTTGTCGTCTCAGAGGATCCCAACGTGCTTTAGAAATGTAAATGGTATATAAACTAGTCAGTCAGGAATTATTTCATTCAACAATGAAGTCACCAACCGCACAGAATGTGGCCACTATTTAATAGCACACAATATTACATAACAGTTGAAGCCAAGACTTCAAGAAGCCTGATTAGCACAGGAGGACAGACCTGCCTGCCCCCGCCCCCCCTCAAAAAAAAAAAAAGAAAAGAAAAGAGAGAGCAAGGGACGGAATGCTGGAGGGGAAGGAATTAAACATATTTAAACATACTGTTCCAGCCATAAACTGTTTACAGTGGCTATGCCAGTGGTGAGCTGTGATTACTTCTCCTGAACAGCTAAGAGCCAGCCAGATACTCCACCTGGTAGGACCAGAAGCAGCCAAAACAGAGACTGGAGAAAACAGAGCCCAGCCAGGGCCACCCTTGTCCTGGCACTCCCCTACACCCAGAACTGTGCAGCAGAGACAAACCCCTCCTTGCCCCCCCTCTCTCTCTAGGGTGGCCCTAAGACCCAAGCAGTGCCTGCCCTCCCCCAACCATGTGGGTTGCAGAGAGGACTCAGGAGCCAGCCGGAGAAGCAGTCAAAGCAGGGACATTTGGACATCCCTGTCAAAACCATTGACTATTCTGACTTACTCTGCCCTGTGCAGAGGGTCTGTTTGCTTCACCCTCTTCTTCCCTCACAGGCCTGGTCTACACTGAAGTTGGGACAGCTTAACTCCATCGCTCAGGGCTGTGAAAAATGTCACACTCTGTGCAATGTAGTTAAGCCAACCTAAGCCCCTGTGTAGATACTGTTAGGTCAGGGGTGGGTAACCTACAGCCCGCAGGCCGGATTGGGCCCGTTGGTTAATTTCATCCGGCCCGCGGCGCCCTCCTCCCCCCGGTCCCCCAGAATCCAGCTGTGTTTGTTTCTCACACTGTATTTGCTAGTGTCTTGTAACTCTAGTTTTAAATATCCCAAGCAATGGTACTTCTGCTTTTACTCAGGGAGAATATTTCACAGCCTGACACATCCCACTGTTAGGAACCTTTGCTTCGATTCAGAATATGTCCCCCCCCCACCTCTTTTAATTTCATTACTCCTAGTTATATCCCTGAGTATCAAACTAAATTCCATTCCACCCTCATGTTTTAAGCCTTTAAATATCTGTATCATCATCATGTCTCTCCCCAATCCTTTAATCACCACTTAATCAAGCCACATCTTTCACTCTTTCAATCTTTCCTGGCCCCTCAATTAGTTTTGTTGTTCTTTTCTGAACTCCTACCAAGGTGTCAATATTTTTCTAGGACTGTAGCCCCCAGAACTGAATGTGATATTCCAGATGCAGTTGCACAAGACCTGTGTGTGATCCAGGGGGTAGGATACCGGACTGGGAGCCAAGAGACCTGGATTCTATTTCTGGCTCTGCCACCAATATTACTGTGTAGTCTTAGGCACGTCCCTTAACCTCTCTCTGACTCAGTTTCTGCTGAGATGAGGAGGATGAGGTGATGCTCCCTCTTTTGTAAAATGCATTGAGATCATCACCTGAAAAGCATTATGTAAGTGACAAGTGTTTCTAATTTTTCCCAGTCTGTGACATCATGCTTCTACACATGATGTTACATCACACTGTTCACTCCTGCATAGTTTAGCATCCACTTTCCACGTGCCTTCCCCCGCCCTTCCCAGCGTTAGAGCATCCCACTCTTCCTTCTCCCACTGAATGAATTTCTCAGGAATTCCTCCCCCCCCCCCAAAGAATTAGCTGCATTTCCCAAGACGACTAATCTTCAGTTGCCCACTCATATTTCAAACCTCTCTTGGTACCGCTATTTCGCTTCTGGCTTCACTGATGTTTGAAGCTTCTGCCCAGGTTAGTATCATGGACAGGCTATTCTGAAATGCTTCATACTGTCACCCCACATCCAGCATTCCCCCCTGCCACGCCTCCGGGGCCTTCCACACCCCGCTGCCCTATGCAGCAGCCCCCACGCCTAGGGGGCCCTCCACACCCCGCTGCCCCCCCCCGCCACGGCCCCCCGGCCTAGAGGGCCCCCACGCCTGGGGGCCCTCCACACCCCGCAGCAGCCCCCACGCCTAGGGGGCCTCCACACCCCACTGCGCCCCCCCACCGCAGCGGCCCCCACGCCTGGGGGCCCTCCACACCCCGCAGCGGCCCCCACGCCCAGGGGCCCTCCACACCCGCTGCCCCCCGACACGAAGTGCCCCCCCAGGCTGCCCGCCAGTGGCCCCAGCAGGGATCTGTGCGCTCCCCTCTGACAAAGCGGCCGTGGGGAGGGGGGGGGGCACAAAGCCCTTCCCCCACTCCAGGCAGGAACGACTCACCTCCCCCAGGGTAAGGGGCCGGGTTCTACTCAGCCCAACTACGCCGCTGCTGCCCTCCGCGCCTGCGCCCGCCGCGAACGTCCATTGGCCGAGCCGGCCCCACCCCGTCCTCCCCGATTTCTCTCCCCCCGTGAACGTGCGGCCCCGCGCCCAGGTTCCGGCCTCCCCGAGACCCGCTCGCCAGGCGCAGGCGCAGCCCGGGTTCCCCGCCCGAGCCTTCCTGCCCCCTCCTCGCCTCGCGAGCCGGGTCACGGGTGCGTGCGTCGCCGTAATGCGTCCGGGTAGCGGCGAGCCCAGGGTGCGTGACCGGTCGGTCCCCTCATCCCCCCCCGAGTTGAGACGCCGCATCCCCCTTCCCGGGGTCCCTCACCCCCCTATAGCCGGGAAACCCGCCCCCCCCCCATCCCGGGGTCCCTCATCCCCCCCTATAGCGGGGAACC